>NC_064861.1:82444502-82814502 GCF_024139225.1 Suncus etruscus | reverse complement strand
CAATGCCCCATGTGATGGAATGTGGGGGAGAAGCATGAAAGGTTCTATTAGGAAGTGGGAACTACATCCTTGTGGTTACCTATCAGGCAACTCCTGGTTATAGCCTCTAACCTGACCATAGGATGAAGCAATAGTACAGCACTTGCCTTGCACATGGCCAACCTGGGTTTGACCCCCATTACCTCATATAATCCCATGAATTCACCAAGCGTAACCCCTGAGCATCATTAGGTACAAACCAAAATAAACCTAAAAAAATAAAACCTGTGAACATCAGCTCTTTGCTGTATGGTCCTTTGGTGACTTAGTATGAGTAGAAAGCACCCTGTCCAGGGGAAAGATAGAATAAAGGTAGAGCTGAGAGAATTTCTTCAATGATGTTGAATGTGCAGTGAGGTCTAGACTACTTAGTGAGTGTGATACATTCCACTATGTAAGATCTTAAAATGAAAAGGACTTTAAAATTTGAACCTCAAGCTTTTGGGCAGAATTATTTTACTCAACTGAGATTTGAGTACATTAGGCAGTGGGGGTTATTATGGTACCCCCAGTCAAGGTGACTTAGTCCCTTTATTAGGTTCTAGAATAATCCAGAGTATTTTGGGATTTTGGCACGTGACCCAGATACCATGATGCATATTTCAAAGTGGGGATTTGGTCTCTTGTTTCTTCTAGTTCTAAAACAATTGTTTTCTGATTCCAATGTTATTGCTTAATCAAGTTAGTTTATATAAATCACTTCACTGTTTCAAAGGAATAAATTTCATTATATTGTTTCTCATCTGGCATAACTGTGATTTTATCGGGACAATGATAAAGTTGTGTTAATTTTAAAATGCCCAAGTGTGAAATATTCTAGTGTGAAATATTGGTCTTTGTCTAAGTAATAAAACTAGACTTTTAAAATTAAAAAATAAATAAAAATAAATAAAAAAAATAACCTGATGAACCCAGTCCTGAGGAAGATACATGGAGGGAGAATTCCAGGAAGCCTCAGGACCTGCTTGGTTAGGAATGATAGGAAAAAGAGAGGCCCAGAGAGAAGTCCCCCAGAAAGGATGGAATCATTTGGCCTTTAGTTAATTCTTGGTTTTGGGCCACACTTGGTGATGTGCAGGAATTACTCCTTGTGGTGCTCAGAGGACAATATGGAATGCAGGGATTTGAACCTGGGTCAGTCTTGTGCCACATCCCACCCACTATACTATTCCTCCAGTCCTAACTGGCTTTTATTTTGGAGTAAAGGAAATTATTGGAAGCCAGATAGAGGTAGTGGCTGCACCATGTCATGTGAACTCTTCACTTTAAAGTAGGCTCAGATGGGGGAAAGGGTGGGGAGATAATATAGTGGAAAAAGTGCTTTCCTTGCATGAGAAAGACCCGGGCATCTTTTTTATTTTTTTTTTGGTTTTTGGGTCACACCTGGCGTTGCTCAGGGGTTACTCCTGGCTGTCTGCTCAGAAATAGCTCCTGGCAGGCACGGGGGACCATATGGGACACTGGGATTCAAACCAACCACCTTAGGTTCTGGATCGGCTGCTTGCAAGGCAAACACCGCTGTGCTATCTCTCCGGGCCCGACCCAGGCATCTTATATGCTCCCATGAACCCCACCAGCAGTCTCTTGAGTACACAGCCAAGAGTAAGCCCTGAGCACAGCTGGGCCTGGCCCCCAAGCTAAAATAAAGTAGTGACTTGAATTTGAGAGTTAACACAGAGGTTACTGTGTCTGCCCCCCAAAAAAGTGTTTTGGGTTTTAGAATTCCATAGGGTAGCTCTATATCATGACTTTTACAGCTTCTCCAGTCCTTATCTGGCTGATAATAACTTATCCTCACCACAATTCTTGGGAGACTTGTGAGCATTGCTCTTAATTTACAGACAGGCAATCTGAGCCCAGGAAGGTGAAATGGTGCAGATCCAGTCGAGCCTTAGCTTCCCAGTCTCTGCCTTTCTTGGGAGCATATCTTGGAATGCCTGCCTATAATCCCAGGCTTCACCCCACACTCTCACCTCCACCAGAACGAAGTCCTTGAAGTTGGTGTCCGTAAGCAGGACAGTCTTCTCCTCTGGGATGCCGCCCAGGATAAGCACTGGTGTGTGGTCCATAGTGTACCACAGTGGCCTTGACGGCACATCCTTGAACTGTCGGGATGCCATGTTAAAGAGCTGTGGGGGCAAGCAAGGAGACAGGGAGCTCAGCATTGCACCCCTCTTGGGACTTCACCACCTCCCCCAAGACCCCACTCCATGCGCTACTATCTTTCCCCCGTATTCACCTCTCCCCCACTACCAGTGCTCCCTCCATACCATGTCTCAGATTTCCCAGGCACCTCCTGGACCACAGCCTCCATAGATGAGATTTTGGGGGGACATGCCCTTCCCCCAGGAACCCTATGATTCACTCCTCTGATTCCCTTCTTTCCTGGACTACTGTATTTATTTGGGGGGCCACACCAAGCAATATTTAGGGCTTATTTTTGACTCTGCACTCAGGAATCACTCACGGCAGGGCTAGGGGAATATATGGGCTGTCGGGGTCAGCTATGTGTAAGGCAAGAGCCTCCCTGTTGTTTCTCTCTCTTCTCTTCTTCTTTCTTCTCCTTTCTTCCTTCTTCTCCTTCTCCTCCCCTTCTGTCTCTTTCTGTCTCTCTCTCTCTGTCTCTCTCACTCTCTCTGCAATTCACTATTTTATAGACAAGGGGCTTCTCAAGGATTTGATGTGCTCAACCATGGGGACATAATGCATGTTCAGTAAGTGACTGCTGAATGAATGCATGAATAAATGTACCACAATTAAGAATAGACAATCAGGTAGACCCATGGTTGGATATGGACATGCAGAGCCCCTGGGGCCAATGGCTGTGTCATTGTACACCTCAATTTCATTTATTTATTTATTTTTGGTTTTTGGGTTATACCTGGTGGCACTCAGGAGTTACTCCTGGCTCTGCACTCAGAAATCAGCCCTGGCAGGCACAGGGAGTGCCAGTTTCCTTTATTAAAATTAGTGAGTGGGGGGCCCGGAGAGATAGCACAGCGGTGTTTGCCTTGCAAGCAGCCGATCCAGGACCTAAGGTGATTGGTTCGAATCCCGGTGTCCCATATGGTCCCCCGTGCCTGCCAGGAGCTATTTCTGAGCAGACAGCCAGGAGTAACCCCTGAGCACCACCAGGTGTGGCCCAAAAACAAAAAACAAACAAACAAAAAAAAAATTAGTAAGTGCTGGGGCCCAAGAGGTGGCGCTAGAGGTAAGGTGTCTGCTTTGGGCCCGGAGAGATAGCAGACAGCCGGGAGTCAACCCTGAGCACCACCGGGTGTGGCCCAAAAACCAAAAACAAAACAAAACAAAAAAAGTGTCTGCCTTGCAAGCACTAATGTAGGACGGACCGAGGTTCGATCCCCCGGAGTCCCATATGGTCCCCCCAAGCCAGGAGCGATTTCTGAGCGCATAGCCAGGAGTAACCTGGCTCAAAAACAAACAAACAAAATTAGTGTTAGTGTGCCTGCTTTGCACGGAAGAAGGCAGCACAACTACTACTGTCAACTCATCAGCACCAGCTGGGCAGAGCTGCCAGAATCACTGGTGTGTATCAATACTGGAAAAAAAAATTTCTTTTGGTTTTGGGTCACACTCGGTGATGTGAACCGGACTCGGGATTGAACCAGGTCCGTCCTGGTTCAACTGCGTGTAATAGCTGCGCTATTGCGCCGGTCCCCCCACAAAAAAAATTTTTTTTAAGTAAAAATAATGAGGAACTGGAGAGTTAGTACAGAGGGTAGGGAGCTTGAATTGCTTGCACCCAACCTGGTTTGACCCCTGGCAGCCCATCTGACTCTCAAGCCTGCCAGGTGTGAGCCCTGTGTACCGTTCGGTGTGGCCCCCAAATCAAGAAACAAATAAATGAGCACACGGGGCCAGAGAGATAGCTCCAAGGGTGGGAGCACATGCCTTACATGACAAATCCCCAAGTTCGATACCCAACACCGCATGGCCCTCAAGTACCACTCGGGACAGCCCTGGGAGCCACCTGGCTGGCACTGGTGAGCCCAAGCAGTGCTGCATCACCAGGTCAGAGCACTGAAGCACGAGCTCTGCAGAACTGGGCTGAAACCCTTGGAGGGGTCCCAAGCACGACTTGAGAGCACCTCCCCCCAATGAAAGTAATAAAATGGGTCTGGAGAGATAGCACAGCGGTGTTTGCCTTGCAAGCAGCCGATCCAGGACCAAAGGTGGTTGGTTCGAATCCCGGTGTCCCATATGGTCCCCCGTGCCTGCCAGGAGCTATTTCTGAGCAGACAGCCAGGAGGAACCCCTGAGCATCGCCGGGTGTGGCCCAAAAACAAAAAAAAAAAAAAACAAAAAAAAAAAAAGAAAGTAATAAAACAAAACAAAATGAAGGGTCCTTGTGAAGCCATACACTGCTCTGCACTTGGGGAAGTGGCCAGGGCTCCAGCCTTTGCCCCCTGCCTCTCACACTCATGGGGAGAGGGGGTGCCCCTCACCTGATTCCCCAGCGTGAATTCCACATCCTTTTCCTTTCTCCGCAGAAAGCCGTTGATGTTCATCAGGAACCTGGCGGCAGAGAGTGGCCCAGTCACCTCCCCGACCCCTCACACACTATGCCCCCCTCCCTCGCCTTTGGGGATGAAGGGGTCTGGCCTTGTGGGGTGGCACCTTTTCTTGGGAATGATGGGCCCCAGGCCGTTGCTGCTGACTTCCACGTGCATGACCACGCTGCCGTTCTTGACAGGCATGGGCGCGTACCAACTCATGCCGCACACTATTTCGGCACGGCAGGATTCTGCAGAGCAGCGGCCTCTCAGGACGGACCACGCAAGCCCTGAGCTCCCCAGCCGCCACTGGACTCTATTTTTTCGGTAGTTTGGCTTTTCAGAGGGTCCCCGGGATGGGACATGGGTCTCAGGCACACGAGGCAGAAGAGACAGATACGCCTTCCCCCAGTCCCCTCCCAGCCTCCAAAGCCACGGACCTGCCGAGGGCCCTCTCCCGCCCTCCTCCAGGTCATAGCCCCTAACCTTGTCCCAGTGAGGACCCACCTTTGCTGAGGAAGGGAATCGCTACCATCTGGATCTCCAGGTACTCGATCTCCCAGCGGTAGAAGTTGACGGGAGACTGGAAGGTGACGAGCACCAAAGGCTTCAGCCCCATCAAGTGGCCGCTGCGTGCCGTGGCCTCCCTGTGCTGCTTGAACTGCGGACGAAAGGGTCAAGGGGCTGGGACATGGGCCCTGACTCTTCCCCGGCATTACAGGCCTCCTCCATACAATCAGGGCAGCTGACCTCTCACCCCACCGGCTCGAAAAGGGCCAAGCTCTGCCACATACAGCACCCGAACACTGCCAGCTGCAGTCTCAATGGATAAAAGCTAATCTCTAGGGCCGGAGTGGTGGCGCAAGCGGTAAGGCATCTGTCTGCCTTGCCCTCGCTAGCCTAGGACAGACCACAGTTTGATCCCCGGCTCCCATATGGTCCCCCAAACCAGGAGCAATTTCTGAGTGCATAGCCAGGAGTAACCCCTGAGCATCACTGGGTGTGGCCCTCCAAAAAAAGCTAGTTTCTGGGTGCCTCTGTTTCAAATCCCCCCTTTCAGAGTTTTCTGGATGCCTAGTGTGGCCCAAAATCAAAAGAAAAAAATCTGTTCCCATTGTTTGAGTCTCCCCACTTCCATCAGGAAAGAGAAGGGTATAAAAAAAAAAAAAAAGGAAAGAGAAGTGTGGGGTTCTCACTGAAGGAGTTGAAGAAACAAAAAAAAAGTATAGGGACTAAGGTGACAACCTAGCATGTGGCAGACACTGGTTCGAATCCCCAGCACCACATATGGTCCCCCAAGAACTGACAGGGGAGACCGGAGAGATATCATGGAGGTAGGGCGTTTGCCTTGCATGCAGAAGGACAGTGGTTCGAATCCTGGCATCCCATATGGTCCCCTGAGCCTGCAGGAGCGATTTCTGAGCATAGAGCCAGGAGTAACCCCTAAGGGCTGCTGGGTGTGACCCAAAACAAAAAAAAAAAAAAAAAAAAAAGAGGACCACATGGGGTGCTAGGGTTCACAACTGGGCCAGCTACATGCAGTACAAGTGCCTTAACCCTATAATAATCACTCTCTGTCCTCTTGTACACAAACCTTTTAAGCAGAATTCTTTTATTGAGGGGTGGGGAACAAACCAGGCAGTGTTCAAGAATACTCCTGGTATGCTCGGGGGACTATTTGGGATGCTGGGGATTGATCCCAGAGTGGTTGCATGCAAGGCAAGCATCCTACTCTCTGTGGTGTTGCTCTGGCTCCAGCAAAATTATTATTATTATTATATATATATATATATATATACTTTTTTTTTTTTTGGTTTTTTGGGTCACACCCGGCAGCGCTCAGGGGTTACTCCTGGCTCTATGCTCAGAACTCAGAAATCGCTCCCGGCAGGCTCAGGGGACATACGGGATGCCGGGATTCGAACCACAGTCCTTCAGAGTCTAAGGTAAACGCCCTACCCTCTCCGGCCTCCAGAATTTTTTTTTTTTTTTTGGTTTTTGGGCCACACCCAGCGGTGCTCAGAGGGGTTACTCCTGGCTTTCCGCTCAGAAATAGCTCCTGGCAGGCACGGGGGACCACATGGGACTCCGGGATTTGAACCAACCACCTTAGGTCCTGGATCGGCTGCTTGCAAGGCAAACGCCGCTGTGCTATCTCTCCAGCTCCCAGAACTATTCTTAACAGTGAAAAGTGGCAACAACCTATAGGGGAATAAAACAAAATGTAGCCTATCCTTAACATTGAATACTGTCCGATAAGAAAATTAATACTGGGGCCCGGAGAGATAGTACAGCGGTGTTTGCCTTGCAAGCAGCCTATCCAGGACCAAAGGTGGTTGGTTCGAATCCCGGTGTCCCATATGGTCCCCCGTGCCTGCCAGGAGCTATTTCTGAGCAGATAGCCAGGAGTAACCCCTGAGCACCGCCGGGTGTGGCCCAAACCCCCCCCCCCAAAAAAAAGAAAATTAATACTGGAGTCAGAGAGAGTATAGCATTTTCCTTGAGAGTGGCCAACTTGAGTTCAATCCCAGTAACTCATCTGGTCTGCTGGGCCCAGCTAGGATTCTAAGCACAGATCCCTAAGCAGAAAGCCAGGAGCAAAGCCCTGAACACTATCTGGTATGGCCCCCAAACAAGCAAATAAACAAAATTAAAATAACTAAATTATACTTTTGTTTGGGGGGGGATTACTACTAGAGCAGTGCCTGAGGTCACTTGAGCCCAGGGCTCCTGCATGCAAAGCATGTACTCCAGCCTTTCGAAACATCTCCCAGGCCTCAAACATGCATTCTCAATAACTTTATAGTATCTACATTATTATTTTTTAAATATGGAATGCTTCACGAATTTGCGTGTCATCCTTGCGCAGGGGCCATGCTAATCTTCTCTGTATCATTCCAATTTTAGTATATGTGCTGCCGAAGCGAGCACAGTATCTATATTATTTTTAAGGGTTCTTGGGGCCATACCTGGCTATGCTCAAGACTTAACTTCTCACTCTATGCTCAGAAATCACTCCTGGCAGTGTTTGGGGGACAATATGAGATGCCAAGGACCAAATCCAGGTGAGCCATGCACAAGTCAAGAGCCCTGCCCATTATTCTATTACTCTGGTCTCAACATGTGAATTCTCTCTCAAAAAACTCTAATGGTGGGGCCGGGCGGTGGCGCTGGAGGTAAGGTAAGCCTTACCTGCGCTAGCCTAGGAGACGGACCGCGGTTCGATCCCCCGGCGTCCCATATGGTCCCCCAAGCCAGGAGCGACTTCTGAGCGCATAGCCAGGAGTAACCCCTGAGCGTCACCGGGTGTGGCCCAAAAACCAAAACAAAAAAAAAAAAAAAAACTCTAATGGTGGGGCTGGAGATAGCATGGAGGTAAGGTGTTTGCCTTGCATGCAGAAGGACAGTGGTTCGAATCCCGGCATCCCATATGGTCCCCCAAGCCTGCCAGCAGCGATTTCTGAAAGTAGAGCCAGGAGTAACCCATGAGCACTGCTGGGTGTGACCCCCCCCAAAAAAAAAAAACTTTAATGGGGCCGGAGCAGTGGCACAAGCAGTAGGGCGTTTGTCTTGCACGCGCTAACTTAGGACAGACCGTGGTTCAATCCTCTGGCGTCCCAGATGGTCGGTCCCAAAGCCAGGAGCGATTTCTGAGCGCATAGCCAGGAGTAACTCCTGAGGATCACAGGGTGTGGCCCAAAAAGAAAAAAAAAAAATTTAATGTTAAGGAAAGAAAGCTCACTTGAGCACCTATGGGCCTGACTAGATACAGGGAGTCTTTGAGGACTGGGGCTTGGCAAGGGTTACTCCAGGCTCTGTGCTGGCTGGTCCCTCTAGTTGATTGGAGAACCACATGGTCCAAATGACTGAATAAGGGTCGCTGCCTGTGTGCCTTATCCCGTCTCTCTGGCCAAGGACGGGGGGTGGGGGGGGGGATTCTGCTCTCCTCTGGGCCTGGGGATCTGCAAACAGTGGAACCGTCAAGGCGGCACCCACTCACCTCTAACTTGCAGGTATAGTTGATCTTCAAGTAGTAGGAGAACCCAAAGTACACCTGCCAGGAGATATTGTTCAAAACTTCAGGGCACTGTGGGGAGCGGGGGGTACGGATGCAGAGCTCCGGGGCTCTCCTAATCCGCTTCCCCTGTCACCTCCGCCGTCTCCACGGGCAGGTCCCCCAGAAGCTTGAACAGTTTGCTCACCGCCTGTAAAGGCTCATCGTTGGAGAAGCGATCGTTGACGTGGTCCAGGCCGATATTCGAGAAATGGTTCAGGAATAGATTCCAGGTGCACTTCTCCGGGTTGTCCAGTCCCCACAGCCGCCCTGGGGCCAAGAGCAACGCGAGCAGCATCGTGCCCAGCACCCGAGGGACTGGCAGCGCGGGCCACGTTGCAGGGCTCGCAGTGGGCATCGCCGGTGGGCAGCTCAGCGGGTAGCTCCAACCTGGATAATGCGGAGATCAACACCGGCCCACAGGGCTGCGCTTGGTGGGAGCTGCCTTCCCGACACCTCCTAACGCCTGCGCTTCCTCGGGTCCTTGCCCCTGACCCCGACCCTGCTGGGACTCTGGGCCGTAGCCCGGCTTTTGCTCCTGCTCTTGCTCCTCACCGAGTCCCTGCATTTGCTCCTGGACCCGCACCGACTCCTGCCCCGGCCCCCGTTTCGGCACCGGCTCTTGCTTCTGACTCCACCCCTGCTTTTGCTGCGGCCCGGGCCCCGACATCGCGTCCCGCCTCGGCTCCGACTCCAGCATCGGGCTGTGCTCCAGATCCAACCCCCGCTGGGGCTCGTGGCCAAGCACCTGCCTCTGGAATCGACCAGCTTCCACGACTCGCACGGCGCACTCGGCGTCCCCTTGGACCACGACCCCTCCCGGTTGGGCTCCACCGCCCACTTATTCATCCTCCGCCGCCGCGCTCGAGCTCGGCCCGCGGGGGGGAGGACGACGAGATCGGGGCCGCCCTTGCTGCTTTCCGTCGTCGTCGTGGCCCGACGGCACCGGGGTCGGGTGACGATCCGGTACCGGAGGGATCCGTGACCTCGCGCTCGGGTTCCGAGCTTTTCCGAGCCGCGCCCTTTCTTCCGGATGGAGATGCACACTTGGTAGCGGCCCCGGCAGGGGATTCCCGGTAGCTTTGGGAAGTCAGAGTGATCGCGGGTCGTCTTAGCATCGAGTCGCCGCCGCCGTTTCCCTTGGCTGGGTCCCAGCTTCTCTCCCGGGGGGCCTTCGTCCTGGGGCGGGCGCCCCCCTTGAGCTTCCAGCCGGCGGCGGCTCTCCTCCCGGGCTGGGGCCGTGGCTGTGGTTGTTGTAGAAGTGACAGCTGTAGGCTCCTCGCCACGCCCCCTGACATGACCACGCCCACTCGTGGCGCCACGCCCCTTTATCTGGCCACGCCCTTTTGTCCGACCACGCCCCTGAGGGTCGCCACGGCCCCTTATATGGTCATGCCCCTTCGGCTCGCCACGCCTCTTCGGCTCGCCACGCCCCCTCGCGGGGGCGGCCCGGCCCTGGCCTCGGCCTCGGGGCCTCGCCTCAGTCTTGTCTGAGGCGCGCTGAGGCCGCTCGCCTTCGCCCTCCTGGCCGAGGCCGCCCTTCGCTCTCTTCTCCACACGCTGCTCGCTTCCCGACGCCTCGACGCCTCTCCCTGAGGAGGGCGCGGCGGCCGCCTTCTGGTCGCCGCCGCTCGTCGTCCTCGACGCGCCCGGGTGCTTCCTCAAGCCCTTGCGTCGTCGCCGCCGCCTCTTGGCGCTCGTCTCGTCGCCCGGGCCAGTGGTTTCCATGCCCCGCAGCCGCTCGACGGCTCTAGGCTCCGCCTCGCCCCGCCCCGGCCCCGCCCATGGCGCCAGCTCGGCCCTCCGCCTCAGCGCTGCTCGCTCGGCTCTGCGCGGCTCTTCTGGTCTCACACGGCTCTTCCCGGTTCCTGTCAGTTTCCCGCCTCACTGCCTGTCCCCGCCCCTTCGCCGCCCCCGCCCCGCCCCGCCCCGCCCATCCCGCCCCGCTACGCCCGCCCGCCCCGCCCCGGCCCCGGGTACCAGTCGCTCGCTTCGCGCAAACCGGTTCCAACCGTCGCTCCGGGCCCACCCCTTCTTGCCCGCGCTCAAGATGGCCGCTCCCGCTTCCGAGACCGACTTCCGCTTTCGCCGCGCGGGCCCCGCCCACCGCGCGCCCGTCGCCGTGGCAACGCGCCTCTCTTCCCCCTTGCGCATGTGTGGTCTGCATGCTGGGCAGAGGGAACTAGCTGGAGGATCTGGGCGGTGGGCTGCAAGCTCCGGCTTGTGTTTCTACCCACTCAGGAATTGATGTTAAAAAAACAACAGCAAGGGCCCGGAGAGATAGCATGGAGGTAGGGCATTTTCCTTGCATGCAGAAATCGGTGGTTCGAATCCCGGCATCCCAGATAGTCCCGTGAGCCTGCCAGGACACACACACACACACACACACACACACACACTGGTGCACACACACACACACACACACACACACACACACACACACACACACACACTGGTGTCCCGTATGATTTCCCACTATAAGCATCTCTCAAGCTGAGGGAGAGAGCCTTTCATACTCACACACACTCTTTTTATTTTATTTTATTTTGGTTTTTGGGCCACACCCGGCGGTGCTCAGGGGTCACTCCTGGCTGTCTGCTCAGAAATAGCTCCGGCAGGCACGGGGGACCATATGGGACACCGGGATTCGAACCAACCACCTTTGGTCCTGGATCGGCTGCTTGCAAGGCAAACGCCGCTGTGCTATCTCTCCGGGCCCACACACACACACTCTTAAAAAACACAAACACGGGCCGGGCGGTGGCGCTAAAGGTAAGGTGCCTGCCTTGCCTGCGCTAGCCTTGGACGGACCGCGGTTCGATCCCCCGGTGTCCCATATGGTCCCCCAAGCCAGGAGCAACTTCTGAGCACATAGCCAAGAGTAACCCCTGAGCGTTACCGGGTGTGGCCCAAAAAAAAAAAAAAAAACACAAACACACACACACACACACACACACACACACTGTTGCTGGCCTGTGACAGAAGTAGCATGGAAAATTGTGGATCTGATTGGGAGAAAGATTAGCACAAGCTGCTACTCTGGCACTTTCTGTTTGTTGTATTTGGAGGCGGAGGGGGGAGTTTTGGGTTCTGGCTTTGGTCCACACTTGGTGATGCTCAGGAATTACTCCTGGCATTACTCCTGGCTCTCTACTCAGGAGTCACTACTGGCAGGGCTAAAGGACCATATGCTGGGGATCATACCTGGGTCGGCCATGTGCAAGCAAGCAATTTACCCACAGTACTATCTCTGCAGACTTTTTTTTTTTTTTTTTGAGAAGCAGAGAGAGAGGTAATCTTGGTGGTGCTGAAGCTCAGCCAGGGTTGTCAGGGATAAAATCTGGGACTTCAGAAGTAAAAGGCATGTGCTCTGGCATTCGAACCACATCCCTGGCCCACCTTTTGCTTTTTCTGTTATTGGTTGGTTGGTTTTTGTTTTCTTTTTTTTTTTCTGCCACACCTGGCAGTACTTAGAACTCACTATTGCTCTGGCCCTCCAGTTAGATTTTTTGGAGGGGGCCACACCTGGATATGCTCAGGGCTTAACTTCTGGCTCTGCTCAGGGATCATTCCTGGTGGGGCTTTGGGGACCATATTTGGTGCTAGAGATTAGAATAGTCAGCAACGTGCAGGGAAAGCACTCTTCCTGATGTACTATAGCTCGGGTCCTTGCTGTGTGATCTCATACAATAGAGCATACTCATACTATAGAGCATTGGCCTTCCACACAGCTGTCCCAGGTTCAATCCTTGGCATTCCATACTCCCCTGAGCACTACCAGGTGAGATTTCTTTTTTTTTTGGTTTTTGGGCCACACCCGGTAACGCTCAGGGGTTACTCCTGGCTATGCGCTCAGAAGTCGCTCCTGGCTTGGGGGACCATATGGGACGCCGGGGGATCGAACCGCGGTCCGTCTCCTAGGCTAGCACAGGTAAGGCAGGCACCTTACCTCCAGCGCCACCACCCGGCCCCAGGTGAGATTTCTAAATGCAGAGTCGGGAGTAACCCCAGAGCACTGTTGGGTGTGGCCCAAAAACAAAAACAAAGAAAAGTTAGGTTTAGGGGTTTTCAACCGTAAAATGTGGAGAGTGGCCCAAATAAAGCTGCTGAGAAACTTTAATGAACTGTTTGTTCTGTATCAAGGACTATACCAGTCGTGTGTGTGTGTGTGTGTGTGTGTGTGTGTGTGTGTGTGAGTGTGTGTGTGTGTGTGTGTGTGTGTGCGTGCGCGTGCACACGCGCTCTTTTGGAGTGGAAATAGAACAGGGGCTAAGTACAAGTCTTGTACACAACCAAATCTGTTTGATCTTTGACAAAGCACCACCAGGAGTGATCCCTGGACACAGTCAGGAGTGAGGCCCGAGCACCACCAGAGGGGGACCAGAAACTAAATCGGAAGATATTCTCCTTTCAGATGAATTCATTTATTTTCATGACCCTCCACCCTTCCCTGCATTGTTTTCCTTGGAGTTGTGTGGCCAGCAGAGGGGCTATGCATACACCAGGAGGGGGTGGCCATGGGTTGTGGGGCTCAACTTAGCTGCAGTGCTCACTGGCATCCTTTCAAGAGTGGTAGGTAGCACACGCTCTCTGCAGGGGCCACGATCTTAGTTGGGGCACACAAGTCATGACTGATAATTCACACTGGCTCATCAGAGGCCACACTTCCTGGTTGGTGTTTACCAAGGTCACACCCCCTTTTTTATTATTGGGCCACACCCTCGGCACTCAGGGTGTACTCCTGGCTCTTCACTCAGATTTATTCCTGGCAGGCTCGGGAGATCATATGGGATGTTGGAGAATGAACCTGGGTTAGCCTTGTGCAAGGCAAAAGCCCTACCTGCTGTGCTATTGCTCAGGCCCCTTTGTCTCCTTTCTATGTCCTTCTTCTTCACTGGAGATGAGCTGAAAGCCCACAGCTTGACATCTGGAGCCCTGCAGCCAGGCATTCCCCCCACATGGGCGCTGGATGACCCTGACACAATGTCTGTCCATCCTCCCACAGAGCCCATGTGGTAATCAAGCCCAGACTAGGTATTCCCCAGCCTCCAAAAGGAACCTTCTGCGCTGGCCTTGGTCATGTGGGGTAGGGCACTAGTGAGGAACCCAAGTTAACTGGCTCAAGATGAACATGTGACCATTTTGGCCAGTGAGATGGAAGAGGATCAGCTGGACACTTTTGGGGGAAGGGCCTTCTGGCTTTGGGGGAGATAAGCTGGGAGAGGAAGTGGTTGTGACTTGGCGGTAAAGCACAAGCCTTCGAGCATAAGCCCGCACAACAAATGAAAAAGGTCATGTCCAGGCCTTCACTCATGAAGCAGCCATTCTGGATCTTCAATTGAGGGAATCCAAGCAGAGAGAGGGGTACCTGAAGCCCAGTACACCTCCCAGAACTGGGCTTGGATTTCTAGAGCTTTCTCCAACTCAGGCCAATTGAAATATACAATCACCTCGAGATTTAGTCAGGGCCAGTCAGATCTTCTCTTCAGCCCAGATCTTCTCTTACATACCCCAAGGCTGATTTCTTCCGTCTGGTCTCCCCTCTTCTCCTCCAGCCCAGATAGCCTGCAGCCCCGGATCCTGCAGCTTTCACATACCCACCACTAGATGTCGCTCTAGCCCCTCATCACCACGCTATGCTCTAACTTGGCCTAAAGTATCTCTGGAGCTGTGCCTCAGTTTCCTCATCAGAGGCAAGAGATGGAATTACCCTCTTTCTGACAGCTAAGTCAGAGGGCCCAAGTCCACAGGAAACGAAGAACAGGGCAGGTTTGGGAGGTCACATCAGGATGATGAGGTAGGGGCCGGGGCTGTTGTTTTGCAGAAGAGTAAGTTGAGTGTCTGAGATGGCTTGAGTGCCAGGGACCCAAGCAGGACAGGACGGGCTGGATGGGCCCCCAATGCCTGCAAGCCTTCTTGGTAATCCCACAGGGCCCAAAGCTGTGCTTCTGAGACACATGCCGTCCTGACTCCTCTCCTGCCAGCCAAGAATATTCTATGTTCTACCATATTCTACTTCCAGTTCTCAATGGAGACAGCTGAGGAAGTGGGACAGAACCACCTTCTTCCCCTACATTTCCTGTGTCAGCGCTGAGTTCACATGTCCCTTCCTTCAGGAAGTCTTCCCTGACCATCTGGGCTGAACAAGATCATGTTTCTACATCACTCTGCTTCCGTCACTGAGATTGTGTCTAGCCTGGTTTGTCGGGGTGGGGGGTGTGCTGCTGTCTACCCAGAAAGTAGGGTCTGGTGACACCACAATCACTGCTCTGTCCTAGCACCACCTCTCAACAATTTGCACAAATTTGAGCGTGGGGGGAAAAAGGCACTTTGGAGTGCAAGTCACAGACTTTCCATCTCAGATGAGGTCATCAGGGTTCAGGGAGGATAGGTGCTTACCTAAAGTGTACATATCTGAAATGAGAGCCTGGCAGTGATGAATAAGAGGTAGATAGAGGAAGTAGAAGCCAGGGACTGGGGAAAGAGTGAAAAATGGCTGGAGCACAGGCCTGAGTACATGAGGGCTAGAATCGAATTGGATTCCCCAATCATAGGGGCCCAGATGGATAGAGTCCAGAGTGTTCCCCAGAATGTCCAAGAAACCCCACATGCCAGATTCCAGCATTGAACCTTCAGCCCAGTTGGCAAGGTGTCACTAGGGGGTACAGAGGCCCCTGATCACTGTGAGGGGGGGGGGCCTCCCAAAGAAGAATGAGAAGGGCCAGAGCGGGCATTTGCCTTACACACTGCCAACCTGGGTTTGATCCCCAGCATTTAATTTGGTTCCCCACCACCACCAAATCTTAAGGAATAATTCCTGAGTGTAGAGTCAGGAGTAAGCCATGAATACTACTCTCCAAAAAAAGGAAAGAGTATAAGAAGCTGAATAGATAGTACAGGGCTAGGAAGGCACAAGCCTTACATCCATCCACCCTGATTCAATCCTGACACCTCACAGAGGTGAGGTGAGGTGTCACCCTGAGGCCTGCCAGGACTCATTCCTAAGATCAAAGCCAGAAATAAGAAGCCTGAGCACCTTGCATATGGCTCCAAAACAAACAAACAAGAAAACAAAGAAATGCTGAGAGGGGGAAAGAGAAAGAACACCAGAAAAGCCCAGAGTGGGGCCCTAGTAGTTTGCCTTGCACACGCTAACCTAGGACAGACCATGGTTCAATCCCCAACGTCCCATATGGTCCCTCAAGCCAAGAGAGATTTCTGAGTGCAGAGCCAGGAGGAATCCCTGAGCACCGCCAGATGTGACTCCCCCCCAAAAAAAAAGGCCCAGAGTCCAGGGTAACAAGAGGGCAGGGGGTACCAGAAAATGGGGTGCCCGGCAGAGCCCCAACAGGGAAAACACAGGATGGACAGTGGATGGTCCATGGCCACCACCTCGGGCCTGTGTGCTGTTGGCCACTGTGCTGCGGTCAGGTTGGTCTCAGGGGGCCAGGAGACCCCCACTGGCCACAGCTACCTGGGGATGGAGGCATAGTCCGGATGGGCATTGACAGCTAGCTGTTGCTGTGATTCAATTGGGGGCCCCAGAATATCTGCCTGATCATCCTCATCCTCTATGGTGGAGTCGGTGGTGGGCACCTCGGGGGGCAGCAGGATGAACTGGGTGAGGCCGTGCAGCTCAGCGACGCGACGGAAGGTGTGGAGCCCCAACATCATAACCATCAGACCCAGGAAGAGGTAGCCTGCAGGGAGGATGTGCTCAGACGTGGAAGGCCAGGGGTTGGGGGTACAGCCAGGGCCATCACCTCAAGGGCACCTGCATACTCACCGGTGACCAGCAGTTTGTACAGGGCACGATAGGGCTGCCCTGGAGTCTCGCCAGGCACGTAGTCACCCAGGCCAATGGTGGACAGGGAGATGAAGCAGAAGTAGATGGCGTCCAGGAAGCTCCAGTTGGCCTCCAGGGAGGCAAAGATGGCAGCAGGCAGCAGGAAGCATGTGGCCACGATTACTGCCAGCAGGGCCACCAGGTGCCAGCGGGCTGCCCGCCGGGGGTGCCAGCCCCAGCGTAGGCTGAGCCAGGCCAGCGGTGCACGGGTGAACAACAAGGCCAGGCGCTGGGCCGAGGCAGTCAGCAACAGCATGGTGAGTGGCACACCCAGCAGCGCGAAGGCGATGGTGAAGGCCTTGCCCCCATTTGTCAGCGGGGTTGTGTACCCGTAGCCTGGGGGGGAGCAGAGGAAAAAGTCTTGAGTCCAGGCACCCGCATTCTGAGCTCTGAGGTCCCCTGAAGCCCAGAAACTGCTGCCAGTGGCACAGGCCAAAACCACCATTCGCCTTCCATCCTGCATTTAAGACTTTGCAGCAAATTCGACAGCTACTGGCTTGGTGGTTTCTATTTCCCTGCTTTGGCCCTCAGCACCCCACACCTACTTCCTGTGGGTGTCACTTTGAGAGAGATGTCCAAGCCCCCCATGGGCCTTGTTTCTATGGCCTCACCGGCTCCTGAACACCACCTGCCTCCTGGTCTCCCTTTAGCCTCTTCCACCCCATCTGCTCCCCATCTGCAGCCTTAGGGGCCATGAGCACCCTGAGTTTAAACCTGTCTGACCAGAGGCCACCCAGGTTTCAAGTTGTGAGGGAGAAGCACAGGCCCCGACTTTTCCCAGAGTCTCACCCCAGGGCCTTTGCACAAGTGGTTACTCCAGGAAACCTCATCTGCTGGTTCCCCAGGGCCTCCTCACTCCCCATCAGCTTTAACTTCTTTTTTTGTTTTGTTTTGTTTTTTGTTTTTGTTTTTGGGTCACACCGGCAGTGCTCAGGGGTTATTCCTGGCTCCAGGCTCAGAAATTGCTCCTGGCAGGTACAGGGGACCATATGGGACACCGGGATTTGAACCGATGACCTCCTGCATGAAAGGCAAATGGCTTACCTCCATGCTATCTCTCTGGCCCCAGCTTTAACTTCTTTAACTTTTGGATATGGGCCATACTCACCAGTGCTCAGGGGCTGTTCCTGGCTCTGTGGTCAGGAGACCATTAATAGCATCAGAACTTATCTAAGTTGACCATGTTTAAGGTGAATCCTACATTTATTTATGTATTTTGGGCTTTTGGGTCACTTCAGCAATTTCAGGGGTTATTTGTGGCTTTGCATTTCAGGAATTATTCCTGGTGGGCTTGGGGAACAATACGAGATACCAAGGATCAAACTGGAGTCAGCTGAGGACAAGGCAAGCACCCTACCCACTGTGCTATCACTCCGTCCCCAAGGTGAGCACTTGAACCTCTATACCATGTCTCTGGCCTTTACGTTTCAAATTTAAATATTTATTATTTTGGTTGTTAGGTACATCCTTGGCTCAGGACTTAGTCTAGGCTGTGCTCAGGAATCACTCCTGGCAGGCAGAGTACCACATGGAATGCCAGGGATAGAATCTAAGTTGGCTGCATGAAAGGCAAATGTCCTACCCGCTATGCTATCACTCTGGCCCCAAGAGTTCAAACTATCCTTACAATAACAACAACAAAAAGAAAATTCACCTGCATGAAGGCAAGTACCATTATCTCTATACCATCTCTCCAATCCCTCTCTTCAATCTTTTTTTTTTAGTAAGTCAAAGAGTTTGTTAAGGCAGTTGTCTTGCATGTGACCAAAGCATAGAGCTAGGAGTAATAGCCCTGAGCGCTATTGGGAGTAGCCTCAAAACAAATAACTAGGGCCTGGAGAGATAGCACAGCAGCGTTTGCCTTGCAAACAGGTGATCCAGGACCTAAGGTGGTTGGTTCGAATCCCGAATCCCGGTGTCCCATATGGTCCCCTGTGCCTGCCAGGAGCTATTTCTGAGCAGACAGCCAGGAGTAACCCCTGAGCACCACCGGGTGTGGCCCAAAAAACAAAACAAATAACTATATAAATTCTTTGTTTGTGGGCCACACCTGGTGACGCTCAGGGGACACTCCTGGCTATTTGCTCAGAAATTGCCCCTGGATTTGGGGGACTATATAAGACACCGTGGATCAAGCCAAGGTCCGTCCTAGGTCAGCCACATGCAAGGCAAATGCCCTACCACTGTGCTATCACTCCGGCCCCCTATATAAATTCTTTTTTTAGGCCCAGGTGGTCAGGCAGGCCTGGGCAGGGGTCCAGGATGGCCAGTGCTGCCATAGAACTCAGGGCCTCATATATGCCAAGTGTAAGTTTTGCCATTGATACTGGAGTATGCCAGGCTTCTCTGCCCACTGCCTACACATCAGCCTTCTTCATGGCAAGGGGACTTGGGGGTCCCATGGCCTGGTCTCTTTCTTATGCCCTGAGAGTTTAAGCAAGACACCCATCTCTCTGAGCCTCATTTACTTTTTTTTCTTTTCTTTTCTTTTTTTGTTTTTGTTTGTTTGTTTTGGGGTCACACCCAGCAGCGCTCAGAGGTCACTCCTAGCTCCATGCTCAGAAATCGGGACTATATGGGATTCTAGGATTTGAATCAATGACCTTATGCATGAAAGGCCTTACCTCCATGCTATCTCTCTGGCCCCTTGTTTTGTTTTTGATTTTGGGTCATACCCAAAATTATTATTTCTGACTCTGAGCTCAGAAATCGCTCCTGGCTTGGGGTACTATATGGGACACTGGGGTATCAAACTGAGATCCGTCCTAGGTTAGCATGTGCAAGGCAAATGCCTTACCGCTTGCACCACCACTCCAGCTCCATGAGTCTAATTTTCTATAGGAAAAAGACAGGGCTCCTCACCGCAGCTGCCTCCAGCACTGTTAGCAGCTGAATCAGCAAGTCAAAGCCTGTATGTGGCCAGTTTCCATCAGGAGTTGCTCTGATGGAGAAGCAGGGAGTTTTATTACCCCCATTTTACAATCAAGGGAGGGCACAGAGGCGGTTAATTTGGGCCCAAGCTGGGCCTGCTGGGGCACCCTGGCCTGTCAGGCCTGGAATAATCTTTCAGAAATCAGGAGTTGAGAAGAGGCCCTGATGTGTCTGGGTTTGCCCAGGAGCTGGCGCCCACTGGGATTTCAGAGATCACGCCCTACAAGTTGCCTTATGCTGCCTGGCTGGGCCTGGGCACATGAGGGGCACAGGCTAAGATTACCACTTTTGTGTGTGTTCTGTGTGTATGGGGAAACACCAGGTGATGCTCAGAGGTCACTCCTGATGGGGTCAGAGGGCCCTGTGGGGTGCCAGGGATTCTATTCAAGTTAGCTACATGCAAAGCAAATGTCTTTTCTGCTATCTTCTTGCCTGCTCCAGTCCCAAAGCTGCTTTCTTCCAGAGCTGACAGACTAGACAAGCCACCACCACCCCTGGCCCAGCAGAGACAAAGAGGACAGGGCCACGGGCAGAAAGGGCATGGCTGGAGGATGGGGCGAGGAGGCAGATGTGGGGGTTATCTACTAGAACTTGGGGTAAGTCAGTAAGTCAGGAACTAGTGGCCTTGCTTAGCTGGGGCCCTGGGTCCAGAGGAAGAAGGAGACAAGCCCCAGTGGGGGCTTGCAGCCTCATAAACAGGATTGGGAGGAAATCTTCCCAAAAAAAGCAGGCTGTGCATGAAGGGGGTTCAGGTTTTGTTTTGTTTTGTTTTGTTTTAGAGCCATACCTGCCAGCGCTCAGGGGTTCCTCCTGGCTCTATGCTCAGAAATTGCTCCTGACAGGCTCAGGGGACCATATGAGATGCTGGGGATCTAACCTGAATCCCTCCCGGATTGGCCACATGCAAGACAAAAGCTATACTGCTGTGCTATTGCTCCTGCCCCTAGGGTGTCCAGATTTGATACCATCATATGACATGCACCACCCCCAACCCTGAGCACAGAGCTGAGATTAGTTCCTGAATATTGTGTGGCATGATTCAAAAAAGTTAAAAATAAATAGCAAAAAAGATGGGGAAAAGCAATAATCCAGTAGGTAGGATGCTTGCTTTGCATGTGGTTCCATCCCTGGCATCCTATATGGTATCTTGAGCAACTTCAGGAGTGATTCCTGAGGGCAGACCCAGGAGTAAGCCTTAAGCACTGCTGGGTGTAGCTCAAAAAAGCAGAAAAGAGGGCTGGAGAGATAGCACGGAGGTAAGGTGTTTGCCTTTCACGCTGAAGGACTCTAGACCTTCCCTGGGTGCCAGCTCAGGTGGCCTGAAGTGGGTTCCAGGTGGACTCTTCTAGGGGTCCCCCTTAGGGGTCTGCCAGGGGCGATTTCTGAGCATAGAGCCAGGAGTAACCCCTGAGCGCTGCCAGGTGTGACCCAAACAAAACAAAACAAAAAACAGAAGACCTCTCCAAACAGCCCCAGCAAAATCCCCAGGGCTTTTCCAAACCAGGGAGTTACCATGGTGGTGCCTCTTTAAATTAAGAGCCCCTGCCTGAAGCTTTCATCTTCTCTGGGGTGGGGGTGGGTATGAACACCTCAATAAAAGCCTTAGAGGCCCTCCCCTGTCCATAAGATTTCCATGCCCTCTCACTGTCAAAAGCGGATTTCCTCCAATCTTGGACACAAGAACTCAGCGTCTGTCCAGGATTTACCAGGAAAAAATATTCTGAGAACACAGGATCCCTGCGATCCCCAACAGGACCTCAATTCCTCCTTGCTCCATAACTGTCCCAGTTTACTTTGGACTTGAAACCCAACACCCTCCCTGCCTACCCAGACTCTCCAGACCCTCCCAATCTTGCAAGAACTGAGCCTCCCACCTCCCCAAATCCCCCCTTCCCACGTCCCTTCCCTTACCAATGACTCCCCATCCCATTTCTTCAGGCTCTCTTTTCTTTACTTTTCTTTTCTCTCTTTTTGTGTGTGTGTGTGTGTGTGTGTGTGTGTGTGTGTGTGTGGTTTTTGGGTCACACCCAGCAGTGCTCAGGGGTTTTTCCTGGCTCCAGGATCAGAAACTGCTCTTGGCAGGCACGGGGGGACCATATGGGATGCCGGGATTTGAACCGATGACCTCCTGCATGAAAGGCAAACGCTTTACCTCCATGCTGTCTCTCCGGCCCCTCTTTACTTTTCTTATGTTTTTGTTTTGCCACACCCGGTGACACTCAAGGATACTCCTGGCTATGCGTTCAGAAATTGCCCCTGGCTTTGGGGGACTATATGGGACACTGGGGATTGAACTGAGGTTCTCCCTGGGTCAGCCACGTGCAAGGCAAATGCCCTACCATTCAGGCTTTCTTTTCATTTTTGCTTTATTTGTTATGTTTGGGTGTGCTCAGGGATCACTCCTGGTAAGGCTCAAGGGACAATACCTGAAGGCAAGTGCCTTGACCCCTGCATTCTCTATTCCACCTCTCTACTCTTTCCCGTTTTTTCTTTTCTGCTTTTTGTTTGTTTTTTTGTTTATTTGGTTTTTTGGGGTCACACTTGGCAGCGCTCAGGGGTTACTCCTGGCTCTAGGCTCAGAAATCGCCCCTGGCAGGCACAGGGGACCATATGGGATGCTGGAATTCGAACCACTGACCTTCTGCATGCAAAGCAAATGCCTTACTTCCATGCTATCTCTCCGGCCCCTGTTTGGAGGGGTCTGGACTGTGAGTCTCTGATTGGATACTGTCTGCACCTCAGGATGCTCTGTACTCCAACACTGGACCCTCTCGCACCCACAGTGGGTTGCCCAGGTATGGAGGGGTTCCTTAGTGGCCTTCCCAACCCCATCATCCCAAATGTTAAGATGGGATCAAAGAAAGGGGAGTCACACACATCTGGCTGGCTAAGAATTGCCAGGAAGGGGACGGAGAGATAGCATGGAGGTAAGGTGTTTGCCTTGCATGCAGAGGGATGGTGGTTCAAATCCCGGCATCCCATATGGTCCCCCCTGCCTGCCAGGAGTGATTTCTGAGCGTACAGCCAGGAGTAACCCCTGAGTGCTGCCAGGTGTGGCCCAAAAACGAAACAAACAAACAAAAAAAATTGCCAGGAAGGGAAGCCCTGAGTGATAGAACACGGTAGGGCGTTTGCTTTGCATGTGGCCAAACTGGGATGAATTTGGATTCGATCCACAGCATCCCATATGGTCTCCCAAGCCAGAAGCGATTTCTGAGTGCAGAGCCAGGAGTAACCTCTGAGCGCTGCCATGAGTGCCCCAAAACTAAACAAAATAAAAATTGCTAGGAGAGGCCTGAGCCCCTTAGGAACCCTCCCCGGCAAAAGCAGACGTTCTAGCCTTAGTGGACCCTGAGGTGAAGCTGAGAGAGGTCACGAACCTCTAAAACAGACTCTGGAGATCCTCCCGGGGTGGAAGTCTCACCCAGAGACCCCTTTTTCTGAGGGCCCTCTCCTGGGCACCCCAAGAATGGTGCCCGGAGAAGCAGATTCGGATGCTGAGATGCAGTTTTTTCAGTGGGCAAGAGTAGGGGGAGGAGGCGGGAAGGAGCACCCTGAGAACTTGTCCCAGGACACAGATGGATTAGGCGGCAGGCGGCGGTAGTGGAGCGCAGGGCTGAGCCCGGGTCGGTCCAGGTTAAAGGTTCTAAAGTGGGCCCCAGACCCAGAGCGGATCTGTTTCGTTTTTGGCCACACCCGGCGATGCTCAGGGATTACTCCTGGCTGTCTACTCAGAAATAGCTCCTGGCAGGCACGGGGAACCATATGGGACACCGGGATTCGAACCAACCACCTTAGGTCCTGAATCGGCTGCTTGCAAGGCAAACGCTGTGCTATCTCTCCGGGCCCGCGGATCTGTTTTTAAGTCGGGATGCACTCCCAGCTCTGCCCGCCCAAGATGGGGATATCTTGGGCCGGAGAGTTAGCATGGAGGCAGGGCATTTGCCTTGCACGCAGGACGGTGGTTCGAATCCAGGCATCCCATATGGTTCCTTTGGCTTGCCAGGAGCGATTTCTGAGCGTAGAGCCGGGAGGAACCCCTGAGCGCTACCGGGTGTGACCCAAACCTCCCCCCGCAAAAAATGGGAATGTCTGGGGCTGGAGAGATAGCATGGAGGTAAAGCATTTGCCTTGCATGCAGAAGGACAGTGGTTCGAATCCCAGCATCCCATATGGTCCCTCTGGCCTGCCAGGAGTGATTTCTGGAGTAACCCCTGAGCGCTGCTGGTGTGACCCAAACCTCCCCCCTCAAAAGAATGGGGATGTCCTAGTCTGGAGTGAACTGGGCCTGGAGGAAAAACTTGGAACTCCAAGAACCGAACCCACAACAAACACATCAGTCGCTCCCGGGCCCTCCATGTGTCCCATGAGTGATCGGGGGGCTAAGGGCTGCGGATGAGTTGGGGAGGGGTCCCCGAAAAGGGGCGCGCGCACGTACCCACGGTCGTGACCAGCGTGCTGGCGAAGAAGAGCGCCGAGACGAAGTCCCAGGCGGGGTCCGAGGCGTTGGCGACCCCCGAGGCGTCGGCGATCGCGGCGCGCCCCAGTCGCCCGGCCGCCAGCACCTGCTCCACGAAGGCGTCCAGCACCCGGGCCGACACGCACGGGCTGCCCCGCAGCAGCTGCTCCCGCAAGGCGCCCAGCTCGGCTCGGAGCCGGGCTTCGTGCGGCCGCTCCAGCCGCGCCAACACCAGCGCGCCCAGCACCAGGTACGCGGCGTAGACGGCCAGCGCGCCCGCCAGCAGCGCGCCCCGCCGCATGGCACCCCAGATCCCCGCCGCCCCGCTGACGTGGCCGCCTACCTATCCGCCGCCACCACCACCCCCAGCCCCGGCCGGCCCGTCCCCAGCCCAGTTTCGGTTCCGGGAGACGAGACACCGAGATGCGGCCCCGAGGAGGAAGAGGGAGAGGAAAAAGGGGGAGGTCTGGGGTTGGGGTGACGGGACGCCCCGCCCCTGGGAAACTGAGGCACGCCCCAATGCCAGGTGCTAGGAACGCGAAGGTGGAGCCCCACGCTCCCCGGATCTGGGAGAGCGATCCTAGGTAAGGTAGGAGGGTGGGGTCCTTCTGGGCCTCCCCGAAATGGGGTGCCAGCCAGGTTGTCCCCCGCAGTCTAGTCCTTCCGACGTTTGCATTCCTCCGGCCCGCAGCACACCTGCACCCCGCTGCGGGGTGATCGAGTTGGCAAACCTGCTTTCTTTTTCTGTTTGTTTGCTTTTTTGTTTTGTTTTGGGGACACACCCGGTGACGCTCAGGGGTTCCTCCTGGCTCTGTGTTCAGAAATCGCTCCTGGCTTGGGGGGACTTATAAGGGACATCAGAGATCAAACCCAGGTCTTGATCAGCCGTGTGCAAGGCAAACGCCCTACTACTGCGCTATCGCTCTGGCTCTACAAACCTGTTTTCGGGTGCTTCCAAAGAGAAAGGGAGTCTCAACCCCCTGGACACCCCCCAGGCACAGCGCCGACCCTCATTCTTACACACACACACACACACACACACACACACACACACACACACACACACACACACACACTAAGCGCTCAGCACCCACTTTCTTGACCTGCTCTTTGGCTAGGGAAACTGCAGTGGCCAAGACAGCTGTTGTCGGGGCAGAGTGACCAGGGCTGGAACAGGGAAACCAGAGAATGATGGAGCCCCCAAGCGCTCCAGGGAATCTCAAGCAGGGAACTGATGCTGCTGAAGGGCAGATGGTGTTTCCAGAACACAATCTCTCTCTCTCTCTCTCTCTCTCTCTCTCTCTCTCTCTCTCTCTCTCTCTCTCTCTCTCTCTCTCTCTCTCTCTCTCTCTCTCTCTCCTTTCTCTCTCTCTCTCCTTTCTCTCCTCTCACTTCTCTTCTCTCTCTCTCTCTCTCTCTCTCTCTCTCTCTCTCTCTCTCTCACACACACACACACACACACACACACACACACACACACCACATGGGTGATTAGGCGACAGTACAGCAGACAGGGCACTTTTTGTTTGTTTTCTGCTTTTGGGGCCACACTCGGGGATGCTCAGGGGTTACACCTGGCTCTGTACTCAGGAATCACTCCGGAGTGACTCCGGCAACCTTGGGGATCTAACCAGAATCAGTGCTGTGCTATCAATGCCACCCAAGACACTCATTCACTATGCTTTGGTCTCGGTCTCACCCTTATATGGGCTCCTGAATCCCAATAGATATGGCAGGACAATGTCCTGCACACTGCCACTTGTGGTAAAAAAAAAAATTCAAATATTAAAATAAATAGGGCCAGAGAAATAGCATAACAGTAAGGTGTTTGCCTTGCACGTAGCTAATCCAGGACAGACGATGGTTCGAATACCGGCATCCCATATGGTCCCCATGCCTGCCAGGAGCGATTTCTGAGCGCATTGCCAGGAGTAACCCCTGAGTGCTGCCGGGTGTGACCCCAAAACAAAACAAAAATAAATAGAACAAAGAATCACAGATAGAAGCCCATATATAAGAGGGTCTTCTTCTAGGGTTGGAACTATAATATAGTGGATAAAGTGTCTCTTGCACACAGCCAATCCGGGTTCAATTCCTGGCATCCCATATGGTTCCCCAAGACGACCAGGATAGATTCCTGAGTGCATAGCCAGGAGTGAACCCTGAGCATCGCTGGGTGGGTCCCCAAAAGAGAGGGGCTTTTCCCCCTCAAAGTCCCAGTTTTTTCTCTGGCTTCATCCCCAATCTGATAGGCAGAAGCATGATATTGCCCCCCTTCCCTTAGACACGCCCAGCTCCTTCTATTTGAAATATTGCACTTCTTAGTTTGACAACCCACAGGAAGATAATAAAAGCAGTAACTGTAGCTCCCAGAGATCAAATATTTACAGTCCTCAAAGGTTTTGTGGACATGAGTAAATGCTTAATTTTTCCTAGATTATTCTCATTAAGTAAAGAAAACAATTGAGGCTCAAAAATAGAGTAGCTGTGGGCCAAGGAGATGACGCAAAGGGCTGGAGTGAGCCCTAAATTCCACCCCTTGGTTACTGAGCACTGCTGGGAGCATTCCTCAGAGCACCAACCCAGCATCACTGGATGTGGGTGTGGCCTCCCAAAAGCTAAATATAGGGTGCAGCCACCCGCACAACTGGCTAGAAGTAAACCTGAGGCCAAGAGGATGTCAAAATACTTGCTTTATTAATTAAAAGACACCAAAAAAAAAAATCACAGGAGAAAGGTTGGAGCCATAGCAGAGGAAGGCGTTAGCCTGGCATGAGACTGACCCAGGTTGATCCCTGGCATCCCATAGGGCAGTGGTTGGCAAGCCGCAGCTCGAGAGCCACATGCGGCTCTTTACACTTTTTTTTTTTTTTTGGTTTTTGGGCCACACCCGGCGGTGCTCAGGGGTGACTCCTGGCCGTCTGCTCAGAAATAGCTCCTGGCAGGCACGGGGGACTATATGGGATGCCGGGATTCGAACCAACCATCTTTGGTCCTGGATCGGCTGTTTGCAAGGCAAACACCACTGTGCTATCTCTCCGGGCCCCTCTTTACACTTTTTAATGCGGGTGTTTATGACTTTTGTCAGTCATTATCAGAATGTAATTTTCACTACATTGTAAGGCAAATTGTACGGAATTTAACGTTATCGATAAATAATATCGTTCTAAGGTGTTTTGTTTTATTAGTTGTGTTATTTGAATCCTCCCAACCTATGTGGATACCTGCATGCAGAATATTCTCAATAAAAACTTATTGAAACTAAAAACAGTGTACCATTCTATGTATCTTTGGTTTTAAAAATGTGGCTCTCAAAAAAAATTTCAATCGTGGTTTTGGAGAGATTTGGCTCAGTTGAAAAGAACGGTTGCCCAACACTGCCATAGGGTTCCCTGACCCAGTCAGGAGTAATTCCAGAGTTGCAGAGCCAGGAGTAACCTCTAAGGGATTTAGGAGGTAGTGGAGGTCGCAGAGGATAAAGAACTGGGGGTGGAGCCCCAGGGACAGGCCAACGCAGAGGTGCAAGTTGCCACTTTCCTTGTTTACAGAAAGAACAAGGCTGCAAGTGAGTAGGACTCAGCGCTGAGTTCGAGAAAAAACCGAGTCCTCGGAGGAAGAAAGGAAAGCCACAGTGGCCGGGGCTCTTGCGGACATCCTTCCGGCGTGCTATCAGTGCCTGAAAGTCACTTCCACCATATCTTGCCCAGATAAGTAGAGGGGAGGAGGGACAGCACAGAGGAGGTTAAAGGAGGGAGAGAAAAAGGGAAGACAGACAGAGAGAGAGAGAACTTACTTTTCTGCACTCCTCCCTGGCAGGCAGGCCAGCGGGTGGTTTTGATGCACGGGTAAAGTCAGACCAAGAGGAAAAAGGATTTATTTGAATTTATGGGAAAATGCTTAAAAAAATAAACACCTTTCTAATTATTGGGCACTTTTTTTTTTTGGTTTTGGGGTCACATTCGGCAGCGCTCAGGGGTTCCTCCTGGCTCTGTGCTCAGAAATCACTCCTGGCAGGCTAGGGGGACCTTATGGGATGCTAGGAATCGAACCACCTGGGTTGGCAGCATGCAACTGCTCTACCACAGTGCTATCTCTCCAGCCCCTTGGGCACTCTTTTATTCATGCTCAGATTCCCTTTAATACTAAGATCGGCAAAAAAAAATTGCATAACATAATGAACTGCAATAACAGGATACGCCTTGGGCATCATGCAAAGCTATTTGACCCCTCCGGAACAGAACTGGACCTTCCCGTGGCTCCCAAGGACTTTCCCATTAAACTGAGCATCAGCCGACTGAGGACTACATTTCCCATCGGCCCCTTCGCTCGCCACCGGACATGACACCACCGATTCCGAGTAGTTCCCGCCTCCGCCCAGGCCCCGCCCCTTGGGCCCCGCCAACTCGTCTAGGCCTCTGTGGTGGGCGTGACCTCGAGCCGATCGTAGTTCCCATTGGCTGTCGCGTCTCTGGCTGGGCGTGGCTACGGGAGCCGGGCGGGCACATTTCGAAGCGCGCCTGGGGCGGCGGCGGTAGCCGCGGCTGAAGAAGATGCATCCGGCCGGCGCGGCGGCGGCGGGGACCCCCCGGCTGCGTAAGTGGCGTACGTGGCCGACCCCGGAGATCGGGCGGGGGGTGCGGGCGTGGCGTGGCGTGGCGGGGCCTGCGGCGGCGGTTGGCGAGGTCGCTGCAGGTCGGAGGTCAGGGGGTCAGGGCTCTGCAGATTCCAGGTGTTGCTTTCGTCTAGGATGATGCCAGGTTAGGGGGCGCGCCGGGGTCCATTCATCTTTACTTTGGACCTTTTTTTGGGGGGTGAGAGATTTTGATCATCGAACCCAGGACCTCCTACATATGAAGCCTGAGCTCTACTACATCCCCGGGCCCCTCGATTCTTCCCTTTTTTTTGGGGGGGGGAGTTATTTTTTTCTTTCTTTCTTTTTTGGTTTTGGGGTCACACCCGCTGACGCTTACCTGGCTCTGCGTTCAGAAATCGCTCCTGGCAGGCACGGGGTGGGGGGGACCATATGGGATGCCAAGGTTCGAACCACCGTCCTGTCCTGTCCTGTCCTGTCCTGGATCAGCTGCATCCAAGGCAAACGCCCTACTGGTGTGCTAGCCCTCGGGTCCCCTTTTTGGGACATTCTTGAAAGAAAAAATAGTTTTGGTAGGGTAGTCTGAGACGAGCAGAAAAATAAAAAGGGACTTTCATTTACAGTTAGCGACCAGCCCCCCTTCTCCACCCTTCTTCACTTGGCGTCCAGCTGTTGGCCACAGTCAGTTCCCTAATCCAGAGTTAGCAGGCTCTGGCTCAAGTACTAGGTGGTTGGGGCCAGGGGCGTCTTTTTCCTTCTCTCTCCTTTAAAATTTGACCCTGGTTTCATGTTCTCCCGTTTCTGACTTTGTCCTCAATTTTCTCTTCATCTCTCGAGCAGGGAAGCGTGTCATCATTTAGTCATCCATAGTGTTGGATTCCGCCCCAGTCTGGTCTGAGCTAAATTTGCACACGGGTAGCATAACCACCGTAGATTTGGTCTCAGTTAACTCAGAGCACAGAATTGCTTGGCCAGATGGACACCCAACTAGGTGAAAAAGAAGTCAGCCAGGTAATTTGGGGTGTAATTAGGAATGTGAAGAGAATAATCTAGGATGTGGCTAGGGGTAGAGAAGTCTCCCTGTGAGGGCTCTCATTCCACACTTCTTTTTTTTTCTTTTTTTGGTTTTTGGGTCACACCTGGTGGTGCTCAGGGGTTACTCCTGGCTATGCACTCAGAAATCTCTCCAGGCTTGGGGGACCATATGGGATGCCAGGGATAGAACCCAGGTCTGTCCTGGGTCAGCCGCATGCAAGGCAATCACCCTACCGCTGCGCTATCACTCTGGTCCCTCACTCCTCACTTCTAACTTAAAAAGTGCTCTCTGAAGTTGAGAGATAATCCAACAGCTGAAGTGGATTCTCAGCAGTGTCCCTCAAACACAGAGTCTGGAGTAGACTCTTAGCACTATCGACTGTGTCTCAAAAACCAAAAAATAGGGGCTAGAGTTACAGTGGGTGAGAAACTTGTCTTGCAGGCACGTGGCCAGGGTTCAATCCCTGGCACCCCATATGGTCATCTAGACCCGCCAAGTACCTATTCTTCCTTAGTGCAGAACCTTGAACACTGCTGGTGTAGCCCAGAAACAAAAACTAAAACTAGGGCCCGGAGAGATAGCACAGCTGCGTTTGTCTTGCAAGCAGCCGATCCAGGACCAAAGATGGTTGGTTCGAATCCCGGTGTCCCATATGGTCCCCCGTGCCTGCCAGGAGCTATTTCTGAGCAGACAGCCAGGAGTAACCCCTGAGCAACGCTGGTTGTGGCCCAAAAACCAAAACAAAAAACAAACAAACAAAACTGAAACTAAAAATGTCATGTGCTCAGCTGGTCATATCCTAGTAGCTGATGTAGGAAAGAATGTTTTGGTGCTTGTCTTTTTCAGGGGGAGGTCCCCACCTTGTGATACTTAGGATTTTCTCCAGGTTCTGTGTTCAGGGGTCATTCTTGACAAGATTCAGGGAACCATATGGGATGCTGAGATGGAACTCAGGTTGTATGGGTGCAAATGCTCTGCCTGCTGTTCCTTTGCCCCTTGTTCTTTTATTTTTTTATTTTTTGTGTTTTTTGGGTCACACCTGGCAGTGCTTAGGGGTTTTTCCTGGCTCTGTGCTCAGAAATTGCCCCTGGCAGGCACGGGGACCATATGGGACGCCGGGATTAGAACCAATGACCTTCTGCATGAAAGGTAAACGCCTTACCTCCATGCTATCTCTCCCGTCCCTGCCCCTAGTTCTTGTCTTGAGGGATCTCCCAACACACTCTGAGGTTGGCTTTTCTCACTCCAGGGCTATGGGTATTATGGGGGAACATACATGAAAGCCGTGTAAGTATAGGGTTATGCGCATTAGACGAGGGAGCCAGCAGGTAGGAAGGAAACCAGGTTGGCTGGGGTTTGAGGTGATGGAAGCATGGACAGAGATGAGAGAATGGAGGAGCATAGAGTGGTTCCGGCTTGGCTGGGGGTATGTACCAGCCAGTCTGGGGTGTCTAGGAAGCTTTCTGTAGGAGGTACAAGTGACAGCAAGGAGCTGTATAGTGGGTAATGTGATTGATTGCCTTGTATGTGACAGACAGACTTGGCTTCGATCCCCAGCACCCCAAATAGTCCCCTGACCCCTGAGCATGTCAGGAATGATCCCTGAACAGAACCAGGAATAAGCTCTGAGTATCGCTGAATGTGGCAAAAAGCAAACAAAAATGGGAATTCATGGTGAGATAGAGAAAAGTATCAGAAGTTGGTGCCAGCAAGTGAGTACCTCTTTTAACATGGTGCCCAGGGCTGAGAGGCGACAGGGCCTAGAGAGGGCAAGGGTTCTGTTGGCAGGTCTGAGACAGGTTGAGGTCCAGGCTGATAGCTGGTTGGGGGGCACCGAAAGGAAAGTATTCCAGAGTGGTGGGGCTTCGTGCTCAAAGGCCTGTGTGAGTGTGGGTCAGGATCTGAGAGAGGCTGGCCCCAGTGGCTAGGGTGCCAGGAGCCCCACAGGTTGGCTAGGGCAGGTTTGGGTGGGAACTAGGCAGCACTTGGAATTCATTTTCAGCCTAGTTGATAGTGATTTGTTTTGGAGCCACATCCAGCAGTGCTCAGGGGTTACTCCTGGCGCTGCACTCTGGAACCATTTCCTGGTGGTGCTCAGAGGAGCCATATGGGATGCTGGAGACTGAACCCAGGTCAGCCATGTACTAGGCAAGCGCCTTACCAGCTGTACTATTGCTTCTGTGCTAATTTGTAGACCTAGAAACTTATACATTCTCTTTTGTATTTAAAAAGGCAACTCCAGGGACCGGAGAGATAGCATGGAGGTAAGGCGTTTGCCTTGCATGCAGGACGGTGGCTCGAATCCCGGCATCCCATATGGTCCCCCCGAGCCTGCCAGGAGAGATTTCTGAGAGCTGAGCCAGGAGTAAGCCATGAGTGCCACTGGGTGTGACTCCCCAAAAATAAATATATAAAAAGTCCAGAGCAGGTAGGGCACTTGTTTTGCACTCGAACTGGTTCAGGTTCGATCCCCAGTGTCCCACACAGTCCTCCAAGCCTGCCAGGAGTGATCCTGAGTGTAGAGACAGGAATAACCCCAGAGGACCTCCAGATATGACCCAGAAACAAATAAACAGGGGCCCTTGCCTTGCAAGGGTGAGCCGTGGGTGATTCCAACAAAATTACAAAAATTAATTATCGAGGGGCCGGAAAGATAGCATGGAGGTAGGGTGTTTGCCTTGCAAGCAGGAGGACGGTGGTTCGAATCCCGGCATCCCATATGGTCCCCCGAGCCTGCCAGGAGCAATTTTTGAGCGTAGAGCCAGAAATAACCCCTGAGTGCTGCTGGGTGTAATCCAAAAAACAAACAAACAAACAAAATTATTGAGGTAATTTTTGCTGCCAGTTGGGGAGAAGACTGAACTGAGAGTACATAGAGAGGTCTGGTCAGTGTACAGTGATGGCGAAGGCCAGTGTCAGAGGAAAGCGAGTAAAGCGGAGAGGCAGTGGGCTGAAGAGTTGGTTGGGTGTAGAGAGAATCCTATTCGGACACTGAGGAAGGGCCGCAGGACTGCCCAAGCAAGTTGTTGGAACTGGGTCTGCAGCCTGAAGAGTGGCATTGGCTGCAGATAGAGCCCCAGGCTCTGCCTTACCCCAGGATTTCTCCAGTGTGGGGTAAGAGAGCCCGAGGGGAGAGAAGATAGGACAGGGTAGAAATCTGGGTCACACGGTTCAAAGAGCTGGAAACCAGTTTTGGATCTTGATGGGCAGCTTGGAGAAGGCAGGAGGGTTAGTCTTTTGTGATCCCCAGTAACCCCCTACTATGGAGTTGAGACAGGAAAGAGAAGAGGGGGTCCAGTGTGCCTTGGAAGCTGGGAACTGGAGATTGCTCATGGAAATTCGGCCTCTGAAGTGCTTCTGATGAAAACTGAATTGTCAAGTAGAGCAGAAATTTATCGGAGGGGGTGCTAAGCTGAGCCCCAAGTGCCAATGGCTTAGGGTACAGGGAGGGAAACCCCACCTCAAAGTGTTTTTTTATGTTTTGGGGCCACACCTGGTGGGGCTCATTACTTTATGGGAGTGCTTGGGATTGAGGACTTATCCATGGTACTTCCTGACTCTCTGACCCACCCAAAACCTTTTAGGAAACTGCCCTTCTGGTATGTGTCTAGGCTAGAGCTGCTTGATAGCAAGAATTGGGGTACCAGGGTCTGGAGCAATAGCACAGCGGGTAGGGTGTTTGCTTTGCATGCGGCTGACCCAGATTCAATCTCTGGCATCTCATATGGTCCCCCAAGCCTGCCAGGAGTGATTTCTGAACAGAGCCAGGAGTAAACTCTGAGCATATCCAGGTATGGCCCCAAAACAAACAACAAAAAGAATTGGGGGGGGGGGGGCTAGTGGAGCAGAAGAGACAGTACAGTGGAAGGGCACTCACCTTGCACACAGTCAACCTAGGTTCAATCTCTGGCATCCAAAAAAAATAAAAATCAATCTCTGGCATCCCATATGGTTCCTGGAGCTTTTCCAGGAATGATCTCTGAATATTTCCAGATGTGTCTCAAAAAGAAACAAAAATGAATTGGAAGGGGGCGCAAGCGGTGGCGTAACCAGTAGGGCATCTGCCTTGCATGCGCCAGCCTAGGATGGACCGAAATTCCATCCCCCCGGCATCCCATATGGTCCTCCAAGCCAGGAGCGATTTTTTTTTTTTATTTTGGGTTTGTAAAATTACAAATTTTTTTTGGTTTGTAACTTATTGAGAAGTTGTGGTGTTGTCCCATAGTATGACACAGATCCAATGTGGAGGTTGCTTGAACCCAAACCCCCCCCCCACGCGCCTTTAGGGTAGGTTCTGGTTCTGCTTTCATTCTGGAATAGACCTCATATGGTAGCAAGAGACAAATCTCACCTGGATGGTGAGCTGCAAGCAGGTCAGTTATTTGATTATTTGTTTTTTTGTTTTTGTTTTTGTTTTTTTTTTTGGTCACATCCGGCATCGCTCGGGTTACTCCTGGCTCTACGCTCAGAAATCGCTCCTGGCAGGCTTAGGGGGGACCACATGGATGCCAGGATTTGAATCACCATCCTTCTGCATGCAAGGCAAATGCCTTGCCTCCATGCTATCTCTCCAGCCCACCAGGAGCGATTTCTGAGCGCATAGCCAGGAGTAACCCCTAAGCATCACCGGGTGTCCCCCCCCCAAAAAAAAAAACAAAAACAAACATACAACAATGAATTGGAAGGAGGCTAGTAGTGAGAATAGGGGACAAAGACATAACTTCTAATATGTCATCTGGTCTGGGGCTGTTCACATAACATTTTGCAGAGGAGAAAGCTGAGGTGATTGGGGCCAGGAAGAGAATACAGAAGGAAAGCATTTGCTTTGCACAAGACCAATGCAAATTCAATCTCTGGCACCGCGTATGATCATCTGAACCCCTCCAAGAGTGATCCCTGAGCAGAGAGAGCCAGGAGTAAGCCTGGAGTACCACTAGGTATTTCCTCAAATACACACACACACACACATACACACACACACACACACACACACACACACACACGTCTCATTGGCCTTACCACTTGAATGGGGACATGACTCAAAGGGCTGGAGCACATGCTTTGCATGTTAGATCATTTTGTTTACTTTTTGTTTCTTTGTGGGTTTTTTAGGGCCACACCTGGCAACACTTTTGGGTTATGGCTGGCTCTGCACTCAGAAATTACTCCTGGCAGGTTTGGGGATCATATGGGATGCTAGGGATCAAACCCTGGTTAGCTGCGTGCAAGGCCCTACACATTGTACAATGCTAAGACCCCTTTTTTGTTTTGTTTTGTTTATTTCTTTGGCCACACCAGGTGGTGTTCAGGGATCATTCCTGTCAGTGCTCAGGTGATTCTTTGGGGGTAACAAGGGTTGAACCCAGGTCTTCTTTGAGCAAGGCAAGCTTCCTGCCTGTTGTAATATTTCTCCAGCACCTGCTTTGCATGTGGAGCTGCAGTTTGCATTCCCAGTGCCACATGGTCCCCAAGCACCACCAGGAGTGACTCCTAAGCACTGCTGGGTATGGTCCTCAAAACAAAAGAGTAAGGAACTCCTGCATATTTGATTCCTTTACCCACTTCTCTTTGTTTTTTTTTTGTTTGTTTGTTTTTGTTTGTTTTTTGGGCCACACCTGGCGGGGCTCAGGCGTTACACTCCTGGCTGTCTGCTCAGAAATAGCTCCTGGCAGGCACGGGGGACCATATGGGACACCGGGATTCGAACCAACCACCTTTGGTCCTGGATGGGCTGCTTGTGAGGCAAACACCGCTGTGCTATCTCTCCAGGCCCATGCAAACCTTTGAGGCCTGTCAGATACCTGGGCAGTAACTGGGGCCGGGGCCTGGCTGTTCTCTGATTGCCAAAGCATTGCCATAGTGATGGTGTTGGGACGATTGAATAGATCCACAGTTTCTAGAGCTCAGTGAGGCACTAAAAAGATAGTACAGTGGGCAGGGCATTTACCTTGCACACAACTAACCCAGGTGTGATCCTGGCATCCCATATGGTCCCCTGAGCCTGCCAGAATGATCCCTGAGCAGAGCCAGGAGTAAGCCCTAAGTACTGCTAAGTGTGGCCCCTTCCAAAAATTAAGAGCTCAGTTGGGGGGGGGGGGGGGAAGCTGTTACTGTCATATTTATTAGCCTGACCTAGCTGGACGCCCACTCCCTTTGGCCCTTTGCACAACTCTGTTAGCATGTGTGGGCCTCAGTTTCCATATCTGTAGAATGGCCTTTCAGTCATTCCTTATGTTTTTTTCTCAAGCACCTACTCTGACTCTATTTTAGGACTTAGGAATTCACCTAGAAACAAGACAGAGATCCCCATAGGGTGAGTGAGTGAGTGAGTGAGTGAGTGAGTGAGTGAGTGAGTGAGAGGGGAGGGAGGGAGGGAGGGAGAGAGAGAGAGAGAGAGAGAGAGAGAGAGAGAGAGAGAGAGAGAGAGAGAGAGAGAGAGAGAGAGAGAGAGAGAGAGAGAGAGAGAGAGAGCGAGAGCGCGTGAGCGCTGAGGGAAGCAGAAACCTTATACCTCTTTAGCACAGAGCAGCTGCAAAAATCCCTTTGTCCTTTGGGTGGCGACTGAGCCCCACCAGATGTCATGTGACCTTGGAGCCAGCACCCTGGGGACACTCCCCCCCTGCCCTGCCGCTGCGGGAACAGGCAGGCAAACTTGGCACCCGTCTTCCCCCACAGCCTCCAAGCGGAGGACTCCCATGTCTCAGTCGGGCATGGCAGACCCCCACCAGCTTTTCCATGACACAAGTTCAGCGCAGAGCCAGAGCTACGGGATGCAGCGGGCGGCTGGTGGCCTGGGCTACCCTGCAGCCCAGGCCACCTTCCTGACCGACCCTATGTCCAACATGGCAATGGTCTGTGGGAGCAACCTGGCCGCACAGGGCAAGGAGCTAGTGGACAAGAATGTGAGTGGCTGAGCCCAGGGTGGGGGACACTGGGTGGTGGGGGCAGAGGCAGGGAGGGGACAGAGCTTCAGACCTGAGTTCTGTCACCAGATTGACCGCTTCATCCCCGTCTCCAAGCTCAAGTATTACTTTGCCGTGGACACTATGTATGTGGGCCGGAAGTTAGGCCTGCTTGTCTTCCCCTACCTGCACCAGGTGAGTACTGTCCCCCTGGGAATGCACAGTCTGTGAGGGTATGGCCTCGGGGAGGGGCTTGAGGGTGGGAAGACCCCAGCTTTGGGGCTCCTTCGTGTTCCCCCACTCTCCCTACAGGACTGGGAGGTGCAGTACCAGCAGGACACGCCCGTGGCCCCCCGCTTTGATGTCAATGCCCCCGACCTCTACATTCCAGGTTTCTAAACTCCCCCACAGCTCTCCACTTCCCCCTTTACCCATGTGGGCCTGTGCCTGCTACCCACCCCTGACCTACCTCTGTGTCCCCACAGCTATGGCTTTTATCACCTACATCTTGGTGGCTGGTCTCGCTCTGGGAACTCAGGACAGGTAAGAGGCCTTGGGGTAGGCACAGGGGGACACTCGGGGAAAATTGGATCCTGGGGTTCCCTCACCTCTTCCCAACTCCATCCAAGTCCTATGCGGGCTGTCACCTATGATGCCACCTTCACCCTTTCCTGCTCTGATCTCTGTGTGCCTCCCCACTACTCTGGTCCTCTGCTTGCTGCCCCCAGACCTTTGCATATCTCAGGCCCTGGAGTACACGGCACCCCTTCATTACCTGTTGTGCCCCTTGTCTTCACTCCTCTTCCTTGTTCATCTCCTTTGTGGCCTGGAGTTGGTGGGGCTCCATGATGAGTTTTTAAAAACCCTTTGGCCTGGGGCCGGAGAGATAGCATGGAGGTAAGGCATTTACCTTTCATGCAGAAGGTCATCGGTTCGAATCCCGGCATCCCATATGGTCCCCCGTGCATGCCAGGAGCAATTTCTGAGCCTGGAGCCAGGAAAAACCCCTGAGCACTGCCGGGTGTGACCCAAAAACCACAAAAAAAAAAAAAAAAAAAAAAAACCCTTTGGCCTTCCCCCACAGCCTCAACTCAGGTACCCCTCTATGATTTACCCTCCTCCACACCATCCCAAGTGCTCGCCCCACCCTGGCCTTCTGGGAGCTGTCCCCATGGGGGGGTCAGCTTTCCTCCCCTGCAGGGGACCCCCCCACAGGACATGCTTCAGAATCACCTTGGTCCTGGCGCTTCTCCCCCATATCCCATACAGGCCTTTCCTGAACCCAGAAGGGCTCAAGGGGCCCTGATCTTAGTAACCAATGATGTGTTCTGGGGGGTCGCAGGTTCTCCCCAGATATCCTGGGGTTGCAGGCGAGCTCCGCTCTGGCCTGGCTCACCCTGGAAGTGCTTGCGATCCTGCTCAGCCTCTATCTGGTCACTGCCAACACCGACCTCACCACCATCGACCTAGTGGCCTTCTTGGGCTACAAGTATGTGGGGTGAGTGTATTTTCTGTCTTCCGTTGTCCCCTCCAACCCTCACCCCTACCTCTCCCTCTGACCTGCTTCAACCCCCCTGCAGGATGATCGGTGGGGTGCTCATGGGCCTGCTCTTTGGGAAGATGGGCTACTACCTAGTGCTGGGCTGGTGCTGCGTGTCTATCTTCGTGTTCATGGTGAGCCGTGGGCCCCAGGGATCTCTTAGCAGATGTCACTCTGAGAGTTTAGGCCTGAGCCCCATTGCCAGACAAACCCTAATGGCTGACCCAGCCTGTGGGAGTGGGGGTGTCATCACAGCTAGGGTCTGAAGGAAGAAAAGGGGTGGCAAGCAGGCCTGGGGGATGGGGGCTCAAGCACACCCTTCCCCTCACAGTGGAAAGTCCCGGCCTGTCAGTATTTCTGGTCAGATGAAAAAAGGTCCAGTGGTGAAGCTGCCTGTCCAAGACTTTTCATCTCATGAAACCTGTTTCCCCTTTTATGAAATGGGGCGACTGTTGCACTTTTAAGGGCCCTGGGAGAGCAGGATTGACTGCTAAGGATATAAAGGGGCAAGGCTGACGTTCAGACAGGCTTTGATGATCGAAACTTCTTTAAAAAGCCTTCCTGGCTCCTTCCTACTAGTCCAGGCTGTGCAGAGGTAAAAGGCGGGCCCCCACCTCCAAGCCCCAAAGACACTGTCATCTGGCCACTGGCCCCGGACCCATGTGGGCAGGGCCTTCGTGAGTGACACGAAAAGGGGCAATCCCCCCACGATCCCGGGAGGGGCAAGCCCTAGACCTGTTAGGAATTGGGGGGTAACCGAGCCCCAGCAGGAGCCCACTCGCTTGAGCCCAGGCCCCAGTGGAGGGAGGCTGCAGAGGACTCGTGTGCACAGAGTAGGGGCCCAAGTTTTAGGTCCTCCAAGCACCCCGCTGGCTGGCTGACAACCCGCCCCCCACTCCCCCCCCCCCCCCCCCGCCGCAGATCCGGACGCTGCGCCTGAAGATCCTGGCGCAGGCGGCGGCCGAAGGCGTCCCGGTGCGCGGCGCGCGGAACCAGCTGCGCATGTACCTGACCATGGCGGTGGCCTGCGCGCAGCCGCTGCTCATGTACTGGCTCACCTTCCACCTGGTGCGCTGAGGGCCGGCCGGCCACGCCCCTCGGACCAGGCCACGCCTCCGGAGTAGGTCAGACCGCGCCCCGATAAGCCAACCCGTGGGTAGGCCCCGCCCCCAGACGTGACGCCCCGCCCAGAACCAATAAACCCGGAAGCGCTGGCCGGGGCAGTGCCTCCTTGGTGGCGATGGCGCGGGGCGGCCAGCAGGGGGCGAGCCGGGACCGGGAGTCGGGGCAGGGGCAGAGGGTTTCTTTCTCTTAAGGACGCCCCCCACACCCCGCCCGGCTCGATGCTCGGGGCGCAGAGGAGGGGTTTATTAGTTAACGGAGCCCCCACACACACACACACTCCATCCCGGCTGGTCAGTGGGGCGCCCGCTTTTCCTTTTTCTTTTCCTTTCCCTTCTTCTCCTTCTTGCTTTTCACCTTGGGCTTCCGGACCTCGCCCGGCCTCGAACCCGCAGCCTGGGGGTGGTGGGAAGGGAGAGGAGGGTCCCAGTGTGAGCCGTGCGCGGAGGCTTTGCGGGTGTATGGGGGGGATGTGGGGTGCAGGGGGGTGCTCGCTTACCTTTGCCTCCCCCTCCGAGTCGCTGGAGCTGCTGCTGCTGCTGCTGGAGTCGGAGCTGCCGTGGCCGTGGCTGTGACCGTGACCGTGGCCGTGGCCTTGGCCTTGCTGGTGGGAGACAGACCAGGAATCCCGGTGCTTTCCAGCTCCACCCGCTGGGGTGAAATGCGACCCCCCCCCCCAATCGCTCCTTCCCTCCCTCCCCAGGCTGCCAGCGGCTTACCTGAGTTTGGGGGGGCCCATGCTTGGGGACCCCCGCGCCTCCGGCCTCCTGCGGCTTCTTGGGGTGGGAATCCAGGGCTGCAGAGAGAAAGTTGGGGGCTGGGTACAGGCCCCAGAAGAAGCCCCCACCCCGACTCGGGGTTCCCCTCCCCGGAGCACACCTGCCTCCAGATCGAACTCCATGAAGGTGGGAGCAGGTGTGGCTGCGGGGTGCTTCAGGGCCGAGCTGCACCCTCCTGGCACTCGACCCAGTGGAGAATCCTCGGCGGTGACTCACCAGCACGCCCGCCAGGCACCGCCCCACGGGAAATGAGGGTGGGGGGCGGATCGGGGTGTGCCGCCCTTGCTGACATCTGGGGAGGGGGTCGGGGGCTGTCATCAGATCCCCCACAAAAGGGCCTGGCGCCTCCTTTGGAAGAAACGGGGCGATGCCCCTGCGTCCTGCGGATTTCCCCCACCGGCTCAGCTTCGCACTGTTTTTAACTCACTTTGTCGGCCCCTGGGGTTGCAGCAGTATTGGGGGCGCGGGGGTGAAGAGCCTGAGCTCGGACCCAAGCCCCGCTGTGACTCCCTGGACTCGGCTGGTCACCAGTGAACGACAATTTCAACTTTGAGCCGGCTGGAGGGACAGATCACAGGAATTTTGTTTCCCGGGGCCTGTGCCTAGCTCAGAATAAGCGTCTGTAAAAACAAGTTTGTTCAAATGAAAGGGAGGCATTGTTACTGCTCGGTTGTATTGTTAATAGAGTCACTATTCCGATTGTTACCTTGTCAACATTGTCTCTTTTTTTGGAAGTAAAATAAGTGGGGTTTTATGGGGGGGGTTAATTATCTTTAGGGTTTGGGGTCACACCCTGCGGTGGTGCTCCAAGTGATGGCTCTCAGGAGGTTCCTGGCTGTCCTTGGGGACAGTATTGGTTGGGATATTGCGAGTATGCAATGTTGGGGCTTGGAGCTGAACTTCCTGCATGTTGAACAATCACTCCAGCCGGGAAAGAAATACAATTTTATTTAGGAAATATGAGGGAAGAGAGGACTCTATACGATGAAGGAAAGGAGGGCCGGAGGAATAGCACCAGTGTAGGACCTTGGCCTTGCACGCGGCAAACCCAGGATGAATCTGGGTTTGATCCCTGACATCCTATATGGTCCCTCAAGCCTGCCAGGAGTGATTTCTGAGCACAGAGTCAAGAGTAATCCCTGAGCACTACCGGGTGTGACTCAAAAACAAAACAAAGCAAAAAAGATGAAGTAAAGGAATTAAATGTCAGATTGAGATGCAGACAATTGCGTTTGCCTTGCAAGCAGCCAATCCAGGACCAAAGGTGGTTGGTTCGAATCCCGGTGTCCCATATGGTCCCCCGTGCCTGCCAGAAGCTATTTCTGAGCAGACAGCCAGGAGTAACCCCTGAGCAACGCCGAGTGTGGCTCAAAAAAAAAAAAAAAAAAAAAAAAAAGTTGAGTTGTGAAGGGGTGAATGGGCAATCCAGCACACACAGCGATGCTTAGGGGCTCTTCCTTGTTCTGTGCTCAGGAGTGACCCCTGGTGGTGCCTAGGGTGAAATGGGGCCCTAGCTGCATTCTAATAGGATTCCTTTTTTTGTTTTTTTGTTTTTTTTTTTTGGTTTTTGGGCCACACCCGTCTGACGCTCAGGGGTTACTCCTGGCTATGTGCTCAGAAATCGCCCCTGGCTTGGGGGGACCATATGGGACGCCGGGGGATCGAACCGAGGTCCTTCCTTGGCTAGCGCTTGCAAGGCAGACACCTTATCTCCAGCGCCACCTACCCGGCCCCTGTTTGTGTTTTTTTGTTTTGTTTTGTTTTGGTTTTTGGGTCACACCCGGAAGCACTCAGGGGTTATTTCTGGCTCCATGCTCAGAAATTGCCCCTGGCAGGCTCAGGGGACTATATGGGATGCCGGGATTCGAACCACCGTCCTTCTGCATGCAAGGTAAACGCCTTAAAGCCTCCATGCTATCTCTCCAGCCCCTCTAATAGAATTCCTATTTATTTCGCAAATGAGAAATCAAAACCCAGGGAACAATAGTATAAATTGAGGAGCAAATGAGACACAGACAGCCCAGAACTGACATGCACACCTTGGCAGGGAGCTCCAATCCCAGACCACCCCAGAGGAGAGGTGGAGGGTCTCAAGAAACAGGTGGGGGGACCCAGGCTAGACGAAGAGTATATTGAATAAAGCACTTCCCATGCACACAGAATCATTGCATTTAATTTGTATAGGGCTGACCCAGTTTTGAACCCCAGCATGGCCTATGGTTTCCTGAGTCCTGTCAAAAGCAATACCTGAGCACAGAGCCAAATATGTATATATTTTGGGTCCAGAGAGGTAGCAAAGCACTAAGGCCTTGAACGTGCCGTTCCGGGACTGATCCGGGTTCAATTTCCAGCATTCCATATGTCCCACAAGCCTTCCAGGAGCGATTTCTTTTATTGTTGTTTTGGGGACGAACCCGGTGATACTCAGGGGTTGCTCCTGGCTATGCGCTTAGAAATTGCTCCTGGTTGGGAGGCCATATGGGACATCAGGAGATCGAACCATGGTCCGTCCTGGGCCAGTCACGTGCAAGGCAAGCACCCTACCTCTGTGCCATCACTCTAGCCCTCCAGGAGCGATTTCTGAATACATAGCCAGAAGTAACCCGAGTGCTGCTGCGTTTGGCCCCAAAATAAAAAATATATATATATATTTTTTTGCACCATCTACATATATCTTATATATTTATATTAGGTTTGTGGGGTCAAGAAAGCTTAATGAGGGCCCGGAGAGATAGCACAGCGGCATTTGCCTTGCAAACAGCCGATCCAGGACCAAAGGTGGTTGGTTCGAGTCCCGGTGTCCCATATGGTCCCCCGTGCCTGCCAGGAGCTATTTCTGAGCATACAGCCAGGAGTAACCCCTGAGCACCGCCGGGTGTGGCCCAAAAACCAAAAAAAAAAAAGAAAGCTTAATGGGCTGAATACAAGAACACAGGGCAGGGAAGGGGGCGGAGTGTGCGTGTCTCCTGCCTGCGGTTACCTCCAGCCACATGCTTCCTTTTAAGGACTGTCAGGAGCTCAGGTCCCTTGAGCCAGGATTCAGACACAACATCCGTGTTCCCGCTGAAACCTGGCACTGAAGCAAGAAGGGAAAATTGGACTGAGGCGCGCTGGCATCTGTCAACACGGAACTCTCTTAGCTCCCGCCTAGTCCAGGTTTACGAAAGGCAGATGAAAGCTGGGAGGGGAGGCCTGACATGGTACAAATGCAGCTGTGAGGCTGAAGACCAGAGCATGTGGCCCTTGCTCCATTTGGCAATGCTCAGGGGTTACTCCTGCTTCTGTGCTCAGGGATCACTCCTGGTAGGACTCAGGATCATATGGGTGCCATGGACCAAGCCCAGGTTGTCAGCATGCTAGCGTGCAAGGCAAGCAGCTGACCCTGTACTATCCAACTCCCCAGGCATCCACTCCTCTTTTTTTTTTTTTTTGATGTGTGTGTGTGTGGTGATTTGGGCCACACCCAGAGGTGCTCAGGGGTTACTCCTGGCTCTGTGCTCAGAAATCGCTCCTGGCTCAGGGGACCATATGGGATGTCAGAGATCGAACTCGCATCTACCCTGGGTCAGCCGCATGTAAGGCAAATGCCCTACCATTGTGCTACCACTTCGGCCTCACCACTCTTCTTTTTTTTTTTTTTTTTTTTTTTTTGGTTTTTGGGCCACACCCTGTGACGCTCAGGGGTTACTCCTGGCTATGCGCTCAGAAGTTGCTCCTGGCTTGGGGGACCATATGGGACACCGGGGGATCGAACCGCGGTCCGTCCAAGGCTAGCGCTGGCAAGGCAGGCACCTTACCTTTAGCGCCACCGCCCGGCCCCCTCACCACTCTTCTATTTAAAGGAAGGTCACACCTGTGGTGCTCAATGTTTATCCTGGGTCTGTACTCAGGGATCTCTCCTAGCGGTGCTGGGGACACTATGTGATGCCAATGAATCAAAGCTGGGACAGCCATGTGCAAGGCAAGCACCATATACCTGCTGTACCGTTGTTCCACCTCTGGGAATCTATTTTATTTTAATGTACTGATCAGTTTGCTGTAAGAGTTAAGTGTGGGGGCCGGGCGGTGGCGCTAAAGGTAAGATGCCTGCCTTGCCTGCGCTAGCCTTGGACGGACCGCGGTTCGATCCCCCGGTGTCCCATATGGTCCCCCAAGCCAGGAGCAACTTCTGAGCACATAGCCAGGAGTAACCCCTGAGCGTTACCGGGTGTGGCCCAAAAACCAAAAAAAAAAAAAAGAGTTAAGTGTGAAACAATTAAGCAGTCATTAAAACACAAAAGAACCAAGGTAGTTAATAAGGTAGTTTATAAAAATCAAAATAAGGGCCTGAGTGATAACACAGAGGGTAGGGCGCTTGCCTTGAACCCAGCTGACCTGGGTTCAATCCCACGCATCCAATATGGTCCCTGGAGCTCACCAGGAGTCATTTCTGAGCACAGAACCAGGAGTAACCCCTGAGTGCTGATGGTATGAGCCCCCTCCAAAAAGAAAAAGAACAAAACAAATAAGTTTTAGAATTTTCTTTTATAAATGATAATTTTGGGGACTTGGGTATGAATGAGTACAGGTTGTGCAGGCAGGAGGAGTCCGAGGTCTTATGCCCTTGTACCACATGCTGTATCCCAAAAACCAAAAAACAATTTTAAAAAGTTTAGGGGCCGGAGAGATAACATGGAGGTAAGGTGTTTGCCTTGCATGCAGAACGTCGGTGGTTCGAATCCTGGCATGCCATATGGTCCCTTGAGCCTGCCAGGAGTGATTTCTGAGCGTAGAGCTAGGAGTAACCCCTAAGCGCTGCCAGGTGTGACCCAAAAACCAAAAAAAAAAAAAAAAAGTTTAATAAAATGTTGAGTTTGGGGGCCGGAGAGATAGCATGGAGGTAAGGTGTTTGCCTCTCATGCAGGAGGTCATCGGTTCGAATCCCGGCGTCCCATATATGGTCCTCCCGTGCCTGCCAGGAGCAATTTCTGAGCCTGGAGCCAGGAATAACCCCTGAGCACTGCCGGGTGTGACCCAAAAACCACAACAAAAAAAAAAATAAATAAAATAAAATGTTGAGTTTGAAGGGCCGGAGCAGTGGGGCAAGTAGTATGGTGTCTGCTTTGCCCACGCTAGCCTATTGACGTATTGACCGAGGTTCAATCCCCTGATATCCCATATGGTCCCCCAAGCCAAGAGTGATTTCTGAGCACATAGCCAGGAGTAACTCCTAAGTGTCACTGAGTGTGGCTCAAAACACCCCCCCCCAAAATGTTGGGTTTGAGCTTGCCTACAAGCGAAAGACTACTAATTTTACCCACACTGTCCCATGTTCTCCAAGTACAATCCCAGACATGACAAACTGCTATTTTTAGCACACTCACACAAAGTGTGGGTCAGCCCCAACCAACCATGGCACCTGTGTGAGCCCTGAAACCAAGTATGTGCCACCCATGGTCATTGCAATCACAAAATATGAAGGTGAGGAGAGGAATTGACATCAAATAAACCAAAATGTTCATTTTGGTGTCCAGGAGCATGTTTCAGTGCAAGAGCACCTTGACATGGCAGCCTGAGGTCACAAGTTTGATCCATGGGACAGCCCAGCACACTGCAGCCACATGAATGTGGGTGCGTGCACCCCAGCGTCACAACCATAAAGGGAAGGGGAAGAAGTAAGTTCTGATTCTTCCCAAGCATCACAGTTCCTCCTGAAACTGCACCGGATGTCCCTGTCAAAGGCCATGTGGTTTTAGGGGGGCAGGAGTGGGGCCTAGAACATGGTGCGGTAGCCAGGTGAAAGTCTAGAGTCTAGACCTAAGTTCACCACTGCTTCTATGGAGTGTGTGGGGAGACATTGCTTGGCTCCCTTCTTCACTCATGTTTTTTGTTTGTTTTGTTTTTAGGTCACACCCAGTGGTGCTCAGGGGTTTCTCCTGGCTCTGTGCTCAGAAATTGCTCCTGGGGGGCCGGAGCAGTGGTGCAAGTGGTAGGGCATTTGCCTTGCACACGCTGACCTAGGATGGACTGCGGTTCGATCCCCCAAGCGTCCCATTTGGTCCCCCAAGCCAGGGGCGATTTCTAGCGCACAGCCAGGAGTAACCCCTGAGCATCACTAGGTGTGGCCCAAAAACAACAACAACAACAAAAAATCGCTCCTGGCTGGCTCAGAGGACCATATGGGATGCTGGGATTCAAACCACCATCCGTCCTGGGTCAACTGTGTGCAAGGTAAATGCCCTACCGCTGTGTTTCCTCTCTGGTCCCCCTCTTCACTCATTTTTTTGGGGGGGATCACACCCGGCAGCACTCAGGGTTACTCCTGGCTCTATACTCAGAAATTGCTCCTGGCAGGCTCAGGGGGACCTATGGAATGCCGGGATTCGAACCATCGTCCTTCTGCATGAAAGGCAAACACCCTACTTCCATGCCATCTCTCTGTGTCCCCCCCCACACACACTCTTTTTTTTTTTTTTGGTTTTTGGCCACACCCGGCTGTGCTCAGGGTTTACTCCTGGCTGTCTGCTCAGAAATAGCTCCTGGCAGGCACGGGGGACTCTATGGGACGCCACCTTAGGTCCTGGATTGGCTGCTTTCAAGGCAAACACCGCTGTGCTTTATCTCCAGCCGCCCACCCCCCACTCTTAAGGAATGCAGCAGCTTCCCTGGACTCAACACACAGAGATGGGAAGGAGAGGAGGGGCCGGGAGGCCTACAAGGTAGGGGGGGATTGTGGAAAACTGTCCCCACCTCCTTGCTCCATGCCCCTCCAGAGTGCTGTGGCCTTCCACAGGCAGTTGACTTGATTGTCTTTTATCTGTCTGGGGTCACTCCTGGCCGTGGCTGGGTGTTGCACGGGTCTCCTGCCTGCACCCCCATCCCTGTCACACACTTCCTTTTAAGGACTGACCCATCAGTAGCTCAGGACCCTTGAGCCAGGATTCAGACACTAGATCTCTGGCACTTGAAGCAAGAAGGTGAAATTAGATGTAGGGCTTTGTGTGTCAGTGCTAGGCCCTTGCTTCTTCCCTGTCCTGGTCAAGTTTACAGGAAGGGAATGAAAGCTGAAAGGGGGGTCAAAACAATAGCATAGCGGTTAGGGCATTTGCTTTGCATGAGGCCAGCCCAGGTTGGATCCCTGGCATCCCATATGGTCCCCAGAGCCAGTCAGAAGTGATTTCTGAGCACAGTCAGGAATAATCCCTGACTGCTGCTGAATGTCCCTCCCCCCCCAAAAAAAAAAAAAAAACGCTGGGAGGGGAGAATGAATATGAGTCAAACTCAGGTGTGCAGCTCAAGACCAGAACATACAGCCTAGCCTCATTGCTTCTTTCTTGTTTGGGGGCCACACTAGGCAGTGATCCGGGGTTACTCCTGGCTCTGCACTCAGGAATCACTCCTGGTGGGCAAGGAAGAGGACCATCCATATGGGATGGCGGGGATAGTCGCATGCAAGACAAGCACCTTTTGTAAAAGTAACCACTGCAAGACCTGGTTTAGTCTTTTTGTTTTTCGGGCTACATCCGTTTGATGCTCAGGGGTAACTCTTGGCTATGCACTCAGAAATTACTTCTGGCTTGGGGGGACCATATGGGATGCTGGGGAATCGAACAGTGGTCTGTCCTAGGCTAGTGCTTGCAAGGCAGACACCTTACCTCCAGCACCACCGCTCCAGCCCATAGTCTTACCTGGACTTTTGTTTGTTTTTTGTTTTGTTTTTGGGCCACACCCGGCGGTGCTCAGGGGTGACTCCTGGCTGTATGCTCAGAAATAGCTCCTGGCAGGCACGGGGGACCATATGGGACACCGGGATTTGAACCAACTACCTTTGGTCCTGGATCGGCTGCTTGCAAGGCAAACGCCGCTGTGCTATCTCTCCGGGCCCTTACCTGGACTTTTATATGTACAATATTCTGGGTATAGTTATACTTAAATCACAATCCCTGTTCTAAAACATTGTCTATGAAGTCAATCACATTGCAGAAAACGGATGACCTTTTTTTCTTTTTGGTTTTTGGGCCACACCCAGTGACACGCAGGGGGGTTACTCCTGGCTCTGCACTCAGAAATTGCTCCTGCCTTGGAGGACCATATGGAACCCTGGGGGATCCGTCCTAGGTTAGCAATTGCAAGGCAAATGCCCTACCACTTGCGCCTTCACTCCAGCCCCAGGAGACAGATGACCTTAAGGCATAGAACTCAGTTTCCCTTTCCTGGACATTCTGGGATGAGAAAAGGTGCCCAGGGACTGACAAACCACTCGGAGATCCTAGCTCAACCTCTACCCAGATGGCTCATTTCACTCTTTATAGGCTAATAAATCAGCCTCTATTCCCAAGAGGTTGTCAGAACCTTGCCTCCTCGGAGGAGGCCATGTGGTATTGGGCAGAGCTTGCCGTGTATGTGAGGTCTTAATTTTGATTCCTGGTTCTTACGTGAGGATGTTCTGACACATGCTCACACTTTCACTTCAGGCTCAGAAGCAAAATGACTACCAGCCGGGCAAAGCAGAGGAAACTGGTCCGAGGGAACTACACTCTGAGGGGGGTTAGAGAGGCAGGGCAGCTGCCACTTTCTAATAGGAGAGTTTGCTCTTCACCTGGGGGGGGACGGACGGACGGACGGACGGACAGGAGTACTCACCATCTGTCTGCAATCCCAGCCCTTGGAAAAGCCAGAGCAGGGAGTAACACAAATTCTTCTGGAAACCATGGAAGCCATACTCAGCTGGGACAGGAGGAGGTTGATGTGCTCCATCATTCAACCCTGCCCCTGGCCCACTCATTGTGTTCTTGCCACACCCAGCAAGGTGTGTGTGTGACCACAGCATGGGGGTGTAGGAGTGGCCCAAACCATCAATCCAGCCCTCTTGACTTCCAGTAATTTTCCTTTGATATTCTATCTATCCGAACATGAATTAACCCAAGAGCTTGGAACCAATGAATTCCCATTTCTTAAGATCTGTTAATGTTTGAGTCATTCACAGTAGTGTGTGGGGTGTGGAACCCAGGGCTCCGGCCCTTTGAAACCTGTCCTCCCAGCAGGAATCCAGGGACAAGGTGGCCCACCTGTAGTCTAGGGCTCAAACTGTAGCAGCTGTGCACACACAGGGCTGAGGTCAGTCCCTTCAGGACCACCCAAAGGAGTCAGATCTACTGACCAAGGGTGCCTTTGCCAATAATCTGTCCAAACCGAGGGAGGGACATGGGGCTCATTCTAACCCACCACGAAGTTTCGGGATTCAGGACACCAGTTCAGGACGTGGCCTCTGCATGGGTTTGGTTAGGTGTGCCATGGATGGGCTACTTCATTTGCCCAGAGGAGCATGGGCATCAGGCGTGACTGTGCCAGCCAGACTAGAGCCAGCCAGGCCATGCTGTGCCTAGGTGAGGAAACATTTGGGACAGAACCCCTCAGGCATCAGAAACCAGACTCTGTTAACCAGGTCAGGATAGGGGTTTCAGGGAATCTTTTTTTTTTCTTTTTGGGTCACACCCAGCAGCGTTCAGGGGTTACTCCTGGCTCTATGCTCAGAAATTGCTCCTGGCAGGCTTGGGGGACCATATGGGATGCTGGGATTCGAACCACAGTCCTTCTGCATGCAAAGCAAGTGCCTTACTGCTATGCTATCTCCCAAGCCCCTCCAGTGAATCTTTTATTTTTTTGGTTTTTGGGTCACACCCGGCATTGCTCAGGGAGTTACTCCTGGCTCTATGCTCAGAAATCGCTCCTGGCAGGCCCGGGGGACCATAAGGGATGCTGGGATTCGAACCACAGTCCTTCTGCATGCAAAGCAAGTGCCTTACTGCTATGCTATCTCCCAAGCCCCTCCAGTGAATCTTTTATTTTATTTTTTTGGTTTTTGGGTCACACCCGGCATTGCTCAGGGAGTTACTCCTGGCTCTATGCTCAGAAATCGCTCCTGGCAGGCCCGGGGGACCATAAGGGATACCAGGATTCGAACCGATGACCTTCTGCATGAAAGGCAAACGCCTTACTTCCATGCTATCTCTCTGGCCCCAATTTTCAGGCCATACCAGCAGTGCTCAGGACATACTTCCCGATCTGCTCAGGGATCACTCTTGGAGGTGTTTGGGGGCCATATAGTGGTGCCATTTCTCGACCTTGAGTCTGCTGCCAGTACCTTACCCACTCCCACTGTAGGATCTCTGCAGCCCCTCCAGTGGATCCTTCTGTTTGTTTGTTTTTGGGTCACACTCAGGGGTAACTCCTGGCTCTATACTCAGTAGTTGTTCCTGGCAGGCTCGGGAAACCATATGGGATGCTGGGAATTGAACCAGGATCCATCCTGTGTTGGCTGCCTGCAAGGCAAACGCCCTACCTCTGTGCTATTGTTCCAGCCTCAGAAATCTAATAATTTTTAAAACTTCATTTAATTTTGGCCTCACAAGCAGTACTCAGGGGGGCCTGGGGTGCACTCCCTACAACACTCATCCAATCAAGCTGCATGTGATTCAGCACTTAGGGGCTGCCAGGGCCACCTCACTAGTGCTCCAAGACCAAGAGGGGGTGGCTGGAGGCAGAGAAAGATCAGCATTTGCCACAGGCTCAGTGGTCTGCTCAGGCTGTGGGTAAAAGGTCTAGACCAGGGGTCTCAAACTCAATTTACCTGGGGGCCGCAGGAGGCAAAGTTGGGGTGAGGAAGAGTCACATAAAGGATTTCACAAAAAAAGAAAAGTCCTCAAACGTCATTATTAACAGTTTTAATTATTTCTTCTGAACATGAATAGAACATTGAGTGAAGATCATGAACAGTTCTTCTGAACATGGCATCTTTTCCCTATTCCTTGCTGCCAGAGACTTGACACTGCTTCTTCTCACAAATCTGAACCACATTTGGCTTTAAAGAGGAAGCAGTTGAGACCCTCAGTAGGGCTTGAAGATGATCATCAAGTCTAGACCTGTACTTTGACTTATTGAAGTTCAATGTAGAGAATAACTTTTCACACAAATATGTGCTCCCAAAAAGGCACATGGTGCTCTTGAACATTCGGGAAAGCTCAGGGAAGCTGGGGAGCAATTCTCTCAAAAATTGCCCATGCATGTCTGCTTTTCCACTAATCTCCTTGAACTTGGCTTTGAGATCAGAATTGCACTGCAGGTCAATGAGCTCCATTTGAAGCACAAGAGGGGCATCTTGCACATCAAAGGAAAAGGGGTCCATAAAAATTTGGAAAGTGGCTCTGTGCTTTTTGAAGTCTGCAAATCTGTGATCAAATTCCTTCTCTAGCTTAAAAATAGCATCAAGGGGCCGGGCGGTGGCGCTAAAGGTAAAGTGCCTGCCTTGCCTGCGCTAGCCTTGGATGGACTGCGGTTCGATCCCCCGGTGTCCCATATGGTCCCCCAAGCCAGGAGCAACTTCTGAGCACATAGCCAGGAGTAACCCCTGAGCGTTACCGGGTGTGGCCCAAAAAACCAAAAAAAAAAAAAAAAATAGCATCAACATATTTCTCACTACTGAATGGTATGCCTGCATCCACAAGTTCCTTGCATGCTGGGAAATGGCAAAGGTTGTCTGAGAGAGCTGGGATTTCCATAACACAAGTTTTGTGGAGATTGTCATAGGAAGCACTGATAAGCTGCCCCGGGGGCTTGTAACACGGAACCTCCTGTGCTTTAAGCCTCTGGATCTGATTTGGTTGATGCATTTTCACAACAACAGACATCACATTGTCACACGGCAGGCATTTACTACAAAGGATACTGCTGATGGATAATGCCGTGAAGAGCAATGGCATTCTCTACACACCCACCTCTTCTTTTTTGAACAAGTGCCACCAGTCCATTTTTCCTCCCTGTCAACCTCTTCCATGGCAAACCTGCATTCTCAATGGCATCACAGATGCCAAAATATCTCATTAGTGGTGGTCTGGCAATGCATTGGAATTATTGTGAGCAGCTCCTCTGTCAATTCAAAATTGCAATCAACACCACGGACATAAATTGTGAGCTGCGCAGTGTCTATTATATATGTGCCCTTGTCAAGAGCAACTGAGTATGCATCAAAACATTTGGCTTCCTCACAAAATTGATGATAAATGTCACTTGACATGTCAGAAATGCGCTCTGCCACAGTGTTGGCAGAAAGGCTGATTTTGCTAAACTGACCTTTTCTGGACAGATAATACTTGTAGCCTGTAACATGCATTTTTTTTTTTTTTTTTTGGTTTTTGGGCCACACCCGTCTGACGCTCAGGGGTTACTCCTGGCTATGTGCTCAGAAATCGCCCCTGGCTTGGGGGGACCATATGGGACGCCGGGGGATCGAACCGCGGTCCTTCCTTGGCTAGCGCTTGCAAGGCAGACACCTTACCTCCAGCGCCACCTACCCGGCCCCGCATTTTTTTTTTTTTACAAACTCTCCTTCTGTGAATGGTTTCCCTGCCTTAGCAATCATCTCACTAACCATGTAACTAGCTTCAACTGATGCAACATTCTCTTTGGTTGCTTTCTTGAAGAAATCTTGTTGCCTCATTAGTCATGCTTTAAGACTGGCAACCTGCTTGGCTCTCTCATTTCCTTGATATTTTGCACATTCCTCAGCATGTTTAGTTGAATAATGGCGTTTCAAGTTGTATTCCTTGTGCACTGCAACTTTCTCTGAACAAATAAGACATGTGGGGATGCCCTGTGCTCAACAAAGAAATACTGCGTCTCCCACTTTTCCTGAAATGGTCTGTGCTCGTCATCAATCTTTCTCTTCACTGCAGGCTTTGATGAAGTCATGATGAAGGTATGACAAAATCTAATTCTGTAATAAACTTCTCTCCCTTAGGCCTCCAATAATGCAAGGGACAGCGGGCAGGAGCAGCGGAAATGACGTACGTCTGCGCTAGGCGCAAAGTATTCACGATTATTTGCTTACCGAATATTCACAATAAAAAATCACATTAGTACGAAAAAAATCGCAAAAAATCGCATTAAACATTTGCATACCCCAAACGGAACTGCTCGGGGTATGCGAATGTTTAATGCGATTTTTTCTTACTAATGCGATTTTTTTTACATATAATACTAATGCGATTTTTATTGCGAGAATAATTGCAAATACTGCGATATTTGAAGGCCGGCCGCGGGCCACAAAATGTTGTACGGAGGGCTGCAAACAGCCTGTGGGCTGCGAGTTTGAGACCCCTGGTCTAGACCAACCAAGGATGTGATGGACTCTGATGGCCTCTAAGAATACATTTCTAGAACAGGACAGCTTGAAATTCTTTCGAACTGAAGCTGGCATCTCACTTTGGGGAGACAGCTTCAGGGCTCGAGCGCTGGCTTTGCCCAACGAGCCCCGATTCTGATGTCTGGCACTGCATGATCCCCTATGTACTGCCAGGTGCATTCCCCCAAAGCAAAACAGAAAACCTGGCAGTTCATAAAGAAAGAAAGCAGATGCTAAGACTCATTTTTATAAGGGAAGGCCCTTTTTATTCAACATGTACATCTTTCACTCTTTTCCTTTGAAAATCTAATAAAAAACAAACCCTTCTGTTTCCACTTACTTAAAAAACCCCACGTATCAATCAAACAAAGGGGACTACTGAAGCGTGGCGGCGGTGACGGGGAAGGAGGCATGAGGGGTCAACAGGAGCAAAAGGAACACGCGTGGAACAAGGACGGGCAGACGCCTGATCTGGCAGGTGAGCTGAGCTCTTCTCGCAGAACAAACAGACCAAAGGCCTAGTGAGCTCCCAGCACAATTGCTCTATTTTAAAACACAGGAAGCACCCCAGCCCCTGGCCGCCTTGGGCTGGGGGAGAGGCACTGGGCCACAGGGCGGGTGGTCACAGGGTCACAGGACATAAGTATTCTTCACCAGATGCTCCTTGTCATCCGCCGAGCTCCAGATCGCATGGAGTTGGCGTTCCTGGTTCTTCCGTGCCATCCGGATCAGGCAGATCACAGAAAATCCCAGCAAGAGCATCAGGATCATGAAGAGGAGCCCAGCCAGGACCACCACTGAGGGAGAAGAGAAGATGGGGCCCTGTGAGAATTCTGGGGCTCACAGTCCCCCTAGCCCTATCTGGGATGGACTGACTCCCCTTCCAGAAGTTATCAGGCTGGGTTCCTGCTTGACTCCACTTCCCCTCTTCTCAGGGCCAGCCACCAGAGGAGTCCTGAACCCAAAGCCACCCTGTGTAATCTGGGGGTGAAGCGAGCAAACTCAAGGTCTGGTCTCCACATATCCCAGCCAGCCCTGCAGAGACGGGGTAGCAGATGATCTTCAGCCAGGGAAGGCTCTTTCTTTTTTTTTTTGTTTTTTTTTTTGGGTCACACACTGTGACGCTCAGGGGTTACTCCTGGCTATGCGCTCAGAAGTTGCTCCTGGCTTCTTGGGGGACCATATGGGACGCCGGGGGATCGAACCGCGGTCCGTCCTAGGCTAGCGCAGGCAAGGCAGGCACCTTACCTCCAGCGCCACCGCCTGGCCCCTTTGAGAAATTTTTATTTTTATTTTTACCACAGTGGATTAAAAAAAATTTTTTTTGGCCACACCCAGTAATGCTCAGGTTATTCCTGGCTATGCACTCAGAAATTGCTCCTGGTTTGGGGGACCATATGGGACACCGGGGGCTTGAACAGAGGTCCATCCTAGGTTAGCGCATGCAAGGCAAATGACCTACTGATTGCGCCACCACTTCGGCCCCAGGGAAGGCTTACTTGACAGACACAGAAGAGAGGTCGGGACCCCATGCAACTAATGCTCATGGGAGGTGCACACCTGCTGCCCCCCAGTCAAGGTAGCAGCTCCAGGGACCTCCTGCCCTCCGCCCCACCCACCTTTCCACCCTGGGGGCTGGTGGCCTGGTCCCAGCTGTGGCAGGGCTGAGCTTCCGAAAGGAAAACAAGGTCAAAGAGGCCAAACCAGTGGAGCAGGTGCTGGGTGCCAGCAAGGCCGCCTGCTGACCTCAGACTCAGGGCTAGAAACAACAGTGGGTAATGCCAACCAGGGCCTCCAACTTACTTCCTGATACCCAGCACCCACCATGGGCACCCCAGGTGGCAAAATTTCCCCCACCCCTAGGGCATGAAGTCTGACGTGGGGCTGCAGCCACTAAAAAAGGGTCATACTTCTCCAATTGGGAGAGACCAGTCACCACTTGGGCTCACTGCTGGCCCTGAAGGATGAAGTGTCCGAAAGCACAAGCGGCTGTGTACCCACACACCAACAAATGCACGCAGGTACTTGCACTTATTCATATGCATGCACACACTACGTGAAGGGCCCTAGCAGTGGGGAGGAGGAGGCAGGCACAGCCACTCACATTTGGCATCTCGGGGCAGGCTGGTGTACTGCTGCTGCTTGCCTGGAAGAGAGAGAGAGAGAATATAGCCTCAGAACAGATCTCAGCCCCCAGAGAAACCAACATCCCTTTAGCTCTTTCCCAGGGTCTCCCTGCAGCCTTCCGAGGCTTTGGTTCTTTTTGGGCCACATGAGCTGCATTCAGGGTTGACTCTTGGGAGGGCTTGGGGTACCAAATAGAGCACTGGGGACTAAAGCCAGGTCAGTTGAGTACAAAAAAAGCGCCCTGATGGGCCGAGGCAATAGCACAGCGGCTGAGCTATATACAGCTGAGCAATAAAGGAGGCCGAGCTGCGTTTGATCCCCAGCATCCCATATGTTCCCTGGGTCTGCTAGGAGTCATCCCTGAGCAAAGAGCCAGGAGTAAGCTTACTACAGCTGGTTATGGCCCAAAACAAAAAACCAAAAACAAAGCGTCCTGACCTAAGGATACTCATAGTTGTTCCTGGCTCCATAGGAGTGAGCCCTGGTTGTGATGAGGGAACCCATATGTGGTGCCGGGAATTCTAATCAGGATTGAGGCCACTGTATCTGCATGCAAGGCAAGTGCCTCACCTTTGCCGTCTGTTCAGAGTGCCCTTCTGAGACACCCTAATAGGGACCAGAGACGCTGCCCAAAGGCCAGGGCCCAAACCCAACCCCAACCCACAAGGGAGCCCACACAAAGGGATCCAGACAGCAGCTTCCTATAGGGCTAGGCAGTCGGGGGAGGGGGGCCGGAAAAGCTCCCTACCACCTCACCATAGCATTGGCTCATGCACTCCTCCTTGGACAGATAGTTGTTCTTGTTGCCCTGGCAGCCTCCATATATGAAGATGTCACACGTGTTCTTCTCTGTGTCAAAGTACCAGCGTGTGAAGGCTGCGCGGCACACTCCGGTGTTGGCCTTGGGAACACAGTATTCTAGGAACAAGACAGCATGGAGGGCCCGTCAGCTAGGCCTCTGAGAGAGGGACAGAGCTAGAGGGAAAGATGAGGAGGTACCCTATACCAGAAGTCTGTGCTCTGTTGAGTCACAGTGCGTTGGCCCTCTGCTGGGCAGCTCCCACAAGCATTCACTGGTGTCCAAGAAACTAATCCCGGATGCACCATTTTATCCTCGGGGAACCCAAGGCCCACTGCGGGGAGGGGGGCACTGCCCACTCTACGAACCCCTTAGGCGCCACCCTCACAGACCGTCCCTAACTATGAAAGACAACCTGTTTGTAAAGAGGAATCCGCTTACCCTCGTAGCTGAAAATATCGCTGGACTGGTCATCCTGCTTTCTGGGAGCTAAAAGATAAAGCATCCATGTCAGGGAAGCTAAGAGAGGGGGCATGGACCGCCCTGGTAGAGGGAGCACTCTGCTCGGTCACCTCTGCCTACAGGCGAGAGAGCATACAGGGAACAGAGCAGGGCTGGTCACATAGCAGGAGCACCTGTAGAAGCTAGGACTGAGGCCACAGTCCTATGTACCCTCAACAGCCAGGAGGGGCCTCGTCTCTAGGAATGGGAGCCACCACCCTCTAGGGGCAGGAGGACAGAGTGTTCACAGGCATGGTGCTTCTGGCCACAACACACAATTTTGCACTGGCATTCTAAGCCAGCTGACCACTCCAGGAATGGACAGAAGACAGAGAACCAGAGCACAGACGGGGGACTGACACTGGCAAGTTAGGGGCCCGTCCTCGGTGAGGTGTGTGGGTTATAGGGGGTGGGGGTGGGGGTGGCAGGTCTTGCTGGCTGAGCCCACAGCCCGGAAAGCAGCCTTGGGTTAGCCAGGCTGTGCTACTGGCGCATCCAGACCACTCACCCCAGGCTCGGGCCGCAGAGAGCAATACAGAGCAAGCTAGAACAAAGCTCAGGAACAAGGACCGGTGGGCAGCAGGAACGACAGGCACAAAGGAGAGAAAGCAGGCTGGGGACATAGGAAGAGGGCTCAGCAGGCAGAAGCCACCACATTCATGGCCCCTGCAGGGAGCCTGTGGAACCCCAGAACTACGGAAGTCCCCAGCAGAGAATGTGCACAGCCCAGACAGGAAAACCCCACTGGCCAGGGGTGAGTCAAGAGAAGCAGCAAGTGGGGCCGTCTAGAAGTTTAAGCCCCAGGTGACCACTGTCAGTGCACAGTACAATCCCCCCCAACCCTGGATGTCCTTGTTCCTCTTGGGTCTCAGGACCTACCACTTAGGAGAGAGGAGTCAACTCCAATGCTGCTGGCAGTGCCATTATTCGGGGTCTGGTCTGCAGGGGACAAAAGCAGAGTAAGAAAGTGTCCCACACCCACACCCACACCCACTCATGCACCAAGTCAGAATCCAGAATCCAGCAGCTTCAAGGGTCATATCAACAAAGGCCACAGAAGAAGCCCAGTGGAAAAGACACAGATGGCTTCCCAGTAGAATGACCCACTCAGTGGAAGAAACCCCTGAAGACATTGAATTTGTCTCTTTCTGTCAAGTCTTTCACACTTGACAGTGCTTGGGTGAACACATGCACTGCTGGTCAAGGGACTGGACTGGGCATGGAGGTACTCAAGGCCAGGACCTTCTTCCCCTGTGTTCTCCCCTGCCCCATTATGAAATAAGGGCTGATGGGAAGATGCTCAGAACCTGAAGAGCTCAGGGGCCACAAGAGCCATTCCTGAGGTACTGGGAATTAGACTAGGGGCTTCGAACATTAAGACATGGCTTATACTACCCCAGTCACCTTTGCCACACTAAAACAATTTTTGGCGAGAATCTGGAGTCACACCTGGTGATGGTCATGACTCTAACCACTGTACTAGCACTCTGACCCCCTCTAATACACATTAAATTCATGGAGTATAAATGGGCTTTTCTTTGTTGGGTGATGGTGTGATTTAAACCTAGGACCTCACACCTGTGAGATAAGCGCTCTACTCTATTCAGCTTCATCCCAGGATTAGAAGTGTACTTGTTACTGAAAGTATATTTTAAAATGGTTACAATGGAGCCAGAGAAGGGCCAGAGAAATAGTACGTGGGGTGTTTGCTTTGCACACAACTGACCTGGGTTTAAGCCCAGCATACCAGATGGTCCCCCCAAGAATGCATTCAAGAGTAACCCTTGAGAGGCCAAAGCAGTGGCGCTAGAGGTAAGGTGTCTTCTTTGCAAGCGCTACCCTAGGATGGACCAAGGTTCGATCCCCCGGCATCCCCCCAAGGAGTGATTTCTGAGTTCATAGCCAGGAGCAACCCCTGAGTGTCAACAAGTGTGGCCCAAAAAACAAAACAAAACAAAACAAAACAAAACAAAACAAAAAAAAGAGTAACCCTTGAACACTGATGGATGTGGCCCAAAAAGCAAAAAAAAAAAAAAAAGGGGGGGGGAGGGGAGCTGGTGAGACAATACAATGGTGAGGCATCTGACCCAGGTTTGAATCTTGGCACAGCTCATTATGCCCCCCTAAAGCAAAAGAATAATCTAGGGGAGCCGCTGAAGTGATAGACAGCACATGAAGAGGGCACTAACTTTGTACATGGCCAACCAGGGTTTGATCACTGGCACTCCATATGGTACACCCACAACACACACACACACACACACACACACCCACAACACACACACACACACACACACACACACACAATGCGGGGTCATCTGGGTTTCTTTTTTTGTTTTGTTTTGTTTTGTTTCGTTTTGTTTTTGGGTCACTCCTGGCTCTATGCTCCTGGCATGCTCAGGGGACCATATGGGATGCCGGGACTCGAACCGACCTTCTGCAGGAAAGGCAAATGCCTTACCTCCATACTATCTCTCCGGCCCTGAGAAATCATTTCTGATGGTGTTCAGGACACCAGTGCTAGATATCAAATGGGTCAGCTGCATGAAAGAGAAAAGCTTTAATTCCCTGCACTATCTCTCTCATCACCCTAATGGTGAATTTTATATATGATGGGCATTTTGGGGTGTTTATTTTGGGGGGCCAAGTCCAGCTAGATGAACACTTAAAGATAACTCCTTAAGTGGAGTGAACCAAGGGTTCAGTGGGCCCATATATGGTGCTAGGGATCCAAATCAGGTTAGCCAAGTGAAAAGCCTGTGCCCAACACTGTACTGTCTCTCTGGCCCCTATATTTTTTCTCATATATGCACTAAATTAAGGGGTATGTGTAAAGGGCTGAGTTTCAGGAGCACAGAAGGTGGCACAGGGGGCCAGAGCAATAGAACAGCGGTAGGACATTTGCCTTGCACATGGCTGACCCAAGACGGACCTAGGTTCGATCTCCGAAGTCCCATATGGTCCCCCAAGTCAGGAGCAATTTCTGAGTGCCGAGCCAGAAGTAACCTGAGCATCACCAGGTGTGGCCCAAAAACAAAACAAAGAAAGTGGCATAGGAAGAGTCCATGGGGGGAGGAGGAGAGACCAGACCTTTGTCGAGCTGGTTTGCACAAACCAGACCCCTTCTTTCTGCTTCTTGACCCCTCAGTAGCCTCCCCAGGAAGTGAGGGGGACCCAGCCTTTGTCCCCAAGGGCTCCTATGGAGCCTGCCTGCCTAGAGAGACGGTGTGAGCTGCTCTGGCTGCCCAGCTTTCCCCGGATTCGAGGCCCTGACAGCAGAGCTGTGAGCCACTCTCAGTCACCTCCCAGCATCACTGCACTCGGCCCCACACTGCTGCAGCCAGTCTCACTTTCTCTTCCACACTTTCTCCCTCCCTTCCCCTCCCCTCCCCAGACCAGGACAGGGCTCCAAACCCAATCAAGGAAGGGGAGGACAGAAGGCAAATTATTTCCTCTACCTCCTCCCACCACATCCAACCACAGGGACAAAGGGAAACAGAGCCAACAACATTTCCCACGGTCTCACCTGGTCTGGTGGTAGCTGCCTGCCCCTCCCTCCCTCCATTCCCACACAGAAAAGCCAGGGGACACCTGAGGGAGCAAACCCTGCCCAGCTTGGTTCGGTGCACTAGGAGCTGAAGCCTTGAATGCTCATGGCCCCAAGTCCGGCATGGTTGCTGGGTGAGTCCTGTGCGCTCTTCGGGAGGACCCCCCCACCAAGGGAGACCACTGTTCGGGGTGCTCAGTCACTGTCAGTCGGACCATGATTTTGCTGTCCCTACTCACATACATCACCCCCTCATCTGCCCACAGCTCTACATGAGAGGATCACAGGGGCCAAGAAGCCAAACTCAGCTTGTGGGCTGGCAGGGTGCAGTGAGCAAGGAGGGCACCTGCACATCAGGCCACGCAGCCAGAAAGGCTGCGGGAGTCATATCCCCTTAGGAGGATGCCAGTGAGAATCGTGCCATGTGCCAACCGCATCCTCAGGACTCAGAGGGTCATAGGCTCAGAGGCTGCCCTCACTGCTGCCCAAGGCACTCATACCAAGATGCCAGGGGCCTTCAGGATGACACTTGACCTGGAGGTACTCGGGGTCAGCATCTTGACTCCACGGTCCCTTCTGAGGTAGACTTGGCGGGACGGGTGCCAGGAAGTAAATTCTAGTTACTTGACTCATAACTTGGCTGGATGAGTGAGTGCCTCAAGTTATCTGTCCCAGCAGTAAAAATAACCCACACGGCCCAGAGCAAGAGGGCAGCCGGTCTTGAGTGGACTGAGGAGATTCTCCTCCAGAAAGGGAGTCCTGGGGCCAGAGAGATAGCATGGAGGGAGGGTGTTCGCCTTGCATGGTTCAAATCCCGGCATCCCATATGGTCCCCCATACCTGCCAGGGGTGATTTCTGAGCGTAGAGCCAGGAGTAACCCCTGAGCGCTGCTGGGTTTGGGCCAAAAACAAAAACAAACAAACAAAAAAAACCACCAAAATAAAACAAAAGGGAGTTCATTCCTCTGGGGGTGGGGGGAGTGTCTGGTGTACAGAAGACAGGAAACTGGGGCCAAGATGCGAGGGGTTCTGGTCCTCCCCTAGCTCCCCCTGTGGCTTGACTCCCCTTTCTAAAAGGGGCGAAAGTGCTGCAGTGAAGCCACCAGCATCTTGCTTCTGCTTCTGAGACCCAGATTAGGGGGCCATGAAGCTGTGAGGAGCAGAGGACAGTCACCGTCCAGTCACCAACCACCCGACACTCAGGGGTCCCAGAGCGTGTCCCCAGGTAGCACCGTCTGACCTGTGACTCCTGAGCACCTCTTCAGACACTGGTCCTTGGTCAGGTAGTTGTTATCGTTTCCCCCACAGCCACCGTAGAAAAACCTCCGGCAGTTCCCCTCCGTGGCGTTGTACCACCAGCGAGGGAAGGAGGCCCGGCACCTGCCCACGACCTTGGAAACCAAGCAGGAGTCTGAAACACAGAAAGGATGGTGTGTGTGACAGGCAGGCCTGGCCACAGAGAGAAGCCCTGACCTGGAGGAGGACCTTTGCTTCCAAACCCCAGAGAAGCAGCAGGACTCAGGGTGCCAGCTCAGCTCCTCAGAGCAGGCTTCTGAGCACAGAGCTTGGGGCACTCCTTAGGCTGGTGAGGTTGAGACATACACACGTCACTGATGGGTGGCCCCTGAGCCCGCAGAGCGGCTCCTTCCCATGCAGATGCATTCCTACCCATTCCAATGCCAAGCTGCCCATCTCTGGCATGGTTCCATGTTGCTTTTGAGATGGCCTCACTGTCAAAAGACAGCACCTAGCTCAGAAACAAACCTTCCAGAACCTGGTGAGTCGTCATGCTAGGCCAAGGGCACTGGGCATGGTTGGGCTGGGTTGAAGATGTGGAGGAAAGATGTCTAAAGCTTTGGCACCTCTAAAGAGCAGCCCTCAGTTTTGTTGCGATGACTAGATTATGGGCCCGAACACTTTAGTTTCCATTAATGAAGCCCTTCCTACCCTTCCTGCCCACTCTCTGCCCAAGGGCCACTTGAAATGCTCCAGAGAGCAGAGTCCTTTTTCTAGTAGTCAATCCACACATGGGCTCAAGCATCTATAGCAAGATGGGCCTGGGCTTCTAGATGGCTCAGCGCAGGGAATTAAGCAGACAGCTTTGCCAGCAAAGGGCCACAGAGCATGTTTTTCTCTCCAGGAAAGGAGAAGTGGGGAAAGTACAAGTACAGCACTTCCCCACCAGAGGGAAAATGCGGATGAGCAAGGGGTCAAACAGAAGCCTGAGGGGCTGGAGAGGATAGCACAGCAGTAGGGCATTTGCCTTGCATGCAGTCAATCCAGAACAGATGGTGGTTCAAATCCTGGCATTCCACGTGGTCTCTCATGCCTGCCAGGAGCAATTTCTGATTGCAGAGCCAGGAGTAACCTCTGAGCACTGCTGGGTGTGACCCGAAAAAACAAAAACAAAATACAACAACAAAAACAAGCCTGAGGGCCTATACATGGGGAAGAAAGATCTCTTAAAGCACAGAAAATGCGGGGCCGGGAAGGTGGCACTAGAGGTAAGGTGTCTGCCTTACAAGCGCTAGCCAAGGAACAGACCGCGGTTCGATCCCCCGGCGTCCCATATGGTCCCCCCAAGCCAGGGGCGATTTCTGAGCACATAGCCAGGAGTAACCCCTGAGCGTCAAACGGGTGTGGCCCAAAAACCAAAAAAAAAAAAAAAAAAAAAAGCACAGAAAATGCACTACCAGGGCAGGCAGAGCAGCTTCCTCTCTGTTGCTGGTACCGGTGACAAAGTCACAGGGGTTCCTCATTGCAGCACAGAAAAAGCCCTTGCTACCCAGCAGGCGGCATGTATTCACCAACCAGCACCCAGCCTAGAATAAGCAGCGTCTGCCCCCGCCCCCCCCCTCCCCCACCAGATCTCTCAGGAAGATGAGAGGTGATGGGACAGCTATATAGAACATTCCACTCTCCAGTGCTAGTCTCTTCATTGCAGCTCTTCTGAGCCAGGAGAACTGGACATCTAAGGCGGAGCACAGCAAGCATGCAGGACTGCTCAGGTGGAGATCAGGGGAAGAACATGTGATGCATGCATGAGACCCTGGATTTGATAACTGGCATAGACAACAAGTCCAAATATCCAAAAGCAGCTTTATCCTCAGGCTGTTTTAGGTGTGGGAGAAGAGAAACTCACTTCCATCACAGTGCATCTAGTAATATCTCTTACTGGGGCTGGAAAGACAGATCAACAAACTGGTGTGCAGAAGACTGGATAGTACAGTGTTATAGCACTTGCCTTGCACACGACAACCCAGGTTTCTTCTCCAATTCCCAGCGCCCCATATGGTTCCTTGAGCACTTGAACCAGGAGGGATTCCTGAGTGCAGAGCCAGTAGTGTGAGCAGCACTGAGTGAGCCCAAGGACCAAACCAAACCAAATCAAGCTCTACCCACAGCTCTACTGCAGCAACCAGCAAGTGCAGCTGCAGAAACAGCCCAAGTACTGCCGGGGCATCCTTCAAATGACTAGAAATGTCTATTCAAACTTAGTGGCCGGAGAGATAGCATGGAGGTAGGGTGTTTGCCTTGAATGCAGAAGGATGGTGCTTCAAATCCCAGCATCCCATATGGTTCCCTGAACCTGTCAAGAGCGATTTCTGAGCGTAGAGCCAGGAGTGACCCGAGCGCTGCCGGGTATGACCCAAAAACTAAAACAAAAAAACTTGGACAAGGGACTAGGTGCGCAGTCCAAGGGCAGAGGGCATGCCTCACATATCTGAGGCCATGGGTTCAACTCCCCATACCACTATAAAAAACAAACACTTGAGCTAATACCAGCAAGTCTGGAAATACTGGCCCACTGTTGAAGTGGAATGATGGCCCAGGGCTGGGAATCATTAACCTCTTTGTTCATTAGTAATCTCCTCAATAAAAAGGGGCTGGGCCGTAGCTCAGTGATCTTTTGTTTGCATGTCAGAGGCCCAGAATTCAATCCCCAGCACAGACCAAAATTAAATAGAGGATAAAACTGCTAATCTCCAGAGCTAAGAAGAAAACTCAAATGATGTGACACATGACTGACACATGTGAGGCCAAGTTTGAACCCTGGCATACCATGTCTGATTCCCCCAGTACTATGCAGAGTTCCTCCTACAAGAGGAGTTGGAAAGACAGCACAAAGGGCTGGAATGCACACTCCATATGCAGAAGGCCGAGTTGGAACCCTCCCCCAGAAACGGGGGTCAGGGAGGGCAGAACCTAAGGCAGTAGCTACCCCCTTCACAGCAGGGCAGGAGCAGCACCTGGCATCAGGGCACAGCACCCAGAGGCCAGACTGATAATTACTGTGAGTGGCCTTCAAGCCCCCTGAGTACCCTTGAAAGTACAAAAATAATTTGGGCTTTTTTGGTGGGGTGGGCTCCACAGCAGTGCTCAGGAAAGGAAACCCATGCGAGACAAGCATCCTTCCCATTACACTATGACTCTGACCCCTGCGTGTACTTATTTACAGCCACAAATCTCGAGTCCTGTGAAACAGGCCTGTTTCCTAAGTGTGAGATCAAAGCTTAGGGCAGTTCCTTTTATTTATTTATTTATTTATTTTTAATGTATTAACTTTTAATAGCTTTTTTTTTTTATTTGGTTTTTGGGCCACACCCGGTAACGCTCAGGAGTTACTCCTGGCTATGTGCTCAGAAGTTGCTCCTGGCTTGGGGAACCATATGGGACACCGGGGGATCGAACCGCGGTCCGTCCAAGGCTAGCGCAGGCAAGGCAGGCACCTTACCTTTAGCGCCACCGCCCGGCCCCCCTTTTATTTATTTATCTATTAATTTATTTTCGGCTTTTGGGTCACACGTTCAGGGGTTCTCTGCACTCAGAAATTGCTCCTGGCAGGTTTGGGAGACCCTATGGGATGCTGGGAATCAAACCGGAGCCCATTTTGTGTTGGCCGTGTGCAAGGTAAACGCCCTGCTGCTGTGCTATCATGCTGGCCCCATTAGGACAGTTTAAATCGGCATGCAGGATGTGAATTCGGGCTGGTCTAATTAGAGTCCAGGCACTAACCAGTGAACCCGAAAAGGGCAGGAAGAGAAAGCCTCCTACTAACCGTCAGTGGAACAAAAAAACCTAAAATTGCCAGAGTCCAAACATTCCTCAGCCCTTTATCACAGTCTAAGGGTTCAGCAAGGTCGGGCCCTGTGGAGTCGCACGGAATGAAGGGTCTGCATAGCATCACATGCCAGAATGGCCATGGCAAGGGGGACTAGCTGGAGACATTTTCAGGAAGCTCTTCCTGAGTGGATAATTCAGTACTATAGAGAGATGAAAAAAAAGGACGTATCAGTCTTAGAATAGTTAGAACAAGTGGGACCGGAGCCATAGTACAGTGGGAGGGCGTCTGCCTTGTGTGGCCACCCCAGGTCGTTCGCTGAGCCCCATCAGTGATCCTCCTTGAGAGCAGAACCAGGGGCAAGCCATGAGCATGCCAGGTGTGATCCAAACCAGAACACAAACAAAAGAGATGGGTGACAACTGGGGAGGTAAGAGCACACACAAAGTACACGGGTCCTGGATTTGATTCTGACACCACACTGTCCACCAAGACACCCCAAAGCATCTCACCACAAACAGCCCCTGAGCACTGGTTGAATATGGCCCTAAAATAAACATACAAAAAACTGCCAACCCTACTTAGCTCACAGGCCACAGGCAACAGCCCATCCTTCTGGGTTTTCTGTTTAATGCTGGGGAGGCCTCTGCATTCCATCCCCGCCCTAAACACTTCTTCCTCCTCCCAGTTTATCAAACATCCTGCTCACATTGCTCAGCCCCATGCAGAACTGGGCCAATGCTTCATGTGTGGTCAGAAGCCGGCAGCAAGCTGGTTCTTGCTTCTTTCTTATGACAGCACTGACCCCACATTCCTTAAATCTCGCCCCTGCCAAAAAGGGGAAGAAAAAAAAAAAAGCGATAGTTTGGCACTCCCCTGAAGGCGCTGGGCGTTTTAAAGACGGGGGCCAAAGGGAAAAGGGCAAAAATAATCTAAGATAACCTATAATCATATTTCCACAACCTATATAGACTAATTTCATCCTCAGGGTCAGAGAGACACAGTCCTTTAAGCCAAGCTTTAAAAGTCACCATGGAGTCAAAACAATAGCACAGGAGCAGGGCATTTGTCTTGCACATGGTCTAACTGAGACAGACCTGGGTTCGATCCCCAGCATCCCATATGATCCCCAAGCCTACCAGGAGCTATTTCTGAGCATGGAGCCAGAAGTAAATCTTGAGTGCTGCCAGGTATGCCCCCCCCCAAAAAAAGTAAGGTCAACTTGGGCTTGATATATGACTGACCTGGGTTCAATCCCAGGTCATCATCACAAGGGTCCCCTGAGAATTGCCAGGGGTGATTCCTGAATATTGCTGGATGTGGCAAAAAAAAAAAAAAAGTAGTGCATGATTCACAGAAGACTTGGTGCTCAGACATACCTACCACAGCTGAAAACTGCCCCCCAGACAGCTTGTTCCTACTATTAAAAAGCCACATAAATGACTCAGGGGAAGAGAAAGTACTGAGGTTCAAGTACTGTCTGTGTACAGCCGACTCTGGTTCTATGCACCACATCACACTGGTTCCCAGAGCAGTACCAGGAATGATCCCCCTGAGCACTGCTGGATGAGACCCCCCCTCCCCCAAAGATCATCTGTTAGTATAGAAAAAATGCCTAAGATTGCAATGCGAGTTAGGTGGTATTTGCCTTGCACAAAATGACCTGGTTTCAGTCCCTGACACTCAATATATATAAATCCCTCAGGCACCTCCAGAAATGATTCCTGAGCACATGCAGGTGTGGCTCAAAAAACAGGGGGAAATGGTTAAGATTAAATAAAAGGGTAACCAAAAACATTATTGTGGTATCTTTTATAAGCTTTTATATTTATTTATTCATTTTATTTTTGGTTCGGGGTCATACCCAGCAGTGCTCAGGGCTCAAGGATTACTCCTGGCAGACTCAGGGGACCATATGGGATACTGGAATTGAACCCGATGGATTGCATGCAAAGCAAATGCCCTACCGACTGTGCTGTGGCTCGGGCCCCTCTTTTATAAACTTTTAGATACAACTATGAATTCAGGTTTTTTTGTGTGTGTGTGTGTTTTTTTTGTTTTTGTTTTTTTTTTTTGGTTTTTGGGCCACACCCAGCGGTGCTCAGGGGTTACTCCTGGCTGTCTGCTCAGAAATAGCTCCTGGCAGGCACGGGGGACCATACGGGACACCGGGATTCGAACCAACCACCTTTGGTCCTGGATCGGCTGCTTGCAAGGCAAACGCCGCTGTGCTATCTCTCCAGGCCCTTTTTTTGTGGTTTTTGGGTCATACCCGGCAGTGCTCAGGGGTTACTCCTGGCTCCATGCTCAGAAATTGCTCCTGGCAGGCACGGGGGACCATATGGGACGCCGGGATTCGAACCGATGACCTTCTGCATGAAAGGCAAACGCCTTACCTCCATGCTATCTCTCCGGCCCCTGAATTCAGGTTTTTTGCTGTTGGTTATGAGCCATACCCAGGAGTACTCTGGCTCTGCACTCAGGAATCACTTCTGGAGGTGCTCAGGAATCAACTGGGATGCCAGGGATCGAACCTGAGTAGTCTGCATGCAAGGTAAATGCCCTATCCGCAACACAATTGCTTACGATTTTATGGGGGCCACATCTGGTGACACTCAGGGGTTATTCCTGGCTATGTGCTCAGAAATCGCTCCTGGCTTGGGAGACCATATGGGATGCCGGGGGATCGAACCATACGCCGTCCTAGGTTAGTGTGTGCAGGCAAATGACCTACCATTTGTGCCACCACTCCGGACACTTTTTTTTTTTTTTTTAACATAAAGATGGAGAGCCTAGCACACAGCCCAGCATCAAAGTATGAAAATCCACATCTCGGGGCCGGGCGGTGGCGCTAAAGGTAAGGTGCCTGCCTTGCCTGCGCTAACCTTGGACGGACCGCGGTTCGATCCCCCGGCGTCCCATATGGTCCCCCAAGCCAGGAGCGACTTCTGAGCGCATAGCCAGGAGTAACCCCTGAGCGTCACCGGGTGTGGCCCAAAAACCAAAAAAAAAAAAAAAAAAAAAAAAAAAAGAAAATCCACATCTCCCTTCTGGAGATGTGGCAACATGTGCTTGGGCACCATGTACCCAGGCAACACATTGAGTCCACTTTTAAGGACAGGAAACTAAATGAGAGAGAGGCTTTCACATCTGCTTTTCTTACTTTTTATCTTAACTATGGCAGCTTTTACTGAGATAGTGGTCTCATCTGGGAAAGGTTTATGGCCCCTTTGCTATATTAAATGCCCCATTCCTGGGGCTGGAGTAGTGGTGCTAGCGGTAAGGCATCTATCTACCTTGCAAGCACTAGCCTAGGACAGACCGAGGTTCTATCCTCCGGCGTCCCATATGGTACCCCCCAAGCCAGAGGCAATTTCTGAGCGCATAGCCAGAAGTAATCCCTGAGGGTCACCGGGTGACCCCCCTCCAAAAGAATTTTTCTGTTCCTGGGGCCAGAGAGATAGATAAGACAGCACAGCTGGTAGGGTATTTGAGATGTGCACAGCCAACCTAAGTTCAATCCCCAGCATCCCTTTTGGTTCCCCAAGCATTGCCAGAAATAATTCCCGAGTGCAGAGCCAGGAATAACCCCTAAACAATGCTGGGTGTGACCCTCTAAACAAAATTCCAGTTACTTTAGGAGTCAGGAGTGGACCCCTAAGCACAGAGCCAGGAGTAAACCCTGAGCACAGTCAGGTGTGGCCCAACCAACAAGGCCCCCCCACAAAAAAGTTCTATTCATTTAAAAACTAATCTGGGGGTCGGAGAGATAGCACAGCGGTAGGGCATTTGCCTTACATGCAGAAGGACAATGGTTCAAATCCTGGCATCCCATATGGTCCCCCGAGCCTGCCGGGGGCGATTTCTGAGTGTAGAGCCAGGAGTAGCCCCTGAGTGCTGCCGGGTATGATCCAAAAACCAAAAACAAACAAACAAACAAACAAAAAAAACTAATCTGGGAATGTAGATCAGTTGTAGAGCACTTGCCTGTATGTATGAGGTCCCAGGTTTTGAGCTATACATCCCAAATAATACTAAAATGATACGTTAAATAAAACCAAACATTCCAAATTCCCTAGTTTCTTTAGCAGTGCTGAGCCACATTAGGTGAATGGCTGTTTAGCATAAACAGGGCCACTGTGCAGTTTTCAGAGTGAAAGGAAGTCTTTTGTTTGGCTGGGGGGGGGGGGAGAGCCCTGGATGGAACCCAGGTTCTCTTCTCATCTTACAAGGCATGCTCTCCACACAGGGGAGCTGGAGCCCCAGCCAAAGGAGGTCTGCTCCCCCCAGGGGAAGTGTCAGCCACCAAGTAAGCAACTGAGTGTCCCACATTTGGGGAAATGGCAGAGTCAGCATGAATGGGCAGCAATGGGTAGGGCTGGCCACAGGAAAGCCACCTTCACACTCATGACTCTCCCTCGCCAGGGAGGTCCTGGGCCTGGCAAGAGCTGGGGGCACCAGATACCCAATGGTGCTCAAGGACTGTACAATTCAGAGGATCAAACTAGGGGCCTTGTTGTATGCCAGTCATACACTTCGGGCCTCTGGCTGTTGCCTCTGCTCAAGAGGGACATGTTCAACAGTCCCCCAGGAGGGCCCGGGAATACATGCAGGAGCCCTGAGTTCAGTACCTACCACCACCTAGTCCCCCAGCACTACTAGGTTTGTCTTGGGGCCTCAAAACAAAAATACAAAGTTCCTCTGAGATCTACAAAGGGCATGGAAGCTGGCCCGAGGCTGCCCATCCAGAGAGAAAGCACTGCTACAATACGGTAACCTCCAATTCCAGGAGACTCATCTGAAAATCAAACTGTACTCAAGGTGAAATATAATCAACCGCTAACTCAGAGGGCTTGTAAACCACACAACGTTGGATTTAGGGCAGGGGCCTTCAAACTGTCCTTGAAACCATTGAAGGGCCAGACTATAGTTTAAAAATAAAACTAGGGGCCGAAGAGATAGCCTGGAGGTAGGGCATTTGCCTTGCATGCAGAAGGACAGTGGTTCAAATCCTGGCATCCCATATGGCCCCCCACGCCTGCCAGGAACGATTTCTAACAATAGCACAGCAGTAGAACATTTTCTGGGAAAGACCCAGGTTCGATTCCTAACATCCCATATGATCTCCCCCAGCCTGCCAGGGGCGATTTCTGAAGGCAGAGCTAGGAGTAACTAACCCCTGGGCTGGAGAGACAGAATAGTGGGTATGGAGGAAGGGCTTGCCTTGCATGCAACTGACCTGAGTTCAATCTCTGGCACTTTATATAGTCTCCCAGACCCACCAGAAATGATTCCTGAATTCAGAGTCAGAGGTAAACCCTGAGCATAGTCAGGTGTGACCCAAAAGAAAAAACAAAGACTTGGAACTGGATGGGCAGGGGTGCGGAGACAGAGGTAGGGCATTTGCTTTGCATGCAGAAGAATGGTGGTTCGAATCCCGACATCCCATATGGTCCCTGGAGACTGCCAGGAGTGATTTCTTTTTTTTTTTTTTTTTTTTTTTTTTTTTTTGGTTTTTGGGCCACACCCGGTAATGCTCAGGGGTTACTCCTGGCTATGCGCTCAGAAGTTGCTCCTGGCTTGGGGGACCATATGGGACGCCGGGGGAATCGAACCGCTGTCCGTCCGAGGCTAGCGCAGGCAAGGCAGGCACCTTACCTTTAGCGCCACCGCCCGGCCCCCAGGAGTGATTTCTAAGTGTAGGGGCAGGAGTAACCCTTGAGTGCTGCTGGGTGTGACCCCCCCTCCAAAAAAAGAAAATGAACTGGATGGGGCTGGAGCAGTGGCGCCAGCAATAAGGTGTCTGCCTTGCCCGAGCTAGCCTAGGACGGACCACGGTTCAATCCCCTGGTGTCCCATATGGTCCCCCAAGCCAGGAGCAATTTCTGAGTGCATAGCCAAGAGTAACCCCAAGTGTCTCCAGGTGTGCTCCCCCCACAAAAAAAAAGACATGGAACTGGAGCAACATTATATACACAGGTAGATACAGGTAGACTCTTGTCTTAAAGGCAACTGATCAAGGTTAAATCCCCAGCATTTCATATGGTCTCCTGAGCCTGCCAAGAAGGACCCTCATTCTCCCCACATAGGACCTATAAAACCCTGGTATTTAAGAGATAAAATCTTGACATTTCAAATACAAAATATTTAGATACCAAGCTTATATTGTATAAACTACTACAAGACATACTGTTTCTTTCCTTTCCTCAAACAGGATTATAAATTCTAAATCCTAGGTAGATTATAGTAGCCCATCTGAGTCACTGGAAAGGAAACAGCCCTTTGGAACCAACCGTTCCTGGAACTGTGTAATCCCTTGCATTCCGGGTTTCCAACCTTTTCTAACTGAAATCACCGGCCCTTTTTCAGAAACTAAGCCTTTCCAAGGAGCCAGTAGAGCTTCCAACACTTCTTCCAACCCTGCCCCACAGCAGAGGCCTTTATGAACATGTTTTTTCTTTTCTTTCTTCCTTTTTTTTTTTTTTTTTGATTTTTGGGTCACACCCAGTAGTGCTCAGGGGTTACTCCTGGCTCTATGCTCAGAAATCACTCCTGGCAAGCTCAGGGGACCATATGGGATGCTGGGATTCGAACCACCATCCTTCTGCATGAAAGGCCTTACCTCCATGCTATCTCTCCGGCCCCAGACAGGTTTTGTCTAATCATATGTGCTATGTCAACACCGCAGATACCCTGCTTCTTCCTTTTGTGTTTATGTGGATGCCAGGGGCTGTATCCAGGCCTCACACAGGAGATGTGCACTCTACCCCTGAGCCAAGTCTCCACCTGTATACTTTAGAACACTAATAACCATTTTTTTTTAAACTTGCCTAAGAACATGGCCTAGAATAAATGACAGATCCTAAGGTTTCCATGGACAGACTATGACTCACAGTAAGGAGATAGCTCCAAGGGCAGGTGTGGATGATGGATGTACAGAAGGCCTCCTAGCGCCCCCACCCCCCCCCAGCATGGCCAGGAGCAGTTCACCCCCAAAGTAAACAGAAAAAGCAAGGAACTAGAGTTTCTGGGCCTCAACATCCATGTGCCAGCATTCCCCCAGGGCGGTTCCAAATAGCACTTTATCTTAAACACCAGAAATGACATGTGCCCCAAATTGTGACAGACAGCTACTTATAAGCCGCACCCCAATGGCTTCAAGTTATTTGTGGTTGCCACATCCTTAGTGTCACCAAGGCCTCCTGAGATTAATTCATGGCATCATTTCACTGTGTCCCTCTGAAAGCTAGCTGGCTTCATTCCCCTTTATTCTTTCTGTCTCTATCATCATCATCATCATCATCATCATCATCATCATCATCATCATCATCACAGGTACCTGGTACAGCAGCTGCCAGGCTTCCATGTCACAGACTCAGAGACAGGTAACAGGAGAAAGGGGTTGAAAGCCCCAGGCTGACCAGGGCCAAGTTTTAGTACTCAGAAGACCAGGCCGCACCCATCATCAAATTTCCAGTGCTCCTTCATTTACCTCACAGTCTCCCATGATTACAGGGCAGCTGGGCAGGAGAGAAGGGGCCCAAGGTAGCACGTGGCCCTGCATGCAGCCAAGGCTGGTTCGACCCCAAGTACCACATGATTTCACCGACACCCCGACCCCACATCCCTGCCCTCACCAGGAGAGAACCCTGAGAACAGAGCCAGTAACGGCCCCTGAGCAGCACCAGGTATGTGTGGCCCCCAAACCAAACATAATAATGATTCAATATCACTGCTATAGCCTAGGGGACAGTCTGTTCTATTCATGGCACTGAAATGCGGGAGTCGATGCTCAATAAATAAATGTGCTGCCCAAGTCAGTGAGTGTTTCACTGTCCAGGACCCCAACCCTGGCTGCATGGAGACAAACACCTCTTTGTGAGATCGGGAATCTGAGGGCTCTACCTTGGCCAACCCCAGAACCCACACTTGCTGCACCTTAGCTCTTCCATCAGCTCTTTGACCACCAAGCTTATCTATTTCCTTAGGGGTGAAAGAGAAAGGAGAGGCCAGAGATAATATAACAGGTAGAGAGCTTGCCTTGCACACAGCCAACCTGGGTTCAATCCCCAATATCCCATATATGGTCCTCTAACATTGCCAGGAAAGATCCCTGAGCCAAGCCAGGAGTCAGGTGTGGCAAAAACCAAACAAACAAAATTCTGAAAAGAGAAAGGTGTGCTCTGCTGACTGGAGATTTACTGTTCAGCCTTTAGTCAGGACTGGGGAAAGTATAAGATATTAAGTATTAAAGGAAACCGGAGCAGGCTTGAAAGTGAGATGGACACTGTCAAACGGAGGCTGCCACACACGTACCAGTGGAAATTCCCGGCAACAACCAGCAGTCTCTAAGCCAAGTAACCATTAACATGGTCATGGCTCAAGGTGAGGCAGGAAATTACAGGCAGCCGGAAGTACATCTGACTGACTCTCCACAAAGGAATTTTCAAAGTTCTAATTTGAAGGGAAATCTGTTTTTGTATTGATATATATATATATATATATATATATATATATATATATATATATATATATATATATATATATAGTTTGTTTTGTTTTGGAGGCCCTCCAAATAATAGGACTTGGGGAAGAGATAGAGGTTCCCTGGTAGCAGTAATATACTCCCTGTAGTAGAATTACAAAGAGCTAGATTTCGGGTGGGGGTTGTTGCTTTTGGGGGCCATACCTAGCACATGGTGCTTAAGGCTTACTCCTGGCTCTTTTTTTGTTTTGTTTTGTTTTTGTGCCACACCCGGCGATGCTCAGGGGTTCCTCCTGGCTGTCTGCTCAGAAATAGCTCCTGGCAGGCACGGGGGACCATATGGGATTCGAACCAACTACCTTTGGTCCTGGATCGGCTGCTTGCAAGGCAAACACCGCTGTGCTATCTCTCCTGGCCCTTACTCCTGGCTCTTGACTCTCTCCGGCCCTGTGGCTCAGAAATTATTCTTGGCAGTGCTCAGGGAACTGAACTTGGCAGGCAGCATGCAAGGTAAATGCCCTACTCACTGTACTAGCTCTCCAGCCCTAAAAAGCTAGGTTGTATTCACCTCCTTTCACTAACAGAGCAGAGTGATTTTTCTTGTAGTGTGGATTTCAAGCCCAAGTCCCAAGCAGGCAAGGCATGCTCTGTCATCCCCTGTGTCAAATAGAGCAGGTTCTGAAGTGGTAGTCAAAACCTAGCTGCTGACAGAGAGAGAGCAGGAGAGAGAAATCTAAACGGAAGGGAATGCCTACATCCTGCCCGAAAGAGCACTCCACACGGGGAATTAGGGCTTGGTGCCACCAGATCATCAGACTCTGGGAAAATCCAAGAAGGGAATGTCCATAAAACACTCCCCACCCTGGGAACAGAAAGCCTGTCTAAGGCCCCAGGGACTTCACACTGTAGCTGGACCCTGAAGGCTAGAACAGCTACCACCTCCTTATGTAGGGCACTCTGCCTGCCAGGTTCAAGTGCCCAATGCCTCTCTCACAGCCCCCCATCTGCCCCACCACATCACATAGAGACCCCATGGCTCAACGCCAACAGCACAACTTCACAGTTTGCCACCATCTCTTCTCCACTCACTCCTAAGTCTTGGGGACTCTGACCCAGTAGAAGCAAAAAAAATCTGTCCAAAATCTGTTTCCCTCCTTCTCAAAACATTATTTCCTTCCTGTATCTATGGAACCCTGTTCTTTGCTTGTTGTTGTTTGTTTGTTTGTTTTGAGGCCACACCTGTTGTGTTGAGATCACTCCTGGCAGGCTCAGGAAGCCATGTAGGGAGGATGTCAGGGATCAAACTGGCTGGGCCATGTACAAAGCACACCTTCCTCACTCTACTGTCACTCCGAGCATCCATTCCTTCTCTTCTCCCCTTCTAAGTGGACATGTCTTTGGGCCCAAGTGCTATTTCTTTTTTTTTTTTGTTTTTGGGCCACACCCGGTGATGCTCAGGGGTTACTCCTGGCTATGCGCTCAGAAATCGCTCATGGCTTGGGGGGACCATATGGGACTCGGGGGGATCGAACCACAGTCCATCCTACGCCAGCGCTTGCAAGGCAGACACCTTACCTCTAGCGCCACCTTCCCGGCCCCGCAAGTGCTATTTCTAGAAGAGTCTCTCAAATCCCCGAGGTCTCCCTACTCCTCATTTTGTAATTTTAGCAATCATCTCTCCACTTCCACAGTTCCCTGGCAATATCCACACCCAGGTTGATGACTTAACCACCTTGGACTTAGATCCTAGACTTAAGATACCAGGTATTCTCTTCCCCCCAGCCTAGACCTTGCCTGGGTACCTGTAGTCTCACTAAAGCCTCAGTTCCTCAGCTCAATCAATGCCCACTGTAGGCTCTTTTTGTAGTCCACGCTCTGCAAAATCTCACAGCCAACAACTCACAGACAGACCTTTCCACCATCCCTTGGCCCCCTCGTTATATCCAAAACCTCTAAAATCACACCCTTACACAGACCCACTGCACCCCTTCTTGTGGTGCAGCATGTGGCTAAAGAAACTTTCACTCTTAGCCAACGACCTGGCTTCCTAAGAAAAATCAATCAGAAAAAAGGCTGGGGGGGGTGTCAAAACTCGCTCCAGCCTCAAATTAAGCTACTGAATGCTTTCAAGCAAACAGAGCTTCAGATAATGAGGGCATTAGTTCACCCAGGAGTACTTTGAAAGGTCAGCACATCTAGACAGCTCAGCAGTACAGTGCCACAGCACATAAGAGAGGAAAGGCCTGGGCTAATGCATTACTCCTGAGTAGCCTGTAACTTCCATGCCACACCAGGCAGTCTCAAGGACTCAGTAACACAAAGCTGAGCAGTGTTAGCAGAAAGGTCGACCCCAAACTCTAACTTCCTAGGCCTGGTATAGTCTAAGGGTTCCTAATTACTTCATTAAAAAAAAAAAAAAAAAAAAAAGGGGCCGGGAAGGTGGCGCTAGAGGTAAGGTGTCTGCCTTACAAGTGCTAGTGTAGGACGGACCGCGGTTCGATCCCCCGGCGTCCCATATGGTCTCCACAAGCCAGGGGCGATTTCTGAGCTCATAGCCAGGAGTAATCCCTGAGCGTCAAATGGGTGTGGCCCAAAAACCAAAAAAAAAAAAAAAAAAAGTGCAGGGATCACAACAATAGTGCAGCCAGTAGGGTGTTTGCCTCACACAAGGTAAACCAAGTTCTATCCCTGGCATCCCAATACGGTCCCCTGAGCCTGCCAGAGGTGATTCCTAAGCATAACAGCCAGGAGTAACCCTTGAGCACTGCCAGGTGTGGTTAAAAAAAATAATAATAACAACAACAACAACAAAAAAAAGTGGGGCCGGAGAGATAGCTTGGAGGTAAGGCATTTGCCTTTCATGCAGAAGGTTGGTTGTTTGAACATCCCATATGGGCCCCTGGACCTGCCAGGAGCGATTTCTGAGCGTAGAGCCAGGAGTAATTCCTGAGCGCTGCAGGTGTAACCCCCCCCCAAAAAAAAAAATTAATGACTTTTTTTTTTTAAAGCTCAGAATTCCAACGAATTCAAGTTGATCCTGCAAGAGAGATCACAGTCAGTTCCCAGGTCCTCTGGCTGAGCCTCTCCCTTGGCCTTGCACAGCCCATTAAGACATTTTCCCTCTCCCTGTCACCAGGAAATGAGATCCCCGGATGTCATTACCGGTGTGGACTCCGAGACACACACACACATCCTGCTCCTACTAGCTTTCTCCACCCAATATTCTCACCTCTCAAAACATCTGGCTCCGGCCTCTCACCTCCCCCATTCCTGCTCAGCCATCTCTTCCTGAAATACAATCAAGGCCTCTGGCCACACAAGTACTCCACTACCTGCAATTGGATCCTGAGCCCCAGCTTGGACTCCTTAGGCCCAACATGAGAACTCAGGTGTCCCCTTCCTCTTAGCATTCACCCCATTGGTGTTCTTGGCCCTGTTTGTTTACTTCCTCGAACTTTCATATACAGTGCTCGGTGCTCTGCCTTCAAACATTTACTCCTTCTAGGTTGCTCCCACTAGAACAGAAGCTCTGTGGGTGCAAGAACCTAACTCTTTCTCGTCTGTGTCTCAGCAGTTACCACTAGTTGCCAGCACCAACCACAACATCGCTCGGTACGTTCGGCATCATTCAGAAATTCTTCAACAAAGGGAGAACTCCCCAAAGCTGCCAAGATTCTAACATTTACTAGTAGCCCAGCTAGACGGTACAACACGGGGTGTGATTCCAGCACCGCATTATGGTTCCCCCAGCAGCGAGGAAGTGTTCTGAGAGCACTCACAGCCTTGGGTATACAGCCGGGTGTGATCCCCAAACTCCCCTAACCCAAAATAAGACCTACCAGGTCAAATGACCTTACAAACTGGGCCTTACCTTCCTCTCATTTTCTAAAGGTCAGGCGAAGGACTTTGAGACCAAGTCACTTTTCCACCAGGCCAGATCTTTTTTTCTTCCCCTTTCCCTTAGCTTCCCCTTCCCGGGGGTAGTGGCTGATCATCAACATTTTCGGGGGGGTGTCTAAGCAACAAACAGCTCAAAAGGGCTGGATCGATCGTTTGCTTGCTTGGCATACAGAAGAGGGCCCAGTCTCGACTCCTATACCACCCCAAAAAAACACCATCGGGGCTGGGCCCACAAAAACAAAAAACTTGTTGGCGACTGTTCTCCAAGAGCCAAACAAAGATCTGGGGGTGGAGACTTCCTCCCTGCAGGAAACTGCCACCCGCACCCCAAATCCAACCTCCAAGCAGGCCGGGCAGCCCCTCTTTGGGCTCTCCTTGACAATGGGGTTGGGGGGCCTCAAGCCACAAGGGTTCCCCAACTTATCCAGGCCACACCCCCAGGACTGAGGCGTCCCCAACAACGGGTTGGGCTCAGGGCTCAGGGCCCAGACCCCCCACAACCCTAAGATCCCCCCAGGATCAGCCAGGGACCCCTGAGCCATCCAGCCTTTCCTTTCTTTTTCTTTCTTTTTTCCAGGGGACCCGCTCTGGACCCCTCACCGTGGATGCTGCGTCCTTCGGAGGCGGCCACAGCTCCGGACAGAAGCAGCGATGGCAGCAGCAGGGCGAGGAGCGCCCCGCACGGCCCGGGCCCACCGCAGCGCGCCATGAGCGGCTCCACCCGGCTGGCCCGGCTCGGCCCGGCGACGGCGGCCGTTGGGGCGGTGAGTGGGAGGGGGCTGAGCGCAGGTGCGGGCAGACCCTCTCCGCGCACGCGCACTGGGCGCTCGGGGCTGCAGGTGCGCGCGCTTCCGCGAAGCTTCGGAAACTCGGGCGCCTTCGGTGGGAAGCCGCCGCCGCCTCAAAGAAGGAAATTGGGGACCGGGGCGAGCTCGCGGCGCACCCCACCGGCTCCACACGCCGCTCCGAGCCTCTTCAACGCTCCGTGGGCGCTCGAGCCAATGGCGGCCGCCAGGAAGCCGCTCCCCAAGGTAGTGGCCGGACCCCAGGAGGCGGGGCGCACCTGCCGAGGTGCGGCGCATGCGCACTGAGCGGACACCTGCGAGGCCGGCCCCGCCCACTGCACACCTGGCGAGGTACGGCGCATGCGCAGCTGGCCCCGGCCCCCGCCCCGCGCACCTGGGCTGGCCCCAGCCCGGGCGCCCGGAAAAAGGGGCTGCGGACATAGTTTTCCAAGTCCTTTGGTTTTTGTTTGGCTTTGTTTAGGGGGTCTCTCTCACACACACACACACACACACACACACACACACAGACACACAGATGTAATTTTATTTTATTATATATTTTATTCTTAAATAAATATATAATGTAAATAAATTAATAATATAAATATATGATATAAATGTTATGTTTGAATATCTTTAATATTAATATATTAAATATATTTTATTTGTGTATTTTATGTATAATATATTTTTATTTTATTCTCTTTTGGGTTTTTTTGGGGGGGTTGTTTTGTTTTGTTTTGGTTTTTGGTTTTTGGGTCACACCCCGGCAGCATTCAAGGGTGTGAAGCATTCCTGGCTCTATGCTCAGAAATCGCCCCTATCAGGCACAGGGGATCATATGGGATGCTGGGATTCGAACCACCGTCTTTCTTTTTTTTTTTTTTTTTTTTTTTTGTTTTTGGGCCACACCCGTTGACGCTCAGGGGTTACTCCTGGCTATGCGCTCAGAAATTGCTCCTGGCTTGGGGGACCATATGGGACACCGGGGGATCGAACCGCGGTCCGTCCAAGGCTAGCGCAGGCAAGGCAGGCACCTTACCTCTTGCGCCACCGCCCGGCCCCCCGAACCACCGTCTTTCTGCATGAAAGGCAAACGCCTTACCTTCAAGCTACCTCTTCGGCCCCTTTTTGGGGTTGTTGTTTTTTTTGGCCACACCCATTGGACGCTCAGGGGTTACTCCTGACTATACGCTCAGAAATTGCTCCTGACTCGGGGGGTACCATATGGTATTGAACCGTGGTCCTTTCTAAGCTAGCGCTTGCAAGGCAGACACCTTATTTCTAGTGCCACCTCTCTGGCCCTATTTTATTCCATTTTATTTTTATTTATTTATTCAGGCATTTGAGTGCCTCCTCGAAGGCCCCTTTGCTGGGAACCGAGACGTGTGGCCTGCAGCAACAGATCCAAAGGAGGAATGATGACTGAAGCTTTCACGGCTGAATGACTAAGGATGTGGCCGGATGGATGAGCACAAGCTGGGTGAACAGGATGGGTGGTGGAAGACCATGATGGGAATTCAAGCAATTTCTCCACTGAGCCCTCAGGGAGAGAGGGCTTCCTGGAAGAGGTGAACTGATGAAAGGACGAAAGGAAGGAGGAGAGAGGGAAAGAAATCCCAGGCTCATCCTCCTCCTTGGTTTCCTGGTCCTGAGATTACAAAAAAAATGTTAAGCATAATAAGGCTGTGATGTGAATAAAGCTAAGTAATTGGGCCTAATAAGGGGATGTCCCAGAGGAAGTGCCTAATCCAGTTTGGGGATTTGGGAGAAATTTCTAAAAATAGGATTTATGAGCATGTGCTCAGAGGGGGATTGGTTGTAATTGGCATAGAGTAGGGCAAAGCCAACAGGGCCATTAAAATATTGGGGCAGGTGCTGTGGCTCAGTGGCAAAATACTTTTTTTTTTTTTTTGGGCCACACCCGGCGGTGCTCAGGGGTTACTCCTGGTTGTCTGCTCAGAAATAGCTCCTGGCAGGCACGGGGGACCATATGGGACACTGGGATTCGAACCAACCACCTTTGGTCCTGGATCGGCTGCTTGCAAGGCAAACGCCGCTGTGCTATCTCTCCGGGCCCAGGCAAAATACTTTTTATAATGTATTTGGGCGGGCTGGAGCGGTGGCACAGAGCGTGAGGCTTCTGCCAGAAGCGATTTCTGAGCACAGAGCCAGGAGTAACTCCTGAGCATCACCCTAGTGTGGCTGAGAAACAAAACAAAAAAAAAAACTTTATTTGGGGCCAGAGCGGTGGCACCAGCAGTAGGGTATTTGCCTTGCACGCGCTGACCATGGACAGACCACAGTTCCATCCCCAAGTGTCCCATATGGTCCTCCAAGCCAGGAGTGATTTCTGAGCGCATAGCCAGAAGTAACCCGGTGTGGCCCTAAAACAAAAACAAAAAAATATTTAAACACTGTGGTTACAAGATTGTTCATGGTAGTTAGTTTTTTTCCCAAATACAAAGTTGTTCATGATTTTCAGTATAATACCCTTTACCAGTGTACATTTTCCACCACCAATATCCCCAGTTGAAGGAGTATCATGCCTATCACTTTATCTCCTTTCAGTACCCAGTTCTTGTCCAGCTATCGTTGTCCTAGTGGTCCCTTCTCTGCAATCCCCCACTCTCTGTGGCAAGCTTCCTACCTTAGTGTGGTTCTTCTGGCTGTCACCTCTATTATCTCTGGATATTATTACCATATTTTTTCATTCCCCACAAATGAGTGGAATCATTCTATGTCTATTCCTCTCCCTTGACTCATTTCACTCAGCATAATACTCTCCATATCCATCCACGTATAAGTGAACTTCATTACTTCACTTTTCCTATCAGCTGTGTAGTATTCCATTGTGTACCACAGTTTCTTTATCCACTCCTCTGTTCGAAGGTACCTGGGTTGTTTCCAAATTATGACTATTGAGAATAGGGTTGCTATGTATGTACATGGAAATGTAAAAAATACTATGCCTCTAATGTTTAAGGAGTTACATAAGTTTTATGGCTTTAGATTGCCTTGTGTGCTGTTAAGAAATATTATAATGTGTTACAATCTGGGGACTTGAGGGACAAAGTAATTGTACATGGATTCTGTTTTATTTATCTTAACGTTCTTTGGCTGAAAGTTCAAAGTTAAGATATCAGCAAGGGGACTTCTGAGAATTATGTTATGGGTGATTGTCCTTCCACTGTAACTTTACCTTGTCCTCTTTCTTTGCATATTTTGTTCTCATAATTCAAAATAAAAAATTAAAAAAAAGGGGGCCGGGCGGTGGCGCTAAAGGTAAGGTGCCTGCCTTGCCTGCGCTAGCCTTGGACGGACCGTGGTTCGATCCCCCGGTGTCCCATATGGTCCCCCAAGCCAGGAGCAACTTCTGAGCACATAGCCAGGAGTAACCCCTGAGCGTTACTGGGTGTGGCCCAAAAACCAAAAAAAAAAAAAAATAAAATAAAAAATAAAAAAAAGAGAATAGGGTTGCAACGAACATAAGAATGCAGAGGGCTGGGCCCGGAGAGATATCACAGTGGTGTTTGCCTTGCAAGCAGCTGATCCAGGACCAAAGGTGGTTGGTTCAAATCCGGTGTCCCATATGGTCCCCGTGCCTGCCAGGAGGTATTTCTGAGCAGACAGCCAGGAGTCACCCCTGAGCACTGCCGGGTGTGGCCCAAAAACCAAAAAAAAAAAAAAAAGAAAAAAAAAAAAAAGAATGCAGAGGGCTTTTCTACATTGTGTTTTTGGGCCCCTAGCGTATTATATTCCTAGAAGTGTATTGCTGGATCAAATGGAAGCTCAATTTTTTAAAATAAATTCCATATTATTTTCCAAAAAAGACTAGACTGGGGGTGCCAAAGAGATAGCAAGGAGGTAAGGCATTTGCCTTGCATGCAGAAGGACAGTGGTTCGAATACCTGCATCCCATATGGTCCCGAGCCTGCCAGGAGCGATTTATGAGTGTAAAGCCAGGAGTAACCCCTGAGCGCCGCCAGGTATGACCCCCCAAAAAAAAGACTAGACCAGGGCCAGAACAATAGCACAGCAGGTAAGGTGTTTGCCTTGCACGCAACCAACCCAGGACCAACCCAGGTAAGAGCCCCAGAATCCCGTATGGTCTCCGAGCTTGACAAGAGCGATTTCTGAGCTCTGAGCCAGGAGTTACCCCTGAGCGCTGCCAGTATTGTCCCAAAACAAAATAAAACAAAAAATAACTTGGGGCTGGAGAGATAGCATGGAGGTAGGGCATTTGCCTTGCATGCAGAAGGATGGTAGTTCGAATCCCGCATCTCATATGGTTCCCCCCCCCCCCAGCCTGCCAGGAGCGATTTCTTTTTTTTTTTTTTTTTTTTGGTTTTTGGGCCACACCCGGTGACGCTCAGGGGTTACTCCTGGCTATGTGCTCAGAAGTCGCTCCTGGCTTGGGGGACCATATGGGACGCCGGGGGATCGAACCGCGGTCCGTCTCCTAGGCTAGCGTAGGTAAGGCAGGCACCTTACCTCCAGCGCCACCGCCCGGCCCCCAGGAGCGATTTCTGAGTGTTGAGCCAGGAGTAACCTCTGAGCTCTGCTGGGTGTAACCCAAAAACAAACAAACAAACAAACAAAAAACTAGATCATGGGGCCAGAGAGATAGGATGGAGATAAGGCGTTTGCCTTGCGTGCAGAAGGTCACGGCATACATGAACCTTTAGGGGAGCTCAGCCCACCAGATGTATCCTCAGATTTTCCTGGTGGGGAGTACTGAAATAACCCTCATGGGGTTTCTCAAAAGGCCCGCTGTAGACACCTTTTTCTCCTGCGTGGATGGTTGAGGAATTTCCAAAGAAATGTTTGGCATTACTTTTTTTTTTTTTTTTTTTTTTTTTTTTTTGGTTTTTGGGCCACACCCGGTAGTGCTCAGGGGTGACTCCTGGTTGTCTGCTCAGAAATAGCTCCTGGCAGGCACGGTGGACCATATGGGACACCGGGATTCGAACCAACCACCTTTGGTCCTGGATCGGCTGCTTGCAAGGCAAACGCCGCTGTGCTATCTCTCCGGGCCCTTAGCATTACATTTTCAGTCATTATTTGGCTATCTCTCCTTTGTAAATCTCAGGCATAATTGTGGCCTCAATCAAATAATTTGGCTCAGAAATTCCATCATCAAAGATTATTATGAGAGGGGCCGGGGAGGTGGCGCTAGAGGTAAGGTGTCTGCATTGCAAGCGCTAGCGTAAGACGGACAGCGGTTAAGACGGACAGCGGTTCGATCCCCCGGCATCCCATATGGTCCCCCCAAGCCAGGAGCGATTTCTGAGCTCATAGCAGGAGTAACCCCTGAGCATCAAACAGGTGTGGCCCAAAAATCAAAAAAAAAAAAAAAAAAAAGATAACTATGAGAACCCCTTTTCTGGATAATAGCCAACCCTAAAAGCAAAGACAATACTTTTTCTCTTTTTCAAATATGTCCTTGTAGTTGCAGTCTCTGGGTACCAAAGGCAAATGCAGATCCTAGCTATTGACTCTTCTTTAGAAATAGGGAAACACATTTTAGGGGATTTGGCTTCTTCCTTTACTTGACCTCTAAAACAATAGAACCCAGCTCTGGGAAGAACAAGTTCCTAGATATTTCCTACTTCCTCCTAGTCCTGATTTTGCAGTTGAAGTAAGCTTGCAAAGAGCTGCCTTGAGTTGCAATCTTCTCCTGTGTAACTTAGAATTTTTACAGTCACTCCCATAGCTTAGGTATTGTCACTGTTGTACTTTGCTTTGTAGTTATAATTATTCTTCTCTACACGTATGGCTAGCTTTACTCCTATAAATTCCCCTGCTCAAAAAATTAAACTTGTCACACTCCTGCCAGAAGATGTGTTGACCCGGGAGATAGCACAGGTGTTTGCCTTGCAAGCAGTTGATCCACGACCTAAGGTGGTTGGTTCGAATCCCGGCATCCCATATGGTGCCCCATGCCTGCCAGGAGCTATTTCTGACCGGGTGTGCCCCCCCCAAAAAAAAAGATGTGTTGACCCCACATACTCTGTATGTGGTTTCATTATTTCATATTTTATATTCTGCCACTCGTGCTCCCGTTTTTCTCTTGTGAAGAATTTTGCTCCCCACTGGAGATGCTGAGACGCAAGATGCCTGCAGCACCTATATGGTCCCCTGAGCCTGCCAGGAGCAATTTCTAAGCGTGGAGCCAGGAATTACCCCTGAGTGCTGCCCGGTATGACCAAAAAACAAAACAAAACAAAACAAAACTAGATCATTCGGCATTCCCATCGGCAGTGAATGGGAGTCCCTTTCTTCCCACATCCTTTCCAGCACTGACTGTTCTTGTTCTTTGTGATCTGTTCCAGTCTCTGTGGTGTGAGATGATACCTCATTGTTGTTTTGATTTGCATCTCCCTGATGATTAATAACGTGGGGCATTTTTTTCATGTGTCCTTTGGCCATCTGTATATCTGCTTTGAGGAAATGTCTGTACGTTTCTTCTCCCCTTTTTTTGGATGGGGTTAGATTTTTTGTTTTCTTGCTAAGACCTACCAGTGTCTTGTATATCTTAGATATTAACCCTTTATCAGATAGGTATTGTGTTTCTAGATTCTTCCATTCCATGGGTATGGGTCCCTTTGTATCCTAGACACTGTTTCCTTTTAGGGGCAGAGCTTTTTTTTTTTTTTGGGGGGGGTCTCAACCGGCAGCGCTCAGGGGTTACTCCTGGCTCTATGCTCAAAAATCGCTCCTGGCAGGCTCGGGGGACCATATGGGATGCCGGATTCGAACCACCGTCCTTCTGCACGCAAGGCAAATGCCCTACCTCCATGCTATCTCTCTGGCCCTGGGTTTTATTCTCAGTACCACAAGATTTCCCAAGTCTGGCCAACAGTAATCCCAAAGCACCTCTAGGAGAGTAGCCCCTAAGGACTGATAGGAATGATCCAGAAACTAAAACAAGTAAACAAATACAGATACAAATAAATTGGACAATAACAATAGTATAGCAGATAGGGTGCTTTTCTTACACATAGTTGAACTGGGATTCAGTCTCAGGCATCCCATGTATTCCTCTAAGCCCCACCAAGAGTGATCTCTGAGTACCAGTGGATGTGGCCAAAAATACAAAATAAGGGGCCGGAGAGACAGCACAGCGGTGTTTGCCTTGCAAGCAGCGGACCCAGGATCTAAGGTGATTGGTTAGAATCCCGGCGTCCCATGTGGTCCCCAGTGTCTGCTGGGAGTTATTTCTGAGCAGATAGCCAGGAGTAACCTCTGAGCACCACAGGGTGTGGCCAAAGAATAAATAAATAAATAAATAAATAAATAAATAAATAAATAAATAAAAATAGGGGCCGGTTGGGCCCAGAGGGATAGCACAGCGGCGTTTGCCTTGCAAGCAGCCGATCCAGGACCAAAGGTGGTTGGTTCGAATCCCGGTGTCCCATATGGTCCCCCGTGCCTGCCAGGAGCTATTTCTGAGCAGACAGCCAGGAGTAACCGCTGAGCACCGCCGGGTGTGGCCCAAAAACCAAAAAAAAAAAAAAAAAATAGGGGCCGGCGAAGTGGCGCTAGCAAAGGAAGGACCGAGGTTCGATCCCCCGGAGTCCCATATGGTCCCCCCAAGCCAGGGGCAATTTCTGAGCCCTTAGCCAGGAGTAACCCCTGAGCATCAAATGGGTGTGGCCCGAAAAACCAAAAAATAAAGTAAATAAGTGGATAATTACTGAAAATACCAAACAGGGAATGACTTGGTAGCTAGAACAAAAAATAGGGCCTGAGAGATAAGTACAGCAGGTAAGACATTTTGCCTTGCATGTGGCTGGCCTGGGTTTGATTCCTGGCACCCCATATGATTCTCTGAGCATCACCCATGGTGAACCCTGAGCACAGAGCCAGAAGTAAGACCACACTACTAGATAATAACAAAAGTGTTGGGTGGGGGGGAGAGTGTCCAGAGGGGAAGTACAGAGATAAGGCAATTGCTTTGACTAATTTTGGTTCATCCCTGGCATAGCAAGTTGCTGTCTAAGCACACGTGGGGCCTAACCCCACCACCACAAATAAATAAGAGATTGTTTGAACTGGGTGGTAGAAGAGAGGCTCCAGGAGGAGCACTGGTTGCTTTGATAATAAAGTCTGAAGGATGCAGCACCATTTACAATAGCCAGACTCTGGAAACAATATGATGCCCTTCAACAGATGGCTAAAGAAACTGTGGAACATATACATAATGGAATATTATGCAGCCGTCACGAGAAATTAAGTCATGAAATTTTCCTATATGTGGATGGACATGGAATCCATTATGCTGAGTGAAATAAGTCAGAGGGAGAGAGATAGACACAGAATAGCCTCACTTATCTATGGGTTTTAAGAAAAATTAAGGACATTATTGTCATAATCCTTAGAGACAATAGAGATGAGGGCCAGAAGGACCTGCTCACAATATGAATCTCACCACAAAGAGTGGTGTGTGCAGTTAAGGAAATAACTACACTAACAATTCAACTATCATGACAATCTTTTTGTTGTTGTTGTTTTGGGTCCCACCCGGCAAAACTCAAAGGTTACTCCTGGCTTTATGCTCAGAAATTGCTCCTGGTGGGCTCAGGGGACCATATGGGATGCCAGGATTCAAACCACCGTCCTTCTGCATGCAAGGCAAACCGCCTTACCTCCATGCTATCTCTCTGGCCCCCATCATGTCAATCTTTTTTTTTTGGGGGGGGGCCACACCCAGCGTTGCTCAGGGGTTACTCCTGGCTGTCTGCTCAGAAATAGCTCCTGGCAGGCACGGGGGACCATATGGGACACCGGGATTCGAACCAACCACCTTTGGTCCTGGATTGGCTGCTTGCAAGGCAAGCTGTGCTATCTCTCCGGGTCCTCATGTCAATCTTAATGAGCGAGAGAAGTAGAATGTCTGTCTCAAATACAGGCAAGGGTTGGGAAGGAGGGGGGGACATTGGTGGTTGGAATGTTGCACTGGTGAAGGGGGGGGGTGTTCTGTTTATGACTGAAACCCAACTACAATCATGCTTGTTATCATGGTGCTTAAATAAAGATTTTTCTTAGAAAAAAATAAATTCTGAAGGATAAGGCTTGGTGGAAAAGAAAATAAAAAGGGCCCAGAGAGATAGCACAGCGGCATTTCCCTTGCAAGCAGCAAATCCTGGACCAAAGGTGGTTGGTTTGAATCCCAGTGTCCCATATGGTCCCCCGTACCTGTCAGGAGCTATTTCTGAGCAGACAGCCAGGAGTAACCCCTGAGCAACACTGGGTGTGGCCCAAAAACCAAAAAATAAAAAAAAAAGGGGGAAAAAAAATCTGATGCAGGTGGAGAGATGTTTTAAAGCTGTAGAAGAGCAAGATTTCTGGGGCTAGAAAGAAAGAACAGTAGCAGCACAACCCTGGCCCCGCCCTTGGTCAGCCTATTCATCCTCACATAACATGTGAGGAGCCTGAACTAGCTTATCAAAAGGGTGTTTACTTGAAACAAGGTGGGGTTTTGTTTAGTTTTTGTTTTTGTCAACTATCCTGAATCTTGCAGTTAGATCCTGAAGATCAAGAATCTGAAAGGGAGAGCAAAGGTCATCCCAGGACCTGGATTAAAGGAGGGCTAGGGAGATAACTCAGTGGGCTGGTGCACTCGCTTTGATGTCAAGGCCTAGAATTATCTATCCCCCCCACTGCATGGTCCCCTGAACACCACCAGGCAGGATCTCTGAGCAACCTGGTCAGAGTAGCCCCACCCCAAATACCTCTGGATATATATGTCCCTCCCTCAAAGGAAGTGGTGAAGGCAAGACTAGCCAAGAGAACACAGGGCAGGCTTTGGAGGCCATATGGGGTCCCCGTTTCCAACCAGAGACATCAGCATGGGATATTAGAACCCTATCCACTGTACTATCACTCTGGCCCCTGGATCTTTTTGTTTCGTTTTGTTTGTTTTTGGGTCACACCTGATGGCTCTCAGTGGTTACTTCCTGGCTCTGTGCTCAAAAATCTCTCCTGGCAGGCTCAGGAACCATAGGTATGTCAGGAATTAAACAGGGTCCGTCCTTTGTTGGCCCTGTGCAAGGCAAAGGCATATGCCCTACCACTGTGCTATCTTTCCTGTCCCTCAATCTTTTTTTTTTTTTTTTTTTGGTTTTCGGAGGCACTCGATTACTCCTGGCTCTGTGCTCAGAAATTGCTCCTGGCAGGCATGGGAGACCATATAGGATGCCAGAATTTGAACCACCATTAGACCTGAATCAGCTGTGTGCAAGGTAAACGCCCTACTGTCCTACTATCTCTCAGCCCCTTTTTAAATGTTTTTGATCTTTTTTTGTTTGTTTGTTTTTTGAGTCACACCCAGCAGCACTCAGGGGTTACTCCTGGCTCTACGTCAGAAATCACTCCTGGCAGGCTTGGGGGACCATATGGGATGCCGGGATTCAAACTACCTACCTTCTGCATGCAAAGCAAATGCCCTACCTCCATGCTATCTCTCCAGCCCTATGATCTTTTTTTTTTTTTTTGGTGGTTTTTGGGTCACACCCGGCAGTGCTCAGGGGTTACTCCTGGCTCCATGCTCATAAATTGCTCCTGGCATGCACGGGGTACCATATGGGACGCTGGGATTCGAACCAATGACCTCCTGCATGAAAGGAAAACACCTTACCTCCATGCTATCTCTCCGGCCCCCTATGATCTTTTTTTTAATACTATGTCTTCTCTACCAGAAAAAAAAATCTTTTCATAACTACATAGGAATCAGTATTTTACTTGTTCTTTCCTTTGTATTTTAACAATTGCAAGTGAATAAATTTCCATTTTAAGTATATCCCTCAAATTCAAATATTTTAGGCATGAATGAACATTTGCACTTATCAAATTAAATATTATACTTTACACATCACACTCCGACTCATTGTTTTAGATTTTAAACAAGCCTCCAAAAGAATAAATAAATTGACTGTTTCTACATCCTTACAATCACCGTGCTATGAAAGGATATTCGTAATTCATTACTTCAATACAGTAATTTGTGGAAGCACACATTATACCCTCAAAAGCTGTGCCTGCCACAAGTCAAATGATTCCGACTTACTATGAACTGATTTCCAAAGGAAGGGCTGGGCATATTTCCACACACATGTCCCCCACATGCACATGTCCCCCGCATCATCCCTCAAGAGATACAGACTTCCCTGCTTTCTTGCTGGGTTGTGTACTGGGCCCTCTCTGCCTTTGAAGAAGCCCATGTTCTCCCTTTAGCTCTCGCCCTCTCTGATCTTCTCCCTCCCCTTCCTCAGAATTGCCAGTAGGACATTCACCTTGCATTCGGCTGACCCAGCTTTAATCCCTGGCACCCCATCTGGTCTTCCGAGATCCTCCAGGAGTAATCCCTGAGCACAGAATCAGGAGTAGCTCCTGAGCACCACTGGGTGTGGCCCCAAAAGAAAAAAATAAAAGAAGAAGAAATAAGGTGCCAGGGGAGATACCGCACAGGTGACATTTGAGAGAAAGGAAGGAGACAAACCTGTTGATGCCCTTCGGAGCCCAGAACATAAATTGTGAGGCTAAGCCCAGATGTGAAGAAATGCCAGTTCAAGGGGCCCACATGTGCACTGTGAGGCCAGGCTCGAGGTATCCTGATGTGATCTATCCTGATTAGCTTCTGCAAGTTGACTGTCAGCTTCAGAACAATAGGGGAAGAGAACAGTTTTTCCTTCCCTTGTCTGCGGTGCTGATTGACCTGTCAGAGGGTCTTGTAGGTAGCTGTGGTGTGTCAGTCGCTGCTTTTTTTGTTTGTTTGTTTGTTTGTTTTGGTTTTTTTGGGTCACACCCGGCAGTGCTTAGGGGTTATTCCTGGCTCCAGGCTCAGAAATTGCTCCTGGCAGGCATGGGGGACCATATGGGGCGCCGGGATTCAAACAGATGACCTCCTGCATGAAAGGCAAATGCCTTACCTTCATGCTATCTCTCCGGCCCCCAGTCGCTGCTTTTTGTGGTGCTAGAAATCATTGCCACCACATGTCTGGGAACCGGGCAAGGTGTTGTGCTGAGGATGGAAAAGAGCAGACAGGGCAGACACACTCCAGAGCTAGAGCCTCAAGCCCCAGTTTGGTTTTAATAAAAGTTTTATTGAGCTATAACCCACATACCGTACAATTCACCCATTGAAAGTATACAATTAACTTCACCTATCTAAGGAGCTGGATTCCATTCTTGGCACCAAACGTAAAAGATGAATTAGGAGGGGCGGAGAGTTAGCACAGCGGTAGGGTGTTTGCCTTGCTTGCAGAAGGATGGAGGTTCGAATCCTGACATCCCATATAGTCTCCTGTGCCTGCCGGGGGCAATTTCTGAGCGAAGAGCCAGGAGTAGCCCCTGAGCGCTGCCAGGTGTGACTCAAAAACAAAACAACAAAAAAAGATGAAGTAGGAGCCAGAGGGATAAAACAGCAGGATGGTGCTTGCCCTGCCTGTGGCTGACTGGGGTTCAATCCATGGGACCAATTATAACCCCTTGAACATAGCGAGGCTTGATCCCTAAGCACTGCCGAGAGTGGCCCTTAAGCAAACCAAAAACCTCGAACAAATAAAAAAAATCAAGCATACAGTTCTGAGGTCAGAGCGATAGCATAGTGGGGAGGGTATTTTTGCCCTGCACATAGCCAACCCAGGTTCGATCTCTGGCATCCCATATGGTCCCCTGAACCTGCCAGGAGTGATTCCTAACCATAGAGCTAGGAAGTAACCCTGAAGCATGGCCAGGTGTGGCCAAAGAAAAAAACAAAAATCAAGCATACAGTTCAATATTTTTTGTTTTGTTTTGTTTTGTTTTTTTTGTTTGATAGCTACACCCTGTGCTCTCAGGGCCTTCTCCAAGCTCCAGTGCTCTGAGGTTGCTCTGGGGAATCATCGTGGTGCCAGAGATTGAATCTGGCTTCCTTCCTGCAAAGCATGTGCCCTCACTCAGTTCCCTCCCAACAGATGAGGTAATTGATGCTTACTGGGGACAGGAATGGACAGGTTGGTGGAAGTTCTAGAACTGATCCCAGACTTCACAGTGCTATATCACTGAAGCTTCTCTGCCTCACCAGTAAGCTTTTCAGATCCATCCTGGATGGTGTATGTGTCACTTATTATCATTTTAATTTTTTTTCAGGGGTGGCCAATGCTCAGGAGCCATTTCTAGCTCTGTGCTTAGGGAACACACCTGGCAGTGCTCAGGGAGCCTTATGAAGTGACTGGATTTTAATCATTGTATAATTACAGCTAGACACAAAAGTGCATGTTAACTTTAAGTTAATGGGGCCTGGAGCAACAGTAAAGTGGATCGGCTGCTGATGTAGCTTCAAACTCTAGATGGAATCTGGACTCAGCTCCATATGGTTCCCTATGTCCCAGCAGTAATGATTCCTGAGCACAGAGCCAAGAACTGAGTATAACCCAAAAGAAAAGAAAGATAAAAAAAAAAAAAAAAAAAAAAAAGAAACCGGGGATCAGCCACATGCAAGACAAGTACCTTAATCCTTATACTCTCAATTTACGTATTTTTGGTTTGGTTTGTTTTGGTTTTGGGGCCACACCCAGTGGTACTCGGTTTTCTCCTGTAACTCTGTGCTCAGAAATCACTCCTGGCAGGCTGAGGGGACGATATGGGATGCCGAGGATGGAACTCGGGTCAGCCACATGCAAGACAAGAGCCCTATCCACTGTACTATCACTTCAACCTTCAGTTTATTTGATTAACAGAAAATATTCCATTGTATCATACACTACATTTTGTTTATCCATCATTGTTCCACCTTTGTCTATCATGAACAGAGCTGCTATAAACATCCACACACATTTTTGTGAGACGATTTGTTTTCCATTCTCTTAGGAGTGGAATGATGGGGTCATGTGGAAACAGGAAGCTTAACCTTTTGAAGGACTGCCAGACTCTTCTCCAAAGTTGCTTGCAATGTTTCACATTCTCATTGTCAAACTTGAAATGTTCTGATTTATTTTTTATTTTTTATTTTTATTTTTTTTTTGGTTTTTGGGCCACACCCGGCGGTGCTCAGGGGTTACTCCTGGCTTTCTGCTCAGAAATAGCTCCTGGCTTAGTGCAACCCACAAGTAAAGCCTAGGGTAACATTCAAGCTCCACCGAGGGACCCACCTCGCTGGCTTGCCCAGGCATGTGGCCCCGGGAAGCCCTGGAGATCTGGAGCAAGGTGGTAGAGGGGTGCTGGGGTCACCCAAGTCCTGCACACCCCCTACGCCTGGTTAAGAAGGCCTCTGGCATGGCGGAGGCCCGCTGAACCCCATGCTGGTAGAGACTTCTGGCTCCCAGGAAGGAAAGAGAACCTTCCCTTACCAGTCTATATTTTCAATACCACGCAGGGGCACTAGCACAAGATACATTAATAGTTCTCACTATCATTGAATTATGTTTTTGTGTAATCAGAATGTCCATTTTGAACTCTGCCCTTTAGCACACCCCTACAAAAGATCATTTTTCTCTTAACTCTCTCACCCCATATCATCATTACTCCACATTTACCCTTTTTAACTTAAGTAGTGTAGAATCCTAAGTCACAGACCATAGTGGTGCCCTGGAGTTAACACCCCTCCCAACTATTCCAAAAGGCACAGAATGTACACGTATGTCTTTTCAACATTTTATGTGTGTTTTCTTTGACGGCTATAACTCTTGCTGAATATTTTCTTATACACTGAAGATTTCCCTTTTTTTTTTTTATCTTTTCTTCTCTTTGTGAACTGTTCAATAGGGAATTTGGTGAAAGAGTCCCTCAGTTTAATGATTGTTTGAACCAAGTCATGGGTATTGTTGGACGTGTTCTTACGCCCCCATATACTCCGATAACGCCACGTGGCTTTATTTCTTGTTTGCTTAGGCACATTAAAACGGGAAAATACTATACATACAAATAAGTTCTTATCTAATAGAGATGGGAACACACAAATCTTGTAGTGCAATGGGACCTTACCTTGAACATTGACATAATGACCTGGCACAGGCCTCAGAAGAATGGGCATTCTCCATTCACCCCTGATCTAGGGAAGACATCTACGAAACATCAAGGTTGTCTATAACATCACCTGGAGGCAATCCTCTACCAGGGAAGACCCTACCACTGCTCTGACATCGACCTACTCAAAAGAGACTTCCCTTAACACTGAGAAGACTTAACAACAATGACCTGCTTACTGGACTGGGCTTTCTGTATTGCCCCTTAATTGTGAGGTGAAACTAGATACTCCACACCAGCCTGACTTCAATGTAGGATGTACAGATTCCAGGATCTTTAATACAGAAACCTGATGCCAACAATAGAGATTACGCGAAAAATAAAACTGTATTGGCACTACAGACAATGACTTGGATTGAACAAACTAGTTTGCCTGGAGCCTAGAGTTGGTCTTGTGCCAGGAAACTTCAGGGATAGGGTCTCTTTGTATTTAGACCAAGGCTTTTCCTTTCCATGTCCCCCATATTTTGGTGGGCCTCTGCAAACAATATTTGCCACTCTTTTTTTTTTTTTTTTTTTTTTTTTGGTTTTTGGGCCACACCCGGCGTTGCTCAGGGGTTACTCCTGGCTGTCTGCTCAGAAATAGCTCCAGGCAGGCACGGGGGACCATATGGGACACCGGGATTCGAACCAACCACCTTTGGTCCTGGATCGGCTGCTTGCAAGGCAAACGCCCCTGTGCTATCTCTCCGGGCCCATATTTGCCACTCTAACACCATTTTTACTGTGCTCCTTTGGCTGTAACCCTTAAAAAAAAAACTCTTAAACTTTTGATGTTAACTTAAACCAATATGCATGTGCATGAAAATATAAAAAAAAAAAATACTATGCCTTCAATGTTTAAGGAGTCACATAAATTTCATGGCTTTAGATTGCTTTGTGTACTGCTAAGAAATGTTATTATGTACTACAATCTGGGACTTGTGGACAAGGTAATTGTACATGGGTTCTGCCTTATTTTTCTTAATGTTCTTTGACCAATATTTAGGCGTCATCAAGGGGATTTCTTCTGAGAACTCTGTTTATGGGCAATTGTCCTTCCACTGTAACTTTACCTTGTTTTCTTTGCATCATTGTTCTCAAAATTAAAAAAGAAAAAGAAAGAAATAGCTCCTGGCAGGCACGGGGGACCATATGGGATGCCGGGGATTCGAACCAACCACCTTAGGTTCTGGGTCGGCTGCTTGCAAGGCAAACGCCACTGTGCTATCTCTCCGGCCCGTGTGTGTGTGTGTGTGTGTGTGTGTGTGTGTGTGTGTGTGTGTGTGTGTGTGTGTGTGTGTGCGTGCGCTCGCACGTTTATATGGCTGTGCTCCTAGTCTACTCCCATCTCTGTGATCTGTTCCATCTCTGTTCCACTTCCATCTTTGTCACTTCTGACAGTGCCAGGAGTTGAATCCAGGTCGCCTGCATGCAAAGGTTGAGCTCAGCCCAATGAGCTATTTCTCCAAGCCCACATATTCTGGTTTCTTCACGTTAAAAAAAAGTATTGTGGGCCAGAGCGATAGCACAGCTGTAGGGCATTTGCCTTGCACGCAGCTGACCCAGGAGGAACCTGGGTTCAATCCCCAGCGTCACATATTGTCCCCTGAGCCAGGAGCAATTTCTGAGTGCAGAGCCAGGATTAACCCCTGAGAGTCACTAGGTGTGGCCCCCAATACCCCTCCCAAAGTATTGGAGTGAGGCCAGAGTGATAGCACACCAAAAGGTGTTTGCCTTGCATGTGGCCAACCCAGGATGGACTCAGGTTCAATCCCCGGCATCCCATATGGTCCCCTAAGCCTGCCAGGAGTGATTTCCGAGCACAGAACCAGGAGTGACTCCTGAGCATCGTCATGTATGACCCCAAAACAAAACAAAAATAATATTGGGGCCAGAGGTATAGTACAGGAGGTAGGGAGTTTGCTTGTCTTGCACATGGAGGGCCTCGATTTGGGTTTGATCCCTGGCATTCCAGCTTGCCAGGAGTGATTCCTGAGTACAGAGCCAGGAGTAACCATGACATCACTGGGTGTGTCAAAAAATTATGTGCGGGGCCGGAGAGATAGCATGGAGGTAAAGCATTTGCCTTGAATGCAGAAGGTCGGTGGTTCAAATCCTGGCATCCCATATGGTCCCCTGAGCCTGCCAGGAGTGATTTCTGAGCATAGAGCCAGGGGTAACCCCCAAGCCGTGTGTGACCCCCCAAAAAAAATTATGTGCAAAAAAAAATATTATGTGCTTGAATGCCTGAAATTTTGTTATCAACAGTTTTTTAGATCATAGTAAATAGATAAACCAATCTAAGTTTTGTTTTATTTTGTTTTTGTTTGTTTTTTGTTTGTTTTTTTTGGGCCACACCCAGCGGTGCTCAGGGGTTACTCCTGGCTATCTGCTCAGAAATAGCTCCTGGCAGGCACGGGGGACCATATGGGATGCCGGGATTCGAACCAACCACCTTAGGTCCTGGGTTGGCTGCTTGCAAGGCAAACACGGCTGTGCTATCTCTCCAGCCTTGTTTTTGTTTGTTTGTTTGCTTTTGCTTTTGGACCACACCCAGTGGTACTCAGATGTTACTCCTGGATCTCTGTGCTCAGAAATCTCTCCTGGCAGGCTCCAGGGACCATATGGAATGCCGAAGATCAAACCTGGGTCATATGGGATAATGGGGATCGAACTCAAGTTGGCCACATGCAAGACAAACTCCCCACCTGCTGTGCTCTGGCCCCTACCAATCAACGTTTAAGCAATTTTTTGGGGGGTCACACTCAGCTGTCATTGGAGGCCACTAGGGTCCCACTTGGAAGTGCTGGGGGGCTGGAATGCAGTGCCAAATATCAAACCAAGGACCTCATACATGCAGGACACATGTTCCACTTGAGCCACATCCTCACCCAACACAATACTTGAAGTTCAAAATGGGGTCAGAGAGATAGTACTGAGGGTAGATGCTTGCCTTACATGAAGCCAACCTGCGTTCAAATTACATATGACTTATGTAATTACAAATTACAAAGACATATGAACCCACAAGCTGGGCTAGGAGTGATCCTGAGCACAAAGCCAGGAGTAAAACCCAAGAGAAAGCCCTTAGCGCTGCCAGTGTGGCCCCTCAAAAAAACACAAAACAACACACACACACACACACACACACACACACGCGCGCACACACACACACACACACACAAACACAAAACATGGGCCCGGAGAGATAGCACAGTGGCGTTTGCCTTGCAAACCCCAAGCACTGAGTTGGCAATGGCCCCCCAAACTGAAATCAAGTAAAACAGACTGTAATAGGCTGAGCATGGGGCTTAGCGGTCAAGCGTGACCCTAGAATGAGGGCTTGGGTATAAGTTTTAGGGGCTAGCCCTGGAACATATTCATTGATTAATCAATTATAGTCATTTTATGGGTGTGAAATTCTATCTCTCTGTGGTTTGGTTTGCAGCTGAGAAGGAAACCCCGGCTTTGAAATGCTCCTGTCCTGTGTGATCATTTATTTGTTTTGAGTGTCAGTGATGGTTTTGGGGCTACAGACAACAGTGGTGTTCAGGAGCTCCTCCTGGCACAGTGCTTGTGGAAGGACTGTCAGTCTCAGAGGCCACTGAACTGTGCAAAGCTTGTGGTTCAGGGGCTGAAGAAGCAGTTCCAAAGATTAAGCACAAGCTTCCTGAGTAGGAGGTCCAGGAACAGGGTTGGACTCCAGACACCACGGATCCCTTTGTGCTGAGACTTCCCTGTCCCCTAACTTTTCTACTTGTTTGTTTTGGGCCCACACCTGGCAGTGCTCAGGGATTACTCTGGCTCTGCACTCAGGAATCACTCCTAGAGTGTAGTATATGAAAAAGTTTCCATAAGATGATTCTTGGAATTGTTGTATATAAAAGTGTTTCCTTAGGATTGTTCTGTGACTATTGCCCCACCTAGCCCTTCCAGGTGGGGCGCTGTGGAGTTGGCAATAAATAGCTTGATGGACAGGGGAGAGGGGTCCTTCTGTGAAAGCTGCTGGCTGCAGGAGGATTCTCTGGCTCTCCTTGCCCGATCTTTTACACCCTATCCTTCTTGTCTGTGTGGATTATTATTTGCTGCGGAGAAAATATTACCAAGGTCTTCCCCCGAAAGGGGACAAGGGGATGGGAAGTAATTTCTCATTCTGGGGACTTTTCTTGGATTCACAAATACCCAGCAAAGTTAACAGCGAAGATACATTACACTAGAGGACCTCGGGGACCATATGGGATGCTGGGGATCAAACCTGGCTTGCCACATGCAAGGCAAGTGCCCTATCTGCTGTGCTACCACTCCAGCCTTGACATTTTTTGTCTTTTTAGGACCATCCTTGGTGGTGCTCAGGGATTACTCAAGCTTCTATATGTAGGGATCACTCCTGGTGGGGTGGGATTTACCCGGGTCGGCTGCAAGCAAGACAAATGTTCCATCTGTCGTCCTATCACTCCAGCCGCCCCAGACTTACTTAAATCCAAGCACCTTAACAGCTATCCCGTATATGATTTTTCTTTCCCCATTCTGTGAGGGAAAGAATGATGATATGGGGCCGGAGAGATAGCATGGAGGTAAGGCGTTTGCCTTTCATGCAGAAGGTCATCGGTTCGAATCCCGGCATCCCATATGGTCCCCCGTGCCTGCCAGGAGCAACTTCTGAGCATGGAGCCAGGAGTAACCCCTGAGCACTGCCGGGTGTGACCCAAAAAGCCACAAAAAAAAAAAAAAAATGATGATATTCCTTGAAACACAAATGCCTTTTTTTCCTCAAGTAATTGAAACATATCTTGCTTCTTGTGCTTATGAGATCATAGCCCAGAATCCATGATCTCTGTATGGGTATGGGGGACTTCAAGTTGTAAAAGATCATGCTAGCTTATAGTTAACAGTGGGAAGACTTGGGCAAAATACTGCGGTAACCCTCCCTACCCTGGCAAGCCCATGGTCGCTCTATTTCTCCTTTTGGCTTCATCTGGAAAGTTCTATTTCTTTTTTGGGGGGAGGAGGGGTCCCATCCAGCTGCGCTCAGAAATCGCCCTTGGCAGGCTCAGAGGGGCCCATATGGGATGCCGGGATTCGAACCACCATCCTTCTGCATGCAAAGCAAACGCCTTTACCTCCATGCTCTCTCTCAGGCCCCCCTCATCTGGAAAGTCCTGACACACCCCATCTTCACTTACCCCTGGTGGCCCAGCAGGACACACCAAGTCAGCGGCTTATCTGTTGAGTTTAGAAATGAGCGCATAGAAGCAGCAGGCTGGTGTGCATAAAGAAACAAAGGAACAAAAGAACAAACGGGGGTGGGGGGTGGGGGGACCCCACCAAAGTTGGAAACCTTCAGCTAGCTACATAGACAGAGCTAGGCGGAGGCGGCGCCTGGGGGGGGGTAGGCCTGCATGACCATCCTCGGATACCGCCAGAGGGCGCTGAAACGCCGGGTCGCGAGAAACCGTCCGGGGACCCCGCCGCCCCCAGTAGGATCCCAGGCCATGTCCACCAGGAGGTCGAGCCCGGCATCGGCCCCACGGCAACAGAGGCCCGGACCCACAGCAGGGGCGTGGCCAACCACCACCACGCCCACTTTGGTCACGCCCACCCGGCCACGCCCACCGGAGGCCCCCGGCCGCCGGGCGGGCGGAGGCGCAGAGCTGAGCGCGGGCCCCGGGAGGCGATGGCAGCGCAGCGGATGGGCAAGCGGGTGCTGAGCAAATTGCAATCCCCGTCGCGGGCCCGTGGGCCCGGGAGCAGCCCCGGGGGCATCCAGAAGCGACATGCACGAGTCACCGTCAAGTACGACCGGCGGGAGCTGCAGCGACGGCTGGAAGTGGAGCAGTGGATCGACGGGTGCTTGGAGGAGCTGTACCGAGGCAGGGTGAGGCGGGAGGAGCCGGCTCGGGGGGGAGGGAAGTCTGGGGGGGTCCCCTAGTGGCTGCAATAGCTCCTGGGGGGGTCCCACGCACCCAGGACTCCTGCCCCAGGGCCAGGCGTGCAGAGGACTTTGGAACTTCTCAGTGTCATCCTGCATGAAGACATAGTCTCTGGTATCCAGAGATGCGGCCTAACATCTGGGGAGGGACAGTGGTCAGGCATAGGGGGGGTAGGTGGCAGCGTTGGGGTACTGGGAGGGACCAGAGCGAAGGGAGTTTTCCTTGCACATGAGGGGGTCAATCCTCGCATCCCATATGATCCCCCGAGCACCACTCCCAGAAGGGATTCTTGAATGCATTGCCAGGAGTAACTCCTGAACATCACCAGGTGTGTCCCAAAGGAAGATGGGGTCGGAGAGATGGCATGGAGGTAGGGCGTTTGCCTTGCATACAGAAAGTCGGTGTTTTGAATCCCGGTGTCCCATATGGTTTTCTGAGCCTGCCTGCCAGGAGCGATTTCTGAGCTTAGAGCTAGGAGTAACCCCTGAATGCCGCCGGGTGGGACCCCAAAACAAACAAAAATCAAAGGAAGAAAGGGTAGGGAGAGAGACAGGTGAGATCCTGGTGAGGGGAGAGACACAGAAACTCCTCCCCCCCCCCCAGAAGTGTGCACAGCAACCTGAATCCATCTTGCAGGTAGGCATCCCAGCCAGGACACAATCCTTGAGGACATTCGCTGTGACCCTAGATTCCAAGAGGTGTTTTGGGCCCCGGAGGTGCCCGATTCAGTGATACAGCCATGGCCTTGCTGAGGCTCACATGGTACAAGAACACTTTGGGCCTCTACACAGCTGTGTCCCCTGTATCCTGAGCAGGTCCTGCTCATCTCAGGACAGGATTGGGGGGCGGCGTTCCCTCACTTCAGCATACTCTCTTCGAGGAGAGAGATGCTCGCTGCAGGCTGCATAGGAGTTACAGTTAGAACGTGGCCCATAGAAAACATGTCAGCTGGGGCTTGAGATAACAGTCAGAGGGCCTTGCACATGGCCCAGCAGATTCCATCCCCGGCAGCACATAGGGTCCCCTGAGCTCCGTAAGGAGTGATCCCTGAGCACAATCAGGAGTAAGCACTGAACCCCACTATGTAGGGCCCCCAAACCAACCCCTCCAAAAGACAAAGACTTCAGTATCAGATGCACTGAGGCCTGGCTTTGTTTTCTTTTGTGGGGTGGGTGAGAGGCCATACCTGGCCATATTCAACAGAGGTAGCTAATCTCCACCCAACTCAGTGCTCTAGGGGCCAGCCTCTGTGGGGCTTGCTCCTAGGGCTGGAACCTCATAATTGTGCCTGCGAAGTCACTGCTGCACCCTTCACAACCACCTCTCTCCACAGCAGGGCATGAGAGGGCCCAGCCCACAGCTGCAGGCCTTTTACATTAGGCTCTGTTTTGTCAGTCACACTTGGTTGTCTTGTGTGTTTATTTTTTTGGGGGAGGAGGGGGTCACATCCGGCAGTGCCCAGGGTTTACTCCTGGCTCTGTGCTCAGGTATCACTTGGCAGGGCTTGGCGGATAAATGGCGTGTTGGGATCAAATCCAAGTCAGAAGTGTGCAAAGCAAGAGCTGTATGTACTATTTCTCCAGCTCCTTGCAGTCACACTTGGTAACACACACACACACACACACAATCACACACACACATACATGCACGCATGCATACTTCTAAGTGCAAACCCAGGGTCTGAAGGCACAGTAGACCTGGGCTCTAGCAAAGGCGGGTGAAGCATGGCTGCCCCTAGCATCTGCTGAATCCTGTAGGCTGATCAACCTACCATCTCAGTAGTGGTGTGTCCGGGCCGCCCTTGGCCCACAGTGTCATACTAGGATAAGGAGACAAAGCCCCTCAGCCAACCAGCTCCCACCCAGACAAAGGCCTGTGGTGCTGGTCAGGGGCCCTGGAGGCGACTGCCGAAAGCAGAAGGAGCTGTGGACTGAGGGCTGGGTGGGGCCCAGGAATCTGGGGCAGGGTCTCCCAGCTGAACTCCATCCCCTACAGCCTGAGACAGCTGCCCTTGGCCTTCTGCCCTGGGAGGCCATTCTAGAAGCCCCTGTCTTGGCACCTGAAAGTTGGGTTCCTGGTTCATTCCACTCCCTACCCCCACCTGGGAAGGAAATCTTGGTGATCGTCTCTGGGCACCCACTGGGTGGTACTTTGACCTCTGTCCCTACCCCATGGCCTGGCCAGAGCCCTGCTGTGTTCCCTGGGGCTTGCGTTATCCCCAGCAGGCTCTGGTCTGCTGGCTGCCCTCCCCAACCTAGAGCTGAGACTTTGCCTTGAAAGGGCAGAGCCGGCCTCTCTCCTAATCCCAGAATTGGACATTCCAAGGCTGTGCTAGGCCTGTTTTCCACTTTGGGGACTGGGGCCAAGGGGTAGACCCGTGCCAGCCCCGAGGATCCCAATAGGCCCAGGAGCCCAAGCACCGGAGCAGCAGCCAGGCCTCTGTCAGCCCATCTGCCACCCCTCCCCCGGCTCCCAGATGTCCTGTGTCCCTGGTGCCGTCCCTGACTGTCGCAGTATTGCTGCCAGCTGGCCCCGGGCGGGCTGGGGACAAAGGCAGGAGGGAGGGGATGGGGCCGTGACGCCCTCTGTCCCCTCAGGAGGCCGACATGCCTGACGAGGTCAACATCGATGACTTGTTGGAACTGGAGACTGAAGAGGAAAGGGGCCGGAAAATCCAGGTAGTGACTAAAGACTGTGCACCTCTTCCCCGGACCACTCAGTCTCCCCCAAACTTCCAGTTTTGCTGGCTGACTCCTGAGCACTCAACTCAGCACCACCAGGCCCTGACCCCATGGCCTCCTACTTCCTAAGTCCATCTCTGCTCCCTTCACCCTCAGAGCCTGGGGTGCTGGTCCCTATTTCCCCAGAGAGCAGACTGAGGCAGGGAGGGGTTCCTTTACTTACTGGGTCATGTAAGCCTGGGTCACCTTGCTCTTGTCTTTTATATTTTGTTTTGTTTTGGGGTTACACCCAGCTCTGCTAAGCACTTCTTCCTGGCTGTGCTTAGGCATACTGGGGATCCAACCTAGGTCATCGGTGTACAAGGCAAACACCTCCAACCCCCACTGTCTTGCTCCTGGAACTCACACGGTGGGGGGAACCCTGTGCCCCCTCAGTCTCTCTGTCCCAGATTCTGTTCCCTGCTGTGCATCTTGCTCCAGGAGATGCCAGGCACTAACTCTTCTCTTTTCTGTGGGGTGTGTCTAGAGTCTCCTGACATCCTGTACGAACCCCACAGAGGTGAGTCCTGCACGCACCCCCCGCCCCCCTTCCAGGCCCTGTTCTGTTCCATGTGTGTGGTGGAGTCTCTGGGGAGGACAGAGACCCACAAAGAGAACTCGGGGAAACACTGTCACTTGCTGCCCTTCCCTGTCACGGAGCTTCTCTTTTGTCCTGTCCGCCACTGAGCTCCACAGGGGTGGGGTAGGGGGTGGGGTGGGGTGTCCCCATCTGTCTCCTTTTTCTCTCTGCTCCAGTCGGCCAGTCCAATAACCCTGGTGACTGTCTACCCCACCTCTGGGCTCCCCAATCTCCAGGGCCCTGAAGCAACCACCCAGCCCCTCCCACTTCCTTCCCTGCTTTAAAAGGGAAAAATATTCATGTTTCTTCGAGCAGCTCTGGGCTGCTTGAGGGACAAACGTCATCAGGGCTGGCAGCTCAGGGTCAGGGAGGCCGCGTCCCTGGGGACCCTCCTGGCCATCTCCTGGTCTGAATCAAACCTTACTGCTCAGTAGCTTTATATTTTATATTCTCTCTCTGTCTCTGTCTCTCTCGGGGGTGGGCCCATCCTCACCCCTTCCCACCCTCAGGACTTCACCCGGGAACTCCTGGAGAAACTTCGAGACCTCCACAAGCACCCAGGTCACCGCCAGCATCGCAGCCCCTCAGCCGAAGGCAGCCCAAGACCCCCGCAAGGCCAGAGTCCCAACCCAGTCTCGTCCCTGTGACCCCCCAGCTGGTTCATTTTTAAGTTGTATTTAATGGATTCCTAACAATGACTCCACGCGCTATGGCTGTTTTTCCTCTCATTACTGTGGGCTTCCCCCACCCCCTGCACCCCCAGCTGGCGGGACAGATGGACGCCAAGGCCCTGTGACCTCAAGGCCCATCCTGCCCAGCCCCCACTCTGCCTCTCTCTCCTGCAGGGACTCTGTGTGTGGGTAGGTGGAAGCTGGCAGACGTACCCCACTATGTCCCCTGATGCTGCAGCATATGATGGAGGGTATTGGGCTCATGTGGGGGCCCTGCATAGAGTTGACCATCCCAATGGGGAAGAAAAGGCTTGTACCATGGCCCCTGAAGAGGATTAAAAGCAAGTGTGCTGGATGGGCCTAGAAGGCGCAGGGCCCTGGGAGCATAAGGAATCTTAAGGCTATTTCCTGCCCAGATGCTCAAAGAATCCAAGAGGGCTTCCTGTAGGAATTGCCATTGACACAGGGTTTTGGGGAGGCATAGGGCTTTGTGTGCGGTGGGCACGCATCCCTGAGGACTCTGGACTCATGCATGGGCAGCGAGATTGACTTTGGAGCTGATTCAAGAATGATATTGGAGGCTGGATTAGGGGAAGCCCCAACTGGCTGGATTAGTCTTTTGCTTGTCTGGAGGTCAGAGGTCGCAGGGGTAGGCTGGGAGGATCGCAGAGGCGGGACTTGTGCCTCAGAGGTGCCAAGTGGCCTCTTACCAAAAGCTCTGAGAGCCAATGGGGAGTGGGCCCCAAGATGGAGTGTCTTTCCCCAGGACAGAGTCCCTCTTCCATCTTGTCTCTGCTGACTAATGTTGGGGGATCAGGTGCCCACCTGCACCCCTTGCTATCCTGAGGATCTGAGCTCCATCCTGGAAGGATGAGAAGAGGCCTGGTGAAGAAGAGCCTTCAGGAGGCCCTGGGGTGCTGTGCAAAGGCTTCCGGCACCCCTTCCCAAGAATGGGGGCTCATTGGGGCCTGAGCAATGGCACAGCGGTAGGGCATTTGCCTTGCACGCACTGACCTAGGACGAACCGCGGTTTGATTCCCGGCATTCCATATGGTCCCCCAAGCCAGGAGCGATTTCTGAGCATCACCGGGTGTAGTCCAAAAAAAATTCAACGAAAAGAATGAGGGTTCAGGGATTCCTCTTCCCTGTTCTCTGCCCAGCTCCTTTGCTGTCCTGCTGAGCCTAGGAACCTGCTTTCCCCTTTGTGGATAAAGCTCAGGACCTCAAGCAGGTCCTGGATACTTTTTGAGCCCGAACCATACTCTGCACCCCTCAGGACTCACTGTCGCCAGTGTCCGATGTCAAAGCAAGCTACAGCCATGCCAGGCCAGTGCTCTGCCGCCAAGATTAAGGACTCTCAATGGGCTTGGGCCAACCCTGCCAGTGCTCAGGGCTCACTCCTAGTTTTGTGCTCAGGGGTCACTCCTGCCTCTGTGCTTAGGAATCTCACTCCCACCTCTGTTCAGGGACACTGTTGGCAGAGCTCAGGGGACCGTGTGGGGTGCCGGGAATTGAGCCAGGCAAACCCCTTACCCTGCTCACTAACTGAAAAGTCTCTCCAGGCCCCTGCTGAGACTTGACTTCCTCTTTGAGACCCTGGTTTTGGTTCCTCATCTTGGGGCCAATAATTGCTACAGGTCTGAAGCCTGGGTGCCATGTGCTGTCGTAGTTTCCTCATCTGGAAAATGGGAGTCTCAGGGACTGGAGACATAACACAGTAGTAGGGCGTTTGCCTTGCATGCAGCCGATCCAGGACAGACGGTGATTCAGTTCCCAGCATCCCATATGATCCTTCGAGCTTGCGAGGAGCAATTTCTGAGTGCAGAGCCAGGAGTGACTAAAAACCAAAAAAAAAAGAGAAAATGGGAATTCAAATGATCATGTCCTTGTCCAGAGAGTCACAGCAGGGAACAGTGCTGGTGTCCAGCTTGAGGCCTTGCTATGCCAGAGCCTCTTTCCTTAGTCCCTGAGTCACCTAGAGGGCCAGCAACGGGTGTTGGTGACTTCAGCTCTCTGGAAAACTAGTCAAAATTCCAACAGGGGGGGCTGGGAAGGTGGCGCTAGAGGTAAGGTGTCTGTCTTGCAAGCGCTAGCGTAGGATGGGCTGTGGTTCGATCCCCTGGCGTCCCATATGGTCCCCCCAAGCCAGAGGCGATTTCTGAGTGCATAGCCAGGAGTAACCCCTGAGCGTCAAACGGGTGTGGCCCAAAAACAAAAAAAAAAATTCCAGTAGGGGGCCAGAGCAGTGGCACAAGCAATAGGGTGTTTGCCTTGCATGCGCTAACCTAGGAAGGACCGCGGTTTGATCCTGGAGTCCCATATTATCCCTCAAGCCAGGAGCAATTTCTGAGCACATAGCTAGGAGTAACTCCTGAACGTTACCGGGTGTGGCCCAAAAAACAAAACAAAACAAAAAATCTCAGTAAAACTTAAAGTGTGTGTGTGTATCAGAGCTTAATCCTGGTTCTGTGCTTAGGAATCACTCCTGGTGGGATTCAGAGGATCTTATGGGGTGTTGGGGATTGAACCTGAGTTGGCCACCTCCAAGGCTAGTGCCCTCCCTGCCTTCCTGTCATTGGCACACATCTGTGCCTGCTCTTCCTGGTGTGGTGCTCCCAAATGGCTATAGTCTTGGTGCTGGCAGGCTGTAAAGAATTCACCTTCTTGGCTAGAGTGATAGTGCAGTGGTAGGGCATTTGCCTTGCATGCGCTGATCCAGGACTCGGGCATCAGTTCGATCCCCGGCCTCCCATATGGTCCCCCAAGCCAGGAGCGATTCCTGAGTGCATAGCTGGAGTAACTCCTGAGCGTCACCGGGTGTGGCCCCAAAACCAAAATAAATAATTCACCTTCTGCTTGAGACCAAGCAGGAACGACTCTGGCTAGACAGGCTTTTTTCTCAGAACATATTTAATAGGGAACAGGCAGGATAACGTAGCCAGAGTCCTTTTAGCTGGAATCACTAGAGAAGTCTTTGGGGAAATCCAGGGAGCATCCAGAAGCAACAGTCAGAAGTAAATGCCAAGAGAGCAGCCTCTACCAGGAGCACCAACAACCACCAACCCTGGGCTGCACTCCAGCTGGGGGTTCTACCCTGAAACTGTCCATCCCCCCCCCACCCCACAACTGCTTCTCAATCTACCAGGAGTCTCTATTTGAGAGATCTCTCCACTCTTTGTTTTCTTGCCAAATCCAGCTGCATTCAGGGGTTACTTCTGGCTCTGCACTCAGAAATAGCTCCTAGCTCAGAGGACAATATAGGATGCCAGGAATAGAAACTGGGGCAAATGCCCTACCACTGTGTTGTCTCTCTGGCCCCACTCTTTATTTTTTCCAACTAAATAATAATCTTTATTTTTTTTACAGTATTTCGTTATTTTATTTTTAATAATTTTTGGGGAGTCGGAGAGATACCATGAAGATAAGGTGTTTGCCTTGCATGCTTTGGTTCGAATCACGGCATCCCATATGGTTCCCTGAGCCTGCCAGGAGCAATTTCTGAGCATAAAGCCAGGAGGAACCCCTGAGCACTCTCGGGTGTGACCCAAAAGCCAAATAATAATAATAATAAATAATAATAGGGGCCGGAGAGATAGCATGGAGGTAAGGCATTTGCCTTTCATGCAGAAGGTCATCAGTTCGAATCCCGGAGTCCCATATGGTCCCCCGTGCTTGTGAGGAGCGACTTCTGAGCATGGAGCCAGGAGTAACACCTGAGCACTGCTGGATGAGACCCAAAAACCAAAAATAAATAAATAAATAAAAATAAATAATAATAATAATAATAATTTTTTGTGACCCAAGAGTGAATAACAAATCTTTCACAGTACTATTTATGGTACATAGTGACAAGGATCAGGGCTATTCCCACCACTAGAGTTGTCCTCCCTTCATCCTATTTCCCAGCATATGTCTTTGTCCCTGGAGTGCTAGTGAAAATGTTCCCCTCTGTGTATAGCTACTTGTAGATAGGGTATCTATTCTGTTATTGACTTTAGCTTTGATGTTTAAGCAGATCATTTTTAAATTCCACTCAATGTTCATACGCCTGTTTGGTCTTGGTACCGTTTATTTTTATCTGCTCCCTCAATTCATGAGGCAGAACAAGTTGATTCAAGTTGTGTGGTTCTGCTGGAAGAAGACAACAAAAAGAAGGAAGACAAAACAAACAAACAAAAAATAGCAACTACCAAAAAAAAGGGAAAAAATGCACCCAGCAACAAAAAAATCACCAAATAACCACGAAAGTGAAAAAGAAAAAAGTGGAAGAAAAAAAAAAAAGAAAAAAAAAGGAGTACTGGTGTGGCAAGGTTTTTTTGCTCCCCCCTTTTTATTTTTTCTTTTTTTGCATAGGCACAATAAGTATTGGGGAAGAAAGGGAATTCACTTGTCTCTGGCCCCACTCTTAAAGGGATAGATCCCTTTTCAGGGAGACTCATCCAAGACTGGGGGCTTACCCCTTGCGGCAGAAGTCACGGTGGTACTGCAGGTCCCTCTCAGTGAAGCGGTCATGACTGGATTTGACAAAAGCTGCCCTGGGAACTGAGTTCAGGCTTTATGCTTTCAATACAGGCAATACAGACATTCTATCACTAACTTATCCCCTAGGACCCCAGAATTTTATGTTTTTGGAGTGTCAAGGAGGAACCCAGGGGGCTGGAGTGCTAGAACAGTGGTAGGGCATACACACTGCCAACCCAGGACTGACTAGGGTTCGATTCCTGGCATTCTATAAGGTCCCCCGAGCCTGCCAGGAGCGACTTCTGAATACACAGCCAGGAGTGACCCCTGTGCACTGCTGGGTGTGGCAAAAAAAGAAAAGAAAAAAGGATGAACCCAGGACTCAAGTGTGCATATATAGAAATTTCTGGAAGCCAGAGCAGCGATCGTACAGCGTGCTTTGCATGCAGTCAACTCAGGTTCAATCCCCAGCATCCGATATGGTTCCCAAGCCTGCCAGGAATGATTCTTGAGCACAGAGCCAGGATGTAACCCCTGAACACTGCTGGGTGTGGCCCAGAAAGACAAAAATTATTTCTGCAGCCAGAGTGATAGCACAGCAGGGAGGGCTCTTGCTTTGCGCGCAGCCAACACGGGTTCCATTCCAGGCATCCCATATGGTCCCCGGAGCCCTGCTGGGAGTGATTCCCAAGTACAGAGGCAGAAGTAAGCCCTCAGCACCACTGGGTGTGGCCCCAAAACTAAAATAAAAACAAAGGTGGTCGGGGAGATAGTATGGAGGTAGGGCGTTTGCCTTGCATTCAGAAAGACAGTGGTTCAAATCCCAGAATCCCATATAGTCCCCCGAGCCTGCCAGGAGCGATTTCTGAGCATGGAGGCAGGAGGGACCTCTGAGCGCTGTTGAGTATGACCCAAAAACAAAAAAACCCAAAACTTTCTGGATAGGATGTTGGGGATCAGGTCTGGGTCAGCCACATGCAGGGCAAATGCCCTGCCTGTCGTACTATCTCTTTACTTCCTCTCTTTCCTCTTCTCCCTTTGTTGCAACCTGGGGTGTGGTATTTTGACCTCAGTGCTGCAATTTGTGTTAGATAAGCTGCATCCAAGTGGGAGCCACTGGTCATACTATGGCAGAGGGCATGCGCTGGGCACAGAGATCTCAGTGTGGGGCCTCTGGAGTCAGGCTGATGTGGACTGCACTGGGGCGTGAATCAGCCTCACAGTAAGGAGCCTCAGCAGGCTGCTCACCACTGAGCCCCAGTACTTAACCCATAACCAGGCTACAGCAAAACCATTGGGAAGCGGGCTAGAGAGACAGTCCAGGGGGTCAAGCACTAGCCTTACATGTGGCCAACTCATTTTATCCCCAGATCCATTTAGTCCCCTAAGCACAGAGCCAGAAGGAAACCCTGAGCACAACTAGGTCTCTCTGTCTCTCTTTTTCTCTCTCTGTGTCTCTGTCTGTCTCTCTCTCACACACACACAGAATCAGGTTGCAAGCTGGAACAATAGTACAGTGTGTAGAGCCAAGGACCAACAGTAACATTTATTTATTTATTTATTTATTTTTGGTGTGTTTTTTTTGGGGGGGGGGCGGGTCACACCGTGGCAGTGCTTAGGGATTTCTCCTGGTTCTGCACACAGAAATTATTCCCAGCAGGCTCAGGAATGTCAGGAATCGATTCTGGGTCAACTTCATGTAAGTTAAATGTCCTAACCACTGTGCTATCACTGTGGCCCGTGATAGTAACTATATTACCAGGAGGCTTAAATCTTCTCCCCTTAGCTCCTCTCAGGCCTTCAGGCCAGCAACATGAACTGGTATATTTTGGTCCACCCTATGCTTCCTGAACCCCTCTGTATTCCATCCACCAGGGGCCCTGTTTTCTCACTACCTAATTCCCCCTTCTCCTTTTATCTGAAACTCGTGTGTGTGTGTGTGTGTGTGTGTGTGTGTGTGTGTGTGTGTATTTTGCTGGATTAAATCCAGGCGCTCACACAGGCAAGGCAAGTGCTCTGTAGATCTAATCAGCAAAATAAACCAGGGGGCAGAGATAGTCCAGTGGGTGAGTGTTTGCCTTGCACATGGCAAACCCAGGTTCTATTCTATGCACTACATGTGGTCCCCCAGCACTGCCAGGGGCAATTCCTGAACACAGAGCAAGGAGTAAACTCAGTATGACCAGTTTGCCCCTCCCTTCAACAAAACAGAAAACAATTTCTTGGTACCGTTCCCGGAAGTACCCTGCACACCCTTCAGTATTCAGGGATTACTCCTTGCTCTGCACTCAGGAATCACTCTTGATGGTCCTTGGGGACCTTATGGGATGCTGGAAATTGAAATCAAGAGGGCTGCATGCAAGACAGGTGAATTAAGTGCGGTTCTATTACCCTGGCCCTCTCAGTATCTCTTCAGGCAAACCCCCCTCCACACACACACACACACACACACACATACACACACACAGGATGCTTTATCCTCTGGGGAGACACTGGGAGCGTGACCCCAACCTCACTTGACTCATTTAACCAATGTTTTTACAGATGTTTCATTTCTGCATGTTGTTTACTTTTTGGTTTGGGGCCACACCCAGCGTTGTTTAGATCCTACATCAGCTGTTTGGGGATCATTCCTGATGGTGTTCAGGGGACCTTGTGGCACCCGGGGTTGGAATGAGGTCCCTCCCCCATGAAAAGCCTGGCTGAGCTCTTTCTGCCCCCCAGAATCACCATTTCATGTAACAGTTCTCTTGGCCTCAGTACAACAGCCAAAGTCCTCCTGAACCCAGGTCAACCAGTGTAATCAACTCTGCTTTCACCTCTCTCCTCTGCCCTTCACCTACCCCCACCTTCTCCGGATTTACCTCCTGGACCCCGCAATCTAGAACCCTCTTCCCAGTCCCCTCCCTACCCTCATGTAGATGGACTCTCAGGAATCACTTCCAATCACTCTCCAGTTTCCTGCTCTGCATTTTTGTTTTTGTTTTTCTGTAGAATCTATTGTAACCTTATCTCTGTTGGTAGATCAGTCAGTCAAACATGAAGCCCAGGTTCAATCTAAGACATTTTCCCAAACACAAATACATGTAAACACATATACACTTAAGAATTTACTATATCCAGGGGCCGGAGCAGTGGTGCAGCGGTCGGTAGACCCGGGACATACCTGGGTTTGATCCCCAGCATCCCGTATGGTCCCCTGAGCCTGCCTGGGGCAATTTCTGAGAGCAGAGCCAGGAGTAACCCTAGAGTGCAGCTGGGTGTGGCCCAAAAGCCGGAAAAAAAAATTTACTACATCCTGTTGGGGCTGGAGCCATAGCACAGCGGGGAAGGACATTTGCCTTGAGTGTAGCCCACCCAGGTTGGATCCTGGCATCTCCGATGGTTCCCAGAGCACCGCCAGGAGTGACTTTTGAGCACAGAGCCAGGAGTAAGGCCTGAGCACTACTGGGTGTGACCAAAACAAAACTTAAACAAAAGAATTTACTATGTCCTGAAAAAAAAAAAAAAAAGGATTTGGTGGGCCACACCAAGTGGCTCCTGCAAGGGGATCAAATTCAGGATCAAACCCAGTTGGGTCATGTGTAAGGCAAGAGCCTCCCACTGTACTATTGCTCTGGGTCCCCACCCTGAAATGTTTGATTAGATTTTTTTTTTTTTTTTTTTTTGGTTTTTGGGCCGCACCCGGCAGTGCTCAGGGGTTACTCCTGGCTGTCTGCTCAGAAACAACTCCTGGCAGACATGGGGGACCATATGGGACACCGGGATTCGAACCAACCACCTTTGGTCCTGGATCGGCTGCTTGCAAGGCAAACACCCTGTGCTATCTCTCTGGGCCCCAGATTATTTTGTTTTTTTTTGGGAGGGGGTTGTTTGGGTTTTTGGATCCCATCAGTGGTGCTCAAGGGTTACTCCTGGCTCTGTGCTCAGAAATCGCTCCTGAGGTTCGGGAGATCATATGGGATGCCGGGAATTGAACCCCGGTCTCTCCCAGGTTGGCAAACGGGTTTGCAAGGCAAACGCCCTACAGCTCCAGCCCAGACTATGTTTATTTGTGTCTACTTCCCACCCGGAACATTAGCTTCTAGGCCCTGAGCATGGTTGTATTGCTTATCCCCCCGACAGCTCTGTTTCCATGATTCCTGAACTCCCCTACTAGCCACTTCCCTCTCTCCCAACGTGGCAGCCCTCTTGTTAGGAGTGAGGCCCCTGCGCCCCCTCGCGGCTGTCACCCCGAGGTCCAAACACCTACCTGGCTTTCTGGTCTCTACTCTGCTTGCTTGCTTACTTGCACTCTGGAGAGATAATACAGCTAGTACGGTGCTTGTCTTGCATGTGACAAACGTAGGGTATGCAACCCCAACCTTTCTTCCTCCCTCCCTCCCTCCCTCCCTCCCTCCCTCCCTCCCTCCCTCCCTCCCTCCCTCCCTCCCTCCCTCCCTCCCTTCCTTCCTTCCTTCCTTCCTTCCTTCCTTCCTTCCTTTCTCTCCCTTTTTCCTTCCCTCCTTCCTTCCTTTCTTCTCTCCTTTCCCCTCTTTCTTTTCTTTTCTTTTTTTTTTCCTTCTTTTTTTTGGTTTTTGGGCCACACCCGGCAGTGCTCAGGGATTACTCCTGCTATCTGTTCAGATATAGCTCCTGGCAGGCACGGGGAACCATATGGGACATCGGGATTCAAACCAACCACCTTTGGTCCTGGATCGGCTGCTTGCAAGGCAAACGCCGCTGTGCTATCTCTCCGGCCCCCCTCTTTCGTTTTCCTCCTTTCTTTTTAATTATTTTTTTGGTTTTGGGGCCATACCCAATCGCTCTCAGGGGTTACTCCTGACTCTGTGCTTAGGAATTGTTTCTGGCAGGCTTGGGGAACCATATGGGATGTCAGGAATCGAACCTAGGGGCCGGGCGGTGGCGCTAGAGGTAAGGTGCCTGCCTTGCCTGCGCTAGCCTTGGACGGACCGCGGTTCGATCCCCTGGCGTCCCATATGGTCCCCCAAGCCAGGAGCGACTTCTGAGCGCATAGCCAGGAGTAACCCCTGAGCGTCACCGGGTGTGGCCCAAAAACCAAAAAAAAAAAAAAAAAAAAGGAATCGAACCTAGGTCCATCTTGGGTTGGGTGCATCCAAGGCAAATGCCCTACCACTGTGCTATCTCTCCGGTCCCTTTTTAAAAATGTTTGGGTCATACCCGGTGGCGCTCAGGGGTTACTCCTGGCTTTACACTCAGAAATCACTCCTCTGAAGGCCGGAGCGATAACACAGCAGTAGGGCATTTGCCTTGCACAAAGACCCAAGATGGACTGGGTTCGATCCCTGGAATCCCATATCGCCCCGGGCCTGCTAGGAGTGATTTCTGAGTGCAGAGCCAGGAGTGACCACTGAGTGCTACCGGGTGTGACCCTACCCCCCAAAAAAATCACTCCTAGCAGGCTTGGGGGATCATATAAGATGCCGGGGATCAAACCCAGATCCTCTGGGTTAGCGCATGCAAGGCAGAAGCCCACCACTGTGCTATCACTCTTTCATTCTGACCCAACCTTTCCCCTCTTGCTTCCTTTTTTGGGGGGATGGCTACACACAGCAGTGCGCAGGGGCTGTTCTTGGCTCTGTGCTCAGACTTGGGCCCTAGCAGTGCTTTAGGGACCAGGCCTGTGCTCCCTTTTGAGCCCCATGAGCTAATATTAGACTGGGTAGTCTGAGTACATCAATGTGCCTAGGGTCTGACCCCAGCCTCACCCTAGACAACTTCTTCAGTGAACAGATTCAAAGAATCTGTATGTGGTATTTCTTGTTGTTGGTGGTGGGGTGCATACTATGTGGTGCTCAGGGCTTAACTCTTATTCTGTCCTCAGGAATCACTCTTGGTGGTGCTCAAGGGACCATGTGGTACCATGGAGCAAACTAGATGGGCTGCGTGTGGTACAAGGCCAGGATCCTTCCCGCTGTACTTACTGTCCCTTCAGTTCTGTGACCTGCAAGTCTGCCACCAACAGAGGGAAGGAAGTGGGAGGGAGAAGACAGGTTGGGTGGGGATGGGGACAGGGATGGCCCAGGAGTCAGCACCTTTCTCCCAAGAAGCTTGGGGCCCAGGCACATGGGAGGCCTAGTAGCTGTCCCTGCATGTTCTCCTGAAAAGCAGGGTGATCCCCAAAAACAAAGCTAGAAGGCTTAGGGCCCTTCCCCACCACAGGCCAAGCTGAGCAATGAGTTTGCATTTGCATGTGTTACTCTTCGTCTCTTGTCTTTTATTTATTTATTTATTTGTTTTGATTTTGGGTCACACCCGGTGGCTCTCAGGGGTTACTCCTGGCTCTGCACTCAGAAATTGCTCATGGCAGGCACAGGGGACAATATGGGATGCTGGGATTCTAGCCACCATCCTTTTTGGTTTGGCTGCGTGCAAGGCAAACACCTTACCACTGTGCTATCTCTCCAGCCCCACTCTTCGTCTCTTGTGATCTAGTTATGAGCTCTGGGTGCTCTGTACCTCAGTGTCCCCTTCCAGGCAAGAGAGAGCTGCAAGTCCCGCACGGACACCAGCAGCCTAGCTGAGGGCTATTCCTCTGAGGATTAAGGCTCAGAAAGAGCTGAAGGGGGCTGGCGGTAGTCTTCCTCAGAGGTCCAAATTGGGCCCCCAGGGGTTTGGGACAGGAACCTTTCAGGGGTCTCAAACTCGAGGCCCATGGGCTGCAAATGGCCCTCTGTACAAAGTTTTGTGGAATCTTTCTTGTTTTGTTTTGTTTTAGTTGTTTGGGTCTCACACCCTAATGTTCAAGGCTTACAACTGACTTTGCACTCAAGGATCACCCCGACTTTGCCTCCTGCGGTCCCCAGGTAAATTGAGTTTGAGACCCCTGCTTAAGTTGATGGTTCTGACAGAGACCTGGATCTGAGTGTTGAGAAGCAGCAACGTTGGTGTGAGGGACAGAAACTGGGGCCACAGTGCCCTCTTGTGGTCACATCTCTGGGCTCCAGAGTGCAGAGAAGTGGCCACCCTGAGATGTTTGTTAGTCCCAAGGCTTGGAGTGACAAAAAAGATCAGATGTCAGGGCCCCAAGAGTTCAGGACCTAAATGTTGTGGTGTCTGGAGAAATCAGGGCTGCTCTCTTCTTGATAACCCCCAGATATAGTTAAGCTTTGAGAGAAGTCCTGGGGTCCTTCTCCCAGTCTTCGCTCCTCTGCCTGGGCCTCGTCCACCCAGTCACTGTCCCACTGGACCATGAGTTTAGGGAAGATCAGACACCTCATTGTCAAGCAAGTCTCGAGTTTGAATACTCATACTGAGGGTTAGAACATTCTAGAAACGAGTGAAGACTTAGCACCAGACTGCCAAGGAAGATTCCTTTAGTACTTTAGTGGACCACATATGGTACCAGAGGGGGCTCCCCCAGAGCCCCTCTATATTGTTGAAGTAGGGGTGCTGAAGTAGGTAATGAATGGGGCTTGTCCTCTCCCTGCTGGAATGTGCTTCTGAGAGGGAGAGTCACAGAGTACAGCGGCTGATTGATTCATTGGTTCTTTTACCCAATAATGATTAAGCACCTACTTGTTTTCATGCTTGATTTAGGCCCTGGGGAGACAGCTGTGGGCAGAACAAAAAAACCTGCCTCCTTCAGAGTTGATATTTTAAACTCAGGAGACAGTCAGTCAGATAATGAAATAGGTCTGTAACATGATGATGACAAACTATAGCAAGTGTTCAAAGAAAAATAAAGCTTTAGGGATAGACATGTAGCTCAGCAGTAGAGCACTTGCCTTACAGGTGTGAGGCCCAGGATTTGATTCCAGTTCTGCAAAGCAGAAGGTATTTTTTAGCTGGCAGAAACGTAAGAGAGAGGAATGCTATTTGAATGAAAGTTGTCTTTGAGGAGGAGATATTTAATCACAAACCTGAAGAAAGTAAAGGACAGAGTCAGGCAGGGGGTGGCCGGTGCAAAGTTCCTGTGGCTATTGCAGGTCTGGAATGTTCCAGACCTCCTCAGAGAGGAAGTTGACAGGGAGGATGACGTCACTGCAACCAGATTAGCCAAGGATGGAAGGTGGGAGATGAGGTCAGAGACAGGTATTTATGAAGACTTGGTATTTTCTTGGGATATTAATGAAACCCCATGTTAATGGGTGTGTACTCAGGCTCTCATGAGAGCCCATCATTTCTGCAGAGAGAAAAGATGACAGAAGGGCGTTTGCCTTGCACGCAGCCTATCCATGACAGACGGTGGTTCAGACCCGGCATCCCATATGGTCATCTGTGCCTGCCAGGAGCAATTTCTTTTCTTTTCTTTTCTTTTTGGTTTTTGGGTCACACCCGGCAGTGCTCAAGGGTTCCTCCTGGCTCTGTGCTCAGAAATTGCTCCTGGCAGGCTCAGGGGACCATATGGGATGTTGGGATTTGAATCACCAACCTTCTGCATGCTAGGTAAACACCTCCATGCTATCTCTCCGGCCCCCAGGAGCAATTTTTGAGCGCAGAGCCAGGAGTAACCCCTGAGCACCCCTGGGTGTGACCTCCCCCCCCAAAAAAAAAACAAGAAAACACAACAGCATATGGTGGTGATTGGGACATGGTGGTGATTAGGTGATTGAGCCAGGTTGGAGTCTGAGATGGCGGTGAGAAGGGATGATGGTTCTAGGATCTAGTTTGTGAATGGGGAGATAACAAGATTTGCCCAGAAGCTTGGTAACTATGAAAGTGTGAAAGTAGGGCCGGGCGGTGGCGCTGGAGGTAAGGTGCCTGCCTTACCTGCGCTAGCCTAGGAGACGGACCGCGGTTCGATCCCCCGGCGTCCCATATGGTCCCCCAAGCCAGGAGCGACTTCTGAGCGCATAGCCAGGAGTAACCCCTGAGCGTCACCGGGTGTGGCCCAAAAACCAAAAAAAAAAAAAAAAAAAAAAAAAAAAAAAGAAAGTGTGAAAGTAGAGGCGTGTCAAGGAATGATTGATTACACTTAGAACAAAATCCATTTTCTTCATAATAGCCTACAAGGCCTTACATGAGCCAGGTCTGTGCCCTCTCTCTAGCACCCTCTCTGCCCCACAGTGACACTGGCCTTTTTTACTCATTGGCCAACATGCCAACCTTCTCCCCCTCCTCCCTCAAGCTCTGCTCAAATGGCCACTCTGCAGAGAAACTGGCCCTTTCCTTAAAGCGGTAACTACTCGCTCAGAGGTTCTGTCTATTTTCCTATTTATCATCTTCCTGCTCCTCCAGACTGTCAGCCTCTTGCGGGCAGCGACTCCACAGGGTCTCTCTGCTATATATTCCCAGTGCTGGCAAGAGTGGCTGGCACTTGGGGGCCAGAAAGATAGCACAGCGGTAGGGCATTTTTGCCTTGCAAGCAGCCGATCCAGGATGGACGGTGGTTCGAATCTTGGCATCCCATATGGTCCCCTGTGCTTTCCAGGAGCGATTTCTGAGCACAGAGCCAGGAGGAACCCCTTAGCGCCGCCAGGTGTGACCCCCCCAAAAAGTGCCCATGCCTGCCAGGAGGGATTTCTGAGCACAGAGCCAGGAAGAACCCCTCAGCGCCACAAGGTGTGACCCCCCAAAAATTAAAGAGTGCTTGGCACCACCGCTTACACCAACAAAGACTTCACCACTTCTCCCCTTTCACTGGTGTCCGAATACTACCCAGGCAAGAGACCTGGAGCATCCGCAGATTCTGGGGTCATCATATATTCAGGGGAGACATATACCCCACGAAGCCAGGGACCTCCCACGCCCACAGGTGCCCGCAGGACAGAAGAACTGGAGTGGGCAGCTGGAGAGCAGCGCCTGGGATGGGCCACGAGAAGATGCTCGGGAAGCCACGCCCCGTATCCCGCGCAGCCAATCAGCGCGGCCCTCCCGATGCCCCCTGGGGCCTGTAGTCCCGACCCGGGCGCCCTGGGGCGCCGCTGCGCGCTCCAGGACTCCACGTCCCGTCGTGCCCCGGGGGCGCGCTGGGATTGGCCGGGCCCCGCCCCCGGCCCGCCCCCTCGGCTCGGCGCCGCAGCCCCGAGAATGAATGAACTCGTAGCGCGCTGGGCGGCAGAGCGGGCGGCGCAGGCCGGGCTGGGCCCGCGCGCGGCGGCGGCGGCGGCGGCGGCGGCGGCGCCCCGGGCCGGAGGCGGCCCAGTGGAGCGGGCCATGGCCACCGCCATTCAGAACCCGCTCAAGTCGTGAGTGTCCCCGCCGTCCGGCCACGTCCACGTCCGCGTCCGCGTCCGCGTCCCGGGGCCCCGGCGCCCCCATCTCGCCAGCCCTTCCCCCAGCTCGATGCTCGTCGGAGGGGAGCCCCCCAGGACGCGCCCCCCAAGGCTCCATCTCGGGGTGGGCCGCCACCCCTGGGTGCTGCCCTGGGAGCGAGGACGGGAGCCCCTCAGTGGCCGCGGGGGCGCCTCTTCTTTGTCGCTGTCTGTGAAGGAATGTGGCGCGGGCTGAGCGGGGTGGTGGAGGCCGGTTCCCCACCCAGAGTGGGGGTAGGGGCTCCCCTCTTCTCCCTCTCAGTGGCCCCGGGCCCTAGGGGGTGCTGGGGACTGGGAATGAATTGCCCGAATTCAGAGCCTGGCTCTGGGGGTCTCAGCCCTCTGGCCTCCTCATCCAAGCAGCTTCCCCTCTCCCTCACTGTGGGGGGGCCTTGGTCTTGGCCTTGGCCTTGGCGTGCAGTGGTGGCATTTGAGGGTCTCGTCCCCCAGGCTGCTTCTGTCTTTCTGTCTTTCTCTCCCCGGATCCGGACGCCCCAAGCCCGCTGGAAACGTGTTCATTCCCGTTCACACACACACTCGCGCGCGCGCGCGCGTCCAGTCCGAGCGGATCCCAGGTCGTGGGGGTACCTGAGGGTGCTCGGGGCTGGCACCCATGCTAGCATCCCCGGGGACTGACCCCCTTCCTCGCCCTGGTGCCTGCTCAACTAGGACGCCTGGTTGGAGCCCCGTGCACTCGCTCGCTCGCTCCCTGCGCTCTCCGGCTTTTCCCGGGGTGCTCCCCTCCCGCCCTCTTCGGGAGCACCGGCTCCCGGGTCCCCGCACCCCAAACCCTATTCTCCCGTGGTGACAGCGGGCGCCCCCAGTGACAGGCGCGCGGCCGCTCCTGCCCGCTTCCCGCCCCCCCCCCCCCCGGGCCGGCCCGGGGGAGGAGGAGGAGGAGGAGGAGGCCGAACGCCCGCGGCGCTGCACAAAGGGGCCGGGGCGAACTCCCCCACCCTTCTCCCCAATCCCCGCCGCCTGTCGCCTTGACCTTGAGCTACTTGGGCTGGAGCTGGGGGTGGGACCCGGGAGCCCCAGGGCTGTGCGTCTTCGCTGGGCTGGACTGGAAATCCTCGGTTGCTTCTGGTTTTGGGGGCGGGTTGGGTTGGGTTAGGGCTGGGGCTAGGACAGGAACCTACTTATGTGCCTGGCTGTGTGCAAAAGGGGGCTTGGAGGTTGTGCTGGGGCTGGGGGGATTGGGGGGCACTCTTCTGCCACCCCCTCTCCCTCTGAGGAATGCATACTGTTTCCCTGCTGAGGGATGCCCTCACTGTTTTGGAGACCCTGCTCCTGAATAGCTCAGTGTTCTTGGCCTACAGCAAGGCTAAGGCGTGCCAGCGCTCGCTCTTCTTTGCTCACACGTTTGGAGGGGCTCCCTCCGGTGGGGAAGAGGCCTCCTTTCTGAAGGAATTTGGAGAAAAAAAAATGAATGGCTCCTGGAGGCCAGGGGGCAACCTTCTGGGATTCTGAAGGCCCACAGCTAGCCATGAATCTTTCCTCTGCTAAGCCTCAGTTTCCCCGTCTGTGAATTGGGACATCCTGATGGTCCAGTTCTTGGCGCCTGCTTGGTCCAGACTGCCCAGTGGGGTATCAGTAAAGGTTGGATTGTGGGCTGGTCCCCCAACCCCTCCAGGAGTGATTCCCGCGCAGTGAGCCAGGAGTAACCCCTGAGCACCGCCAGGTGTGGCCCCAAAAAGGAGAGAGACCCCTTTCCAAGTGCAGCCTGGATCTGAGCCAAACCCTGTGCCCATGGGATGTGAGGGGCAAGGCCCGGAGGACATGAGAGCAGTTTCATGCAGGCAGTGTGAGCTTATGGCAAGAATTCTGGGGTGCAGTGAGAGAGAGCCCAGATGCTGGAGGCCAGAGGTGTGTGCCGCGATAGAAGGAAGAGGGGGGTGTTTGGGGGATCTGTGGGAGGTGAGAGAGGAAGGTGGCCAGGAGGACACCCTCTGGGTGAGCTAATATTAGAGGGGGCAGGGTTTGCTGTGAAGGAGATGGGGTGATGCGAGTGAGTGTCCCTCTGGGCCAGATGTGAAGCAGAGACTCGTGCCCCCTTTTCCTGTTGAAGGTGGGAATGGGTCAAGTGGGATGATGGTGAAGAGATTGTAGAAGGGGCTAAGGTTGGAGAAGAGTGCACGTGCCCGTGTGTGTGTGTGTGTGTGTGTGTGTGTGTGTGTTCTCCCCTGTCTATGGAGAAATTTGGCCAGTGCCTGTGACTCTAGATTTGTCCCTTGGGGATAAATGACCCTTGAAATATCTTGAAATGTCCCTTGACCCCAAGTCAGTGGGGGTGACAGCTGGAGAAAGGAGGTAGGGTCCATTTGGGGACACATCCGCTTAGGTGAATGAATTCATCCCCTCAGTCCCATTTCTATCGTTGTAGAAGATTCCTGTGCCCCAGATTTCCCCAGTGGGAAATAGGGCGGATCATCAGGATGCCAACAGGGAGGGTCACTGTCAGGATTATCTGAGCTAATCCCGGTAAAGCATTTACCTGCCCAGGGTGGGTGCTAGTGTCTCATTGAACCCCCTCTTCTCCCCAGAAACGGGTTAGCTAGCGGCCACTTTCCACATCTGAGTCCAGATCAGAGCGTCCGGAGGAAGGAGCACACTCAGCACATGCTAGCGGTCAGGCACCTCTCGAAACCCTTGGCCTGTATTTGTTTACTTACTACTCCTCATCCACCCTCATGTTACAGAGGAGGAAACTGAGTCCCGGGAAAGTGAAGTCCTTTGCCCGAGTTCCCGTGACCAACAGGTGCAGCGGGATTGATTTGAACCGGGGAAGTGTGGGTTCCAACTTCCAACTAACAATTCTTGTGCTGCAATCTGGGGGTGATGAAGGGGGTGGGCGCTGAGTCACACTTGGCTTCGCATGTGGATGGGACATTTGCATGGACACTAGTAAGGAGACCTCACGCCTCCCGGCATGGAACTGCGTTGTGTGCTTGGGTGTGTTGTGTGTCTGTGCGTGTGTGTAAATGTGAGTCTGCCTGAAGGCGTGTGTGTGCGTGAGTCAGTGTGGGAGGCTGCGAGCCCCCCCCACCCCCGGGTGCCTGTGTGTAAAACTGCCATGTGCGTGCGGGCGTGCGCGCGCGAGTGAGTGAGCGAATCCAGGTGCGCGTGTGCGCGCGTGTGTGCCGGCCGGCCGGGCTGTGTGTAAAAAGCAAAGCGGGCGCGTGTGGGCGTGGCCGTGCGTGCTCGCGGCGGGCCCGGGGCCCGGGACTACAACTCCCGGCATGCCCCGGGCGGGCCCGCCCCGCCGCCGTGATTGGTCAAGACGCTCGTAGTCCCGCCCCCGGGAATGAATGGATGGGCGGCCTCCGCGCCCGCCCGCCCTCCCGCCCGCCTGAGCTCGGGGAGGACCGACCCGGCGGGGACCTGCTGGGGGCAGGACCCGGGGAGCAAGATGGCCACGGTCATCCCCGGCCCCCTGAGGTGCTGCGGGCCCGGGAGGCAGGGAGCATGCGGGCGGGGGATGCGCGCCCCTGTGTGCTTGTGGAGTGTGTGTGTGTATGTGTGTGTGTGTGTGTCTGTGTGTCTGTGTGTGTGCCTGGGGGTGGGGCCGATGGGGTGCTGGGGGCTGTCACCGTGCAGTTGCGGGTCTCGGGCGAGAATTGGGGTCCCACGCGCTGCTCCTGGAGGAGCCCAGGGTGTGGGGGGAACTTTGTGTCCGCAGAGGGGCAGGATCCGGTGACTCCCCTGGCTGGGCCAAGAGTGAGGAGGTGGCCTTGGGAAACTCGGGAGGAACCCCCACACACACCACCTTTGTCTTGGGGTGCCGAGCCTGTCACTTGTTTGTGTGCAAGGGCTGCTCTCTGCCTCTTTGGGCTTCTGTGTGTGTGTGTGTGGCTGTGTGAGGGGTTCTTTTATTCCACACCAGGGAGCTTTTTTTTTTTTTTTTTTTTTTGGCTATGGGGTCTCTTGAGTTGCATGTCCAGGCCCTCTGAAATTGCAAAAAAATTTTTTTTATTATAAAAGAAACTGTGGCGTCTGTGCTGTGTGGCTGTGAGTGTGTTAAGTTTTTGTGAATATGGGTGGATCTGCCCGTTTCTGGCAGAGATGTGTCTATCTTTGTGCATCCGAATATTCTCGAGTATGGATGTCTGTCGGCGATATGGGATGTGAAGATGTTGGTTCTATGTCGTGTGTTTTCTCTGTGAATCTGATTTTATTGTAGAGTGGGGGGAGAGGGTGTGTGTGTGTATCTTTGGATATTGTGTGTAGATGCAGACGTGGGTAGTTTGTTTCTATAGTTGTCTTGTTACGTGTGTGTTTGTGTATGGGGTGTGAGCTGTCTGCGTGTTGTGAGGTTGTGTGTGTGGGCGATTGTTTATGTTGCGTGTCTTTGGATGTGCACAGGCAACCTGTGTGCCCTGCCTGTCTCTACCCTCTGAGCTGCGGGTTGTGAGAGGGGGTGCCTTAGGTGCGACTGATCTGTTTCTTCTTTGTGAGTCTTGCTTGGGCTGGGTCTCTCTTTGTGGCTGTGTTGGTGTGGTGTGCTTTTATTGGTGCCTATATAGACAGGTCCCGGTGTATTTTGGGGTCTGTATTATTTGTCCCTGATCCCTTGGTCAAAGTGGGTTGAGTCCATGGCTGGGAGTGGGAGAGGGAAAAGGTGATGTTGGAGGAAGAGGTGAGGGTGGTGGGGAGAGGTGAGGCGGGAGGGGCAAGGTGAGGCCGGAGGGGAGAGGAGAGGTGAAGTTGAGGAAGAGGTGAGGTTGGAGGAAGAGGTGAGGCTGGAGGGGAGAGGAGAGGTGAAGTTGAGGAAGAGGTGAGGTTGGAGGAAGAGGTGAGGTTGGAGGAAGAGGTGAGGCTGGAGGGGAGAGGTGTGGGGTGGGAGGGGAGGGCTGAAGCAAGGCCGGGGTGCCCCCCCCCCCCCCGGGCGTCCCCCTGAAGCCCCTGCCGCTGCAGCCTAGGCGAGGATTTCTACCGCGAGGCCATCGAGCACTGCCGCAGCTACAACGCCCGCCTGTGCGCCGAGCGCAGCCTGCGCCTGCCCTTCCTGGACTCGCAGACTGGCGTGGCCCAGAACAACTGCTACATCTGGATGGAGAAGACCCACCGTGGCCCTGGTACCCGGGTACCCGTGGAGAGGGCGTGGGGCGGGCGGCTACTTGGGGGGGGCGCGGCCTGACAGCCCCCCTCACTCCAGGCCTGGCCCCGGGACAGATCTACACGTACCCGGCCCGCTGCTGGAGAAAGAAGCGGAGACTCAACATCCTGGAGGACCCCCGGCTGCGCCCCTGCGAGTACAAGATTGGTGGGTGGGGCTGTGCCTGGAGTGTGGGGGGACGGTGGGGTTGGATCCAGAATCCCAGCACTCCACACTCCAGTGTGTCTCCAGGTTCCCTAGGTGATAACTTTGTACAGCGTCTTCTCACGGGGTCCCAGGCCTGTGGGGCCGGTGGGTGGTCTGTCATGTTTGCAGCAGGATCAGGGTTCAAGCTGTTGTGGGGGGCTCTGGCCTGGTCTTCCTGATGGGGTACTCAGTGTATCTGGAGTGTTACTTTATTTGTGGTTCCCTTTCTCGGCCTGTGGCTGCTTCTTCGAGTGACCCCTTGGATCTAAGGGGTCTAGGGGTACTGGGTGCTCAAACACTCTGGGAGTGTTGGGGAATCTCCTCTGAGCACATGGGTGAACTTTCTGTTTCTCCCTGATCCCGCCCTCAGTGTGGGTCCCACTGTGCTGGAGGGTCCCCTTGACTGTTTCTCATGGGGTGTCTGTGTAGCGGTAGGGAGGCCCTAGTGTCCCCCTTTCCTTTAAGTATCCGGGCACAGCCTGTCCCTGAAGGTCTCTGCATGTGGCAAGGTCTAGCTGTCATGCCTGTGTTTCTTGGTGTATCCCGGGGTTTCATCTCTCCTGAGTGTCTTGGGAGTGTCACTCAAACCCCATAGTGTCTGGTGGGATCCCCGGTCTGGTGCTGGGCCCCGGATATAAGGTGGCACCAGTGTCTGCTGGGATATTGAGGAGCCTCCCCTGCTACCCCCAAAAAGCCTAGGCCACTGCTCTGGGGGTGTGCCAGGACAAGACGGGCCCCTTGACTTCTCCCCCAGACTGTGAAGCACCCCTGAAGAAGGAGGGTGGCCTCCCTGAAGGGCCTGTGCTTGAGGCGCTTTTGTGTGCGGAGACTGGGGAGAAGAAGCTCGAGCTTAAGGAGGAGGAGATGGTCCTGGACTGCCAGGTGGGTCTCCCTCCACCCAGCCTCCCCTACTGTCTCCTGACTTGTCCTACCCCTTGTCCCCAATCACCCCTGAAGCCGAACAGTGCTCCCCACTTTTGCGACCTGACTCTCCTTCACCTGGTGCCCAGAAACAGCAGCTGCTGGAGCTCCCACATGACCTGGAGGTGGAGGACCTGGAAGATGACATTCCCAGGAGGAAGAACAGGGCCAAAGGAAAGGTGATGGGATACCCCAACTTCTTCCCGCACCCCAGGCTCGGGACACAGCCCTCCCAGGTGCTGTCCAACCCCATGACTCCCCGGAGTGGCCTGTGGGCTGAGTGGAGACTTTCTGTAGATGGGGAAACTGAGGCTTGGGCCACAGAAGGCTTGTGCCAAACAGGTTGGATGGGATCAGGACACCCCTAAATGAGGGAACCATGTCTCAGGGAAGGCCCATTTGCACTCGGGTTTGCAGGCGGCAGGCAGACCACACTGGGTATCCCCATCCTCCCCAGGACTCTTTATTCCTGACTGTCTCCCCAGGCGTATGGCATCGGGGGTCTCCGGAAACGCCAGGACACCGCGTCCCTGGAGGACAGAGACAAGCCGTATGTCTGCGATAGTGAGTCCTGAAGAGGGGGGCAGAGAGGGGCCCCGAAACCTCGCCCCTTCTGCTCCCCCCTCCTGGTCTGGACCCTCTGGGGCAGGGTGGGGTGCTCAGCCTCGGGCAGCTGGGGTGGGGTACGGGGGGGGCTGGGGGTTCTGATGGGCCCTGCTGCCCCCCGCAGTCTGTGGGAAGCGGTATAAGAACCGGCCGGGGCTCAGCTACCACTACACCCACACCCACCTGGCCGAGGAAGAGGGCGAGGAGAATGCGGAGCGCCACGCCCTGCCCTTCCACCGCAAAAACAACCACAAACGTGAGTGGGCCTGGGGCCCTCCATGGCCCTCCATGGGCTGGGGGGGGAGCTGAGGCGCCGGGGGAGGTAGGTGGGGGCAAAGGAGACCAAGACATTTCTGGAAAAGCTCCAGCTCAGCGCTCCCTTCCCCCACCGACCATGGGGATGCTGGATCCGGGGTTGCCATGGCAACCCACCATCTCTCCCTCGCTCCCGGCCGGGCGTAATATTTCTGGGTCTGATTTATTGTTTCAATTAGAGCTTGGGGAGGGGGGTGGGAGCTGACTCCCTCCCTCCTTCCCTCCCCACCCCCCCTTTGCCCTTCTTGTTGGAGCTCAGGCCAGGGGGCAGGCGCCGTGGCCCAGCAACCTTTGGTGCCAGCCCCGCACCCATCCCATGCCAGCCTCGACAGCTGAGGAGTAGGGGAGGGTTGGCTGGCTGGGAGGCAGGCGCTGCCGAGGAGAAACTGTCCCCCACCATCCCTGAGAGGGGGGGGTGGCTCTTCCTGTCCCTTTCCCCCTGCCTCTATGGGAATGTTTCCTCGGGGCGTGACTTCCCAAGGCAGATGGTCTCAATGCCGGTCCGAGAGGCTGGCACATGCATGGGTGCTGGACTTGACAAGTTGCTTTTTTAATAAAAAACCGGAGATCAGGGGCAGGAGCCTGTGCAGTGCAGCAGGGAGGGTGCTTACTTGCACAGGGCCAACCTGGGTTCCATCCCTGCTTGGCTGCCCGAGCCCTGCTGTGAGTGATCCCAGATCCCAGAGCCAGGAGTCAGCCCCGAACTGTCAGGTGTGGCCCCCAAACAAACAAAAACCAAACCAAAATAAAGAAGATAGGTCAGCTTTCAAAGATTGGGGTCTTCTTTTTTTTTTTTTTTTGGGGTCACACCCGGCTGCGCTCAGGGGTTACTCCTGGCTGTCTGCTCAGAAATAGCTCCTGGCAGGCACGGGGGACCATATGGGACACCGGGATTCGAACCAACCACCTTTGGTCCTGGATCGGCTGCTTGCAAGGCAAACACCTCTGTGCTATCTCTCCGGGCCCAATTGGGGTCTTCTTGATGAGAATGATTTGATCCTCCCAATTTCTTTTACTGGCCACAGCTGGGGGTGGGGTGGGGAATGCCCTCTTTCCCCCTCCCCTGTGCCTGGACCCAGGGCTGTGGCCTCTGGTAAAACCCCCTTCTCTGAACCCCACCCCCAGAGTTTTATAAGGAACTGGCCTGGGTCCCTGAGGCGCAGAGGAAACACACAGGTAGGGAACACCCCTTTACCCTGCATTGCTGCGTCTCTCACCCCTGCCTGGGAGTCCCTGTCAGTTCCTGTCCGCTCTCCACCCCTCACCCCTGCCCTAGGGTCCCTGCCAGCCTTCCATCCCTCACCCATGCCCCAAAGGTCTCTGCTGTGCCTCACTCCTGCCCAGGGGAGGTTTCTTTTAGCCCTCCACCCCTCACCCCTGCCCTAGGGGTCCCTGTCAGCCCTCCACCCCTCTCTGGTGTCCCTCCCTGTCCTACCCCCTCACCCCTGCCTACTGTCTTTCAGCCAAGAAGGCGCCTGATGGGACTGTCATCCCCAACGGTTACTGTGACTTCTGCCTGGGGGGCTCCAAGAAGACGGGTTGTCCTGAGGACCTCATCTCCTGTGCTGACTGTGGGCGATCAGGTGATGCCCCCCACCAGAGTTCTGGGGTACAGAGGATTCCCAGTGTCCAGACCTGGGGGGATGGAAGGCAGAGGTGTGAGACCAGGAATAGAGCGACTTGGGGAGGATTAGGGGTGCTCCTGACTCTGGGGCTCAGGAGTGGTACTGCTGGGGTACGCAGGGGGCCCATCAGCTGTGCTAGTGAGTTCCAGGGCGGCTGTGTGTGCAGCCCGACTGTGGGTGACGGTGCCCCTGCGGAGGTATGTGGTTAACAGAATGTGGTGCCCCGGTGGCTTGTGGCAGGCGGCTGTGGTTACTCGTGGCCATGGGGAAGGAACTGTGGTTGTCATGGTATTCTGGGAGGGAGGCAGGTTGGCATGGCGACCGGTTGCTTGGACCTTGGTGCTGGCTCTGGGGAGTGGCCGTGGGGTGACCAGGCCACCTCGACAGGGACAGTGGATTCTGGACATGGGATGTGGAATGTGGGACCCGCGGGGTGACACATGGCTGGGAGAAGGCAGGTGGGGAGACAGTGTGGCTGCCCTGGGGGGTCTGGAGAGCTGAGTGCAGTGGCCCCAGTGGGGTCACAGGGCATGAGGGAGGGGGTAGGCGCTCCACCCAGGTGGACCCTAATGCCTTCCTGGCCCCGTCCCCCAGGGCACCCCTCGTGTTTACAGTTCACGGTGAACATGACTGCGGCCGTGCGCACCTACCGCTGGCAGTGCATCGAGTGCAAGTCCTGCAGCCTTTGCGGCACCTCTGAGAACGACGTGAGTCCCCCCACCCAGACAGGGCGCCCTCCGGAGGGAGGGGCCGCCCCCCAGCCCCAGCCCCCCCACCCCGGCTTCTGGTGCCCCCGTGCCCCCAGGGTGCCAGCTGGGCAGGTCTCACCCCCCAGGACCAGCTGCTGTTCTGTGATGACTGCGATCGGGGTTACCACATGTACTGCCTGAGCCCCCCCATGGCGGAGCCCCCAGAAGGTGAGAGAACCGGCTTAGAGGGTGGTCTTCCTGGGTGGAAGGGCTTATCCCTGGTCCCATTTGGGGCCTCATTCCTGCCTCTGCCTCTGCCCTTGCCCAGGGAGCTGGAGCTGCCACCTCTGTCTCCGGCACCTGAAGGAGAAGGCGTCTGCCTACATCACCCTCACCTAGGCCTGCTGCACTGGGGTGCTGCCCTCGCCTCTCGGAGCGCCCCCTCACTGCCGTTCTGGAGGGGGAGGCTGGGAGGCGGGTCCGACCCCTCCTTGATCAAGTGGAATGTTTGCCCCGTGGGGGTGGCCCCACAGGGACCCCCCCACATCCTTCCCTTGGCAAACGGGCACCAGGGGCTTCTGCTCCCCTCAAAGCCATACCCCGCCTCTGGGCGGTCACGAGGGGTGGTGGATGCCAGCTGGGGGCATGGACACAGCCTTTTTCTAAAGAAAAAGTCAAAAAGTTAAAAAAAAAAAAAAAAGAAAAAAAGAAATTAATATATACAAAGAGTCCTAAGGCTCGGGCAGGGGTAGCCGAGCTGTCCCCCGGGCACCAGTTTCTGCCAGCTCCCCCTGCCCCATTTTCTGGTGGGTCGCCGCTGACCTGACCCCAAGTGGGTACCTACCCCTGGTGCCAGGGCAGGTGGGCACCGTGCCAGCCCTGCCCTGGGGCGAGCACTGTGGATTCTGCATGACGTGACCTTGGTTCTGAACTCCGACCCGTCCCCACACCCCACCCCACCCGCACCTGCCGCCCAAGGTGGGCCCTGCCCAGCGCCTCCCGCTGGGATGAGAAGCACAGACTGCAGCCCCCCCCCTTTTCCCTTGTTCCCACCCCACCCCGGCCAGGCCGGGCTGCCCCTACCCCCCTCGCTGACCATTTTCAGGGGAGCGAGGGGGTGTGGTTGTTTCTTGTGGTTGTGTGTGTTTGTTGTTCGGTTTTAAACAAAACAAAAAAAAAAAAGGGAAATTGAGACTGCAAGTGGGGGAGGCGGTGGGCATGGGGGAGACCGTCCCCCACGCAGGCGAACCCCCCCACCCTGGAAGCGTCTCCTTTATTGCCTGCCTCTGCTGTGAATTCACTTGTTCTGTGTATTAAATTGGGCCAGACCCCTCTGCCCACCGCTGTGCTCCAGGCTGCTTCGGGGCGTCACTTAAGACAGGGAAGTGGGGGTGTGTGTGTGCCTCTTTGGGGGGAGAAGCCACCGAGGCGAACAGCTGGAGCGGGCCGACCTCCGTGGGGCTCCCCGCCCGCCGCACCCCGCCTTCCCCGGGCTTTGTCCCAGTCCTCCCCGCCTGGCAGGAGCGGAGCGGAGAGGGGGATGGGGTGGGCGAGGGGCGCCCGCCCGCCCCGCCAGCTGTGGTTGCCCTGGCAACGGCTGCTGCAGCTGCGCGAGGCCGGGGAGGGGGCGGGGAAGGGAGCGGAGGAGGCGCTGGGGTGCGGGGCCGGGGCCGGGGCCTCCATCCTAGGCCGGGATGTGGGGCCCAGGGCTCAGGGTGGAGGGCCCGACTCGGGCGTCTTGGGGGAGGTGGAGGGAGGCTTGAGAACCGGGGTACAGCTCGGAGTGAGCCCCCGATCAGATCAGGAGCCTCGGTTCGCGGTCGACCAGTGACAGCAGTGGGGCAGGATGGGCGAGAAAACAGCAGATGAAACTGGGGGAGCCCCGGGGGTGATGGGGAAGGGCCCGAGAGGTGCAAGAACTGGGGGGATTGGGTGGGGAGGGGGCGCAAGAGCACCATAGTAAAACAAAAAGCTGCGGGGTTGAAGCAGAAGCAGCGATAGCATAGCAGTGGACACAGGTTCGATCCCCCCCAGTTAGCCCGGTGATGATTTCTGAGCGCAAACGGGAGTAAACCCTGAGCACCACCCAGTGTGACCCAAAAAGAACCCCAAAAGAAAGAAAGTAGCAACCAGGCGGCGAGGTGTGGTGTAGGGAGGGAACCAAGGCCCAGAAAAAGGAGAAAATGGGGGTGGGGGGCGATCCAGGGACAGGCCAGAGATAAGACTGCTTCTGGGAAAGGATCTGGGGGAGTGAGTCAAGAGTGGAGGGGACTTGGGGGGGCCGCCGGGTGTGGGAGCTGAAAGTGGGGCAAGGTGGGGAAGGGAGGGTGGGCCAGGCCGGGCCGGGCCGCGGCTGCCTGTGCCAGTGTGGGGTGCTGGGTCGGCACCAGCGAGATGTGAGAACAGATTGTTCCAAAGGTTCCCGGCGGGGAGGGCTGCCGAGGCTGAGGACAGGGCCACGAGGCGGGCGGGGGACCCGGAGTGTCTGGAACGCTCCAGACTTTTTAGGAGACGTGGAAATAGCCAGTTCACCTCTGGGAAAAGAACGTAGCCGCTTTCTGGAAAATCTTTACGGGTGTGAGTCAGAGATCGAGATGGCAAACTCCATGGCAGGTCAAAGAGATGGGCAGAGAGTCCTGTCAGAGGCAGATGAACCCCCCTTTCTACGAGACGCAGGTCTTTGGGTTTCCAGGAAGTCGATTCAAAATCATGTTGCCCTTGAGTGCACAGGTCCTAGGGGTTACCTAGGTTATGTGCCCCAGCAGGGTGAGCTCTCATGGGGTGACTGCTCCCTGGCTATCTGTGCCCACCTTGGACCAACCTGACAATCTGCGCAAGGAGGTGCAGGGGGGAGGGCTAGAAATCCCCCAAGGGGCCTGAGTCCTGAGCCACGATGCTAAGGTCCTAGTCAGAACTGGGGCGATAGCACAGTGGGGAGGGCAATTGCCTTGCACGCAGCCTACGTTTCCATCCCAGGCATCCCTTATGGTCCCCCAAGCCTGCCAGGAGTAACCCCGAGGGCCCCAAAACAAAACAATACAAAAAAATCCAAGTGATTGAGCCAACTGTGTTCTTCACACACCTTTTTTGTTTGGTGTTTCTTTTTTTGTTTGTTTTTGTTTTTGGCTCACACCCGGCAGTGCTCAGGGGTTACTCCTGGATCTAGCTCAGAAGTCGCTCCTGGCAGGCTCGGGGGACCATATGGGATGCAGGGATTCGAACCACCGTCCTTCTGCATGCAAGGCAAAGGCCCTATCTCCACACTATCTCTCCGGCCCTGAATTGTCTACTTTTATATTTTTCTTGAAGGAAAGGAAGTCTGCTCCTAAGAGAAGCAGTGGCTTGTAAGCCGGTGGTGTATAAGGTGTGCATGGGTGTACATATGTGGTGTGTGTGGTATGCCTGGGGGGGGGTGGAGGGAACCCCTCACTCATCAGTGTGGGAACGAACACAGAAGCCTTTTCTATGAAACATTTTATTTCCTTTGAAATCTCCAGAAACATGCCAGAAAATTTCAAGACAGGGATAGGAAAAAACAAAAGAAAATGACAAGGAATAAAAAAAAATTCAAAGGAAACAAATCAACATCTGAAAAAAATAAAACAAAAAGCCAAAAGCCAAACAAATACCCCAGTATCTTCAGTATCAGGTAAAACACCAACCTCAAATTAAATAGATTTGTTTTTGCAGAGATCCTTAAAAATAACAAAACAAAACCAAAAACCATAATTTACACTTGTCAATGTACATGATTAGGTCCCCGAAATGATTAGAATGATCTGAGGATATGAGGAGACAACTCAAAAAGGGGTGGGGTGGTCCCGGAGAACCCTCTGGACAAGGGGTGGGCAGAGGGGGCGACGTCACAGTAGTTGGCCAGGGCTGAGGGCCAGGCAGGCCCCCCTGAGGGAGGTGGCAGAAGTGGGGGCTGCTCTGCCAGCAGGGAGGGGGGTTGTGCCGCCCCCAGGCTAGGGGGCCTGCGTCCTGTGCAGTCCCTGCAGCCCCTTCCCTGAGGTTTTTGGTCCCCAAGAGAAGGCGATAGGGTCTCTGGCCAAGGGCAGCGCCACAGGCCCTGTTCCCGGCCCCAGGCCAGCTGCTCTGGGCCAGGCCTGCGCCAGCCCCTGCCAGACCGCCCTGTCCGGGTCCCAGGACAGGCCTCGACCCGCAGCTGGAGGAGGTTGCGGGGATCCACAGACTGTGGCCGTACAGACTTGTTCTGGCGCAACTCTACATGAAAAAATAAATATATATATATATTTCTTGTTTGTTTTTAAAGGAAAAAAAGAAACTCTGTTTCCTGGGTGAACAGCGTGGCACCACGCGGGCTCGGCTGCCTGCAAGGGGCCCCTTATTGCCTTTAGAGAACCGGTGTCTCCAGAGGGGTCCACGGCCAAGTGCCCCCCAAGGAGCATGGGGAGGGGGCCTGCCAAGATGGGCCGAGAAACTTGCAAAGGAAAAGACAAAAGCGGATGGAGGCAGCTGTGGACAGGCTGCGGTACGGAGGGGCCAGGCCTCGGCTGCAGGGTGGGGGGTGCAGGCTCATGGCCTCATGGCCTTGGGTGGGAAAGACCATGACGGTCTCTAGTGTGCAAACAGTCTCCCCCAAAGTGGCCTCCGTTGCTGGGGTGCTCTGGCCCTCCTGGAAGGCCAGGGGAACGTGGAAAGTCGAGAAAGTGCTCCTGGGGGTGGGGGGGCAAAGGTCTGGGCTGTGGCCTTCACCTCTTGTGGGGCTTGGGGGGTCACAATGGTTTTTCATGCAGGGAACTAGGACGAGAGTCCACACTGGGGCCCCTTTGGGCTGTGGGGCTGGCGGTTCCTCTGGCCCTTCCTGCCACCCCTGTGGGCTGGGCCCTAGAGGAGAGGCTGAGGCCCTGACCCTGGGTTCCAGGCTTGTGAGGCCACGGAGGCGGAAGAGCTGTGGCGGGTCTGGCTGGATCCTTGGTCACACCTGCCTGGGGAGGCCCCTGTGGGCAGTGGGGGGCACAGAGGGCTCACAGCTCCTTCTTGTCCCGGCAGAAGATCTCAGCAAACTTGCGCAGCTGCTCACTGGCAGCCTGTGACTCCTCCTGTAGCCGCTGATTGTTCTGCCTCAGACTGGCCACCTCTGACTGCAGCACTGCCTTGTCCTGTTTCTCCTGGGGGACGGGAGAACACCACGGGGTGTTTGGCCAGGGCCAAAACCCACTGATGCAGTTAAGGGGCTCTGGCAAGGTCTCTCCAAGGTTGGACTTGGGGGTTCACTCCACAACCTGAGCATCACTGCATCCTCATGGCAGTGGGGGCCTCAGGATGGTGGACACCCCACTTTGCTGCCCCTTCGGAGATGCATTCCCAAAAGTCACCACATTGGAAGGTGGTGTCGGGCCTCAGGTCACATGCTTTCAGAGGTCGGCCTGCGGGTCCTGGTACCCACACTGAGACTGATACTTGAGACTCAGCATCCACTTTGCCTTTGTCTAGGACCAGCAAGTGACAAGCAGTCTCCTAGGCCTCAAATCTCCCCACTTTCCAACAGACCCAATACTCAATTGCCTCTATACTCAATTGCTGACTTCTTCTGGTCTGACGATGCTGAGAAACTCATGCAGCTCCCCTCACAAACACTCTGGGCCCCCTTTCTATCACACCTGGTAGTGCTCAGGCATCACTTCTGGCTGTGCTTGTGGGACATACGAAGTGCCAGGGATCAAACCTGGGTTGGCCATATGGAAGACACTCGCCCTGCTCTACCTGCTGTACTACTTGGGTCATACCTGGCAGTGCTGAGGGTTTACTCCTGGCTCTGTACTTGGGGATTACTTCTGGTGGTGCTCTGGGAATGGAACCGGTTTGGGCACCTCCAAGGCAAGTGCCTCATCCATTGTCCCATCTCTAGCCCTTTCCACCCTTCATGTGCCTATAAGGACGTCTGCATCCCCTACTCTGGAGACTCGTCCAGTGCTTTGGGGCTCACAGTGTGAGACCTCCTTCCAGGTCCCTGCTCTGTGCTTGTGCTAGTGGGTCTATGGGCGCTGTGCCCAGGTAAGCGGGGCAGCAAAGGGGTAAACAGCTCCAACTCTATGCTCCATATTCTGGCTACTATAATCCTGTCTCCAGAGCCTCTCTGAGAGGTGCCAACCCTTGGGGCTGGTTCAGGCCGGGCCATACCTTCTGGAGGTCTGTGTGCAGCTGCTTCAGCATCACTTCCAGCTGGTACACTTTGCCTGTCAGGTCCAGCGGGGGCTCCTCACTGTGAACACAGGCCAGGGGTTAGGGGTTAGGGGTCAGGGATGAGGGGATGAGCCCCCACACTCCTGAGAGCTGAGAGTTCTTTCGGCAGGGGGAGACCAAGCAGCCGCCCACTGCTCCGCTCAGGCCCACAGTGCACCCCCAGGGCGGGACTAGACACTGAGGTGTCATGGTTCACCCCTCGTTCCTGTCATTATGGGGTGGGGGCCGGGTCCCAAAGCCAATGTGAGGAGCCAGAGAAAGCAGAAATGACTCCAGGGAGCGGCTGCACTTGCACATGAGGCTGAGGGTGCGGCCTGGTGTGTCTCCCAGAGTGGGACAAGGAGACTATGGAGAGCAGCCCGCAGACACAGACCTGCCCACCTCCCTGTCCCCAGGAAGGTCCCCCTGTGTGCTACCTGGCAGCCTGAGACACAAAGCAAGTGTGTCCTGCTCTCCTGGGAAGCCACCAGGGACTGGCTGCCAGCAAGCTGAGCATGACGACGCTCTCTCCCAATTGCACAGAAGAGGCCCACGTCGCAGCCAGCATGCTGCCCCAGAGGGTTCCCAGGAGTCTCACCTCATGGTAGGGGTGGTCCTGGGCGTTGGGGGGGCCCTCTCCAGGCTCAGGTGGCTGTGGACGGGGCTGTGTGCTGGTGGGATGTCGGGACTCAGAGCGGGGTCATTGAGAGAGAAGAGTGAGACAGCCCTTTGCACTGCCGGGAGAGTTTCAGAGGGCAGATTAGAGGCGGAGAGGGGAGGCGCAGAGCTCCCGAAAACGCCTCCCTCCACCCCCACCCTGTCCCCACCGCTGCTGGCTCAACCCACCTGAGGGAAGAGTGGCAAAACCCACCCAGCTTCTGATTCAGCACTAGGGCCAGTCGCGCCACATTCCACAGACAGACAAGTTAACACATGGGCCCAAGGGGTGCCTGTCAGGATTGAACCTGGTCCTCCAGTGAGCAAAGCCATTCTCGGGCTACACCCAGCAGTGCTCAGGGCAGACCCCTGACTGCTCAAGGTTTATGATCCCTGGTGGTGCTGGGGGAACCGTATGAAGTCTGGAGATTAAACCAGGGTTAGGGTCAGTTCTGAGCAAGGCAAGTTAAGGCAAGCCTTAACACTGGACTATCTCTTTGGCCCTTTCTAGTCTTTCTTGTTTATTATTTAATTTATTTATTTTTGTCACACTCAGTAATGCTCAGGGATTACTCATTCCTTCCTGGCTCTGGGCTAAAAAATTACTCCTGATAGTGCCTGGGGGGCCATATGGAATGCTGAGGATCAAATCCTGGTAGGCTACGTGCAAGGTAAACCCTATGCACTGAACTATCACTCTAGCTCCATTTCTTGTTATTTTATTTTTTAAATTTCTTTTTATTTATTTAATTAAATAATTTATTTTGGGGGCAGGAGAAGTGGCACGGAGCGGTAAGGACAGACCACGGTTTGATCCCCCGGCATCCCATATGGTTCCCCAAGCCAGGAGCAAATTTTGAATGCATAGCCAGGAGTAACCCCTGAGCATTACCGGGTGTGGCCCAAAAAAACAAACAAAAATTTTATTTTGGTTTTTGGGCCACACTCAGTGGCGCTTAGGGGTTACTATTGGCTCTGCACTCAGAAGTCGCTCCTGGCAGACTCGGGGACCACATGGGATGCCAGAAATTGAACCCGGGTCTGTCCCGTCCCGGGTTGGCCATGTGCAAGGCAAATGCCTTACCGCTGTGCTATCAACTCCAGTCCCGTCTCTTGTCATTTTAAAAATGATAAATGATAAAAACCGGGGCTGCCACACTGCTGTGCACATTCCTGCCTGTCTCGCAGATGCCACATGTGACTTCTGGAAGCTGCATCAGCACTGTGGCCAGGAGTTTGTGAGCACCATTCAGGGTCAGGAGTATGTGAGCACTAAGGACAGGATCACAAGCCTAGTAAGCACGCGTGAGCAAGCATCCCTGTGCCTGTGTTCGAGCCCATGGCTGGAGAGAGCACAGTGAAAGGAGGCAGTTGGCCTGCGAAGTGCTGAGCCAGTTCAATGGCTGATGCCATGGGATCTCTGAGAACTGTGGGGTGATTTCCAAGCATAGAATTGGAAGTGACCCCAAAGCATTACCAAAACAAACAAACAAACAAACAAAAATAAGAACCCCTGGGCTGGGAGAAATAGCCTGGAGGTAAAGCGTCTGCCTTCCATGCAGAAGGGCGGTGGGTGGTTCAAATCCCGACATCCCATATGGTCCCTCATGCCTGCCAGGGGCGATTTCTGAGCATAGAGCCAGGTGTAACCCCTGAGTGCTGCTGTGTGACCCAAAAACAAACAAGCAAACAAACAAAATAAACAAGTGAGAGCCATAGAAGCACCAGAGTCCACTGTGAGCCCCTGTCCAGGCAACAACACAAAAGCAAAGTTGGAGTATAAAGAACCTTAGGGCCTTTTCCTTTTTTATTTTTTCTTTGGCCCCACTTGACATTGCTCAGGGGTTACTCCTGGCTCTGCACTCAGAAATTACTCCTAGCAGTGCTCAGGGAACCATGTGGGATGCCAAGGATTGAACCAGGGACAGTCTCATGCAATGCAAAAGCCCTACCCGCTGTGCTATCGCTCGGGACTTTCCTTCCTGTTTTATTTTATTTTTTTTTCTTTTGCTATACTTGGCAGTGCTTAGGGGTTACTCCTAGCTCTGTGCTCAGAAATCACTCCTGGTGGGCTTGAGGGACCATATGGGATACTGAGAATTAAACCTGGGTCAGCCACATGAAAGGCTAATGCCCTACCTTCCTTTTTTTTTTTTTTTTTTTTTTTGGTTTTTGGGCCACACCCGGTAACGCTCAGGGGTTACTCCTGGCTATGTGCTCAGAAGTTGCTCCTGGCTTGGGGGACCATATGGGACACCGGGGGATCGAACCGCGGTCCGTCCAAGGCTAGCGCAGGCAAGGCAGGCACCTTACCTTTAGCGCCACCACCCGGCCCCACCTTCCTTTTTTGGGGGGGGGGTTTGGGCCACACCCGTTTGACACCCAGGGGTTACTCCTGGCTATGTGCTCAGAAATCGCTCCTGGCTTGGGGGGATTGAACCGTCACGGTCCGTCCTACGCTAGCGCTTGCAAGGCAGACACCTTACCTCTAGCGCCACCTTCCCGGCCCCAATGCCCTACCTTCTATACTATTGCTCTATAGCTATGCTAGCTATAGCTATGCCATATTAAGGCCCCCTCCTTTTTTTTTTGGCCTTTCTAAACAACTTTTGTTTGAGTCACACAGAGCCCTCAGGCTTTATTCACTCCAGGATCTGCACTCAGGAATCACTCCTGGTAGACTTGGGGGACCATATGGTATATCAGGGGTTAAACCCAGGCTGGCTGTGTGAAAGGCAAGCACCCTCCTGCTGTCTTATCTCTCCAGCCCTGTCAAATACTTCAGGGTGGTGTCACTTCCAGATCCTGCAAATACCCTGCATCTGCTTCTGCTTACAATCATTTCCCCCCCCCCTTTTTTTTTAGCACTCAGTCAATTGTTGCTCTGGGATCCAACTTTTGATCATTTTCCCCCATCACCAAGTGGGATCATTCTACCAGGAAGCAGTATCATCTGGACCCTGGCTCAGTGGGGCAGGAAGTGAAGTGAAGTGGGGTGCTCACAGGCACCTGCGTTGGTTCCTAGATGCTTCTCAGGGGTCCTAGCCCTAGTGTTTGGCCAGGAGAGGGAGAGGAAACAGCTCAGGCCTGGGTACCTTCCCTGGAACCCCGGCTCAGGGGACAAAAGAAAATTAGTGTTTTTTTGCCCCCAGTAGCTTATCGCCCTCTGGGTAGTGAGAGAATGGGGGCACCTTCTGTTCTTCCTTCTGGTGTGACTCCAGGTGGGCCCTGCCATGATGGGGAACTTTCAGCTGTAGCCCTCCCACCCGCGGAGAGCTGGGAACAGAGTGACAGCTGGTCGGGCCCACGCCAGGAAGCTTCTCCGAAACCCCAGAGAAGTTCCTGTGGGGCGAACACACCCACACGGGGAGGCTGAAGCCGCCCAGCCCCAGGGAAGAGGAATTCCTGCCTGAGGAGGTGCTGCCTCGAGGCTGCTGGTCTGTGCAACCTCATCTGTTTCCTGGAACACAGGGATCAAAGCATCTCCCTGAGTGAAACCTGAGAGGAGCCTGAATCTGTGCTCATAGTACCCTAGTCAGAGGCACAGAGGTCCTGAGGTGGCTCTGTGGTGAGGGTTGCCCTGAGTCGGTAGGATCCTTGTCTAGGCAGGGTACAGAGACCTCGGGGTGAGGAAATGTCTCACTCTCGGAGACCAAGAGATTCAGCACTGGGGCTCTTTTATAAAGGGTGGAAGGTTGAGTTTTTTTCTCTTGGGCGACAGAGCCTGCTCACTGCTCTGGAAGCCTGGAGGTGAGAGGGAACTTCAGGACCTATGACCCCTACTGCCCAGAATGGAGAGAGGGCGGATCTCCTTCCCATGGCCTTCCCAAGGGCAGCTCACATCCCCCCACTCTGGGCAGCACTTGTAAGTATCCGGTCCGTGATGTCACTTTCCTGGTGGAAGTGACCCAGCAACCCTCTCAATACTGAGCCAGGCAGCTGGAGACGCTCAGAATAACCAGGTTTATGTGCAGTGTGGACACGCCCTGGCTGCCACTCCAACGGTCCAGGAACACGAATATAATGCGTTCAGCCTGGTTTGTCCTCTGTCTGTGCCCCCTGACTCCTGCAGATCACCTGTCAGAGTGCACAGGCTCAGATACTGTCTCAGTGCTCAGGGCAACACACATGCTGAGGAAGCACAAGGAGTTGGGCTTCCTCCTGGGCTTCCTGAGGGAGGATAAGCAGATCTATGGGCTAAAGACCGACCATAAGCCACAAAAGTATATGTCAGGGCCCGGAGAGATAGCACAGCGGTGTTTGCCTTGCAAGCAGGACCAAAGGTGGTTAGTTCAAATCCCAGTGTCCCATATGGTCCCCCGTGCCTGCCAGGAGCTATTTCTGAGCAGACAGCCAGGAGAACCTCTGAGCATCGCCCGGTGTGGCCCAAAAAACTAAAAAAAAAAAAAAAAAAAAAAAAAAAAAAAAAAGTATATGTCAGAGAGAACCCTGAGTTCTGTTTATAGATGAGAAGGGGAGCCACTCCCGGGGGACACGGAAGACAAGGCAGAGACTGGCTGCTGCTTATATTCTCTTTTCTTCTCTTCCAGAAAAAAAATAGCAGGTCCCCAAGTTTAGCCTGGTGTCATTCCCCAGTCTTTCCTGCAACTAGATGTGGCCTTGCTGGGGAGCAAAGACCCGGGGAAGTGTCTATAGGGGAGGGTATGTGTTCTTTCTCCTGCTCATCAGAGTTGGAAGTGAAGGCTGGAGCTGTAGCAGCCTCCCTATGATGGTGAGTCCCCTGGAAATGATAGGGCACAGTGGGGAGGTATCTGGTGCCTACTAGCTTGCGGAAGTACCAGCTCCAGACTGTCCATCCCAGGATTTTTTCTTTATAAAGTTTTGTGGATTATACCCAAAATGTTCAGGGGTTACTCTTAGCTTTGCAGTCAGGAATTACTCCTGGTGGTGTTGGGGGACCATCGGGGGTGACGGAAATTGAACCCACCTGGTCAGCTGCATGAAAGGCAAGTGCCCTACCCACAATACTCTCTCTCCAATCTGCATCCCAGGAATTTTTACCTGCAGAATGTCTTGTGTGTTTACGTCATCATTAATGTAGGTTTTTTGTCACTTACATTGAATTCTAATCTAATTACCATTTTTATGATGTGAGTTTTGAGCTGCAATAATCTAAGATATCATCTACTGAAGGTTGATGTGCTTGATGTGATTATTTTTTTTTTGGAGGGGAGGACACATCCAGAGGTACTCTAGGGCTTACTTCTGGCTCTGTGCTCAGGCAACTAAATATGGTACCAGGATTTGACTGGCATTGATTCTGTGTAAGGCAACCACCTAACCCCTTGAACTAACTCTTTGGTCCCCCTGCCCCATGGTGTTTCCCACAATCCACTGCAGCCCTTGGCCCTGGGAAACTCACCTCTGTTTTGATTTTGTTTGGCTTTGATTTTGGGCCACATCCAGCATTGCTGAGGGGCTACTGGCTCCGAGCTGGGGGACCAGGTGGTGCCAAGTAGGACATGTGGACCTCCCACATGCATAGTGTATATTCCCCAGCCGCTGGGCCTTCGCCCTGGCCCCTCCCTACTCTGCGGACAAGGTCATTCTCAAAGATAGCTCAGAGGTGACACTTGTACAGTGTCTTCCAGAAGTCTGAGTACTGCAGTGAACCCAGCCTGAGTCTAAAGCCAGAGTGCACCCACCACCTTCTCAAAGCTCCAAGGCCCTCCACTCCACAGATCCTTCGAGAACAGAGGGGCTGGGTAGAAGGCACCACCTACCTTCGTATGCCTTAGCCGCATTCACCAGGCTGGACCACTCGAGGCCAGCGGCTGTGTCTGGTAGTGGCATCATCCCAGGGTCCAGGCGCCGCAGCGGCCGGTCCCGACTGTCGGCCAGCGAGAGCTCTGAGGCAGAGATGGTGGCTGCGAGCCAGAGGGAGGAGGAAGAGAAGGTGGGGAAACAGAGAAGTGAACATGCTGTGCTTGTATAGTCCGTACAGCACCACGGCTCGCCTGGCAAGTCTGAAACGCTGGCAGGTGATAAATGCCAGGTGTCTACATGGGTACACTTTCCCGCAGGGTTCCCGGGGTGGCCTTGCTGAGACGATTGTGATCAAAGTTTGGATGGTGGGGAGGGTAGGAGCGGGGTGAGATGCTGAGTACAGGGTAGCACAGAAGTGTTTCAGGCAGGGGGGACCAACTGAGAAAAGAGGACCGTGGGGGAACAGACTGGCTGGCGTGGGGTCTGGGAGGGGTAGGAAGGATGTGGCCAGGGTCTGGGGGATGGAGGGTGCATATCGGAAGGCCCAGGAGAAGGGGTTTACACAGCATGTGGCAGGGTAAAGATGAGGTGGGTCCCGGATCTGCTCTGTAGGTGGATCCAGCAGTCATCCACAAGAATAGCTGAGTGTGTGACAGCGAGGGGTTAGGATGGTGGTCAGGGCCAACAGGATGGAGCAGGTGCTGAGTGACACCAGATCATGGTCACAAATTTCTGGGTATCCATAGGCTTGGGGCTGACCCCAGAAGCTGAGCATACTGGCTGCAAAGATGCAAGTAAAAACTGAGGCCAGGAACAAAGCTGGGAGAGTGTTTGCCTTTCACGAGACTGACCCAGGTTTGATACCTGGCATCTATTATGGTCTCCCAAGCAGTATCAGGAGTGACTCCTGAGCACCACTGGATGTGGCCCTCAAATATACAAACAAAAAAAGAGGCTGGAGGGTAAGGGGGTGACAGCACAGCAGGGAGGACAATTGCCTTGCATATGGCCAACCTCGTTCAATCCCTGGAACCCTATATGTACTCCCGACCCCTGCCAGGAGTGATCACTGAATCCCCCGGTGTCCCATATGGTCCCCCAAGCCAGGAGCAACTTCTGAGCACATAGCCAGGAGTAACCCCTGAGCGTTACCGGGTGTGGACCAAAAACAAAAAAAAACAAAAAAAACAAAACAAAAAAAAAAAAGGAGTGATCACTGAAAAGGAGTAAGCTTGGGTGTGGACCCAAAATAAAAGAACTGGGGCTGTCAGGTGTGGGCTGTGTGGTAAGCAGGAATGGCACAGCCTGGTCCAGGCAGGCATGTGGGACCGGGGAGCGAGTGCTGAGCCTCAGAGAGGGGCAGATTCTGGCTGTGGCCACATCTCATGTTCCAGGGGCTGGAGAGATAGCACAGTGGGTAGAACGCTTGAATTGCATGTGGTCAACCTGAGTTTGATCCTTGGCATCCTATATGGTCCCCCGAGCCTACCAGGTATGATTTCTTAGCACAGAGTAACTCCTTGAGCAATTCAGAGTATGGTAAAAAAAAAAAATCACACATACACACAAAAAAAATCAAACAAAACAAAAACATATCCCATAGTCTGGAGCTGATCAGGAGGTCAGCTCCTGATCCTCAGGGAGGAAGCAGAGGGCAGTAGCAAGGTCACTTGCTGGGTGGAAAGATGTCAGGTAATGGCAGAAGAGCTGGAGGACAGGAATTGGGGTAACCGTTGGGCTCAAGTTCCTATGCACCCGACTTCCCTCCCTGGTCCAGCTACCCTCACCCAGGGGGTTCCAGGCTCACATTTCTTTTCTGGGAAGCCATTGCCAGTAGCAGGGCTGGTGGTGGGGCCCCCAGGCGTGTGAGGGTGCTGGCGGCGCGCGGGCAGTGTGCTGGCGGGGAAGGCGCAGGTGCTGCTGAAGAGCACGTCGCTGGGCAGGCCGGGCTCGGGGCCGATGGCGAAGCTGGGCTCACGGCGCCCGCTGCACAAGCTCTCATCTGACAGTGTCCGCTGCAGGCCCTTCTGCGGCGACTGTGGTGGGAATGGGGTGTCACGTGGGGTGCAGGGTGTGGGGCACAGCCCACTGTCAGAGGCCTCTTCCTTCCCCGGACCTCTGTGCTTATGGCTCACCCATGCTCATTTCTTTTTTTTTTTGGTTTTTCGGGCCACACCCATTTGATGCTCAGGGGTTATTCCTGGCTACGTGTTCAGAAATTGTTGCCCCTGGCTTGGGGGGACCATATGGGACGCCGGGGGATCGAACCATGGTCCGTCCTACGCTAGCGCTTGCAAGGCAGACACCTTACCTCTAGCGCCACCTCACCGGCCCCACCCATGCTCATTTCTATCCCGTGCAAAGCCCCCCAAGTTCTGGATGGCCAATCCCCCTTTCTGCTCTGAGTGAGCTTCTGGAAGGTGGGGTGATCTGGCCTGGTAGTCAAGTGGTGGAGCTAACGGGTCTGAGCACCCTCTTCCTGCTAAAGCTACAGTGGCTGGGTGGGTTCCCACAAGAGCACGGGACAAGCCTGCTGGCAGCTACCCCCATTTTGGTCCCCAACCCCCAACCTAACATCTCCTGGGGTCCTCCCTCTGCTCTTGGTCTGGGCAGATGGTGGGGGGCACTTTCCTTGCTTGAGAAGGGCACAGAGCTGGGGGTTTTGATGAGAGGCCTCTTAGGTCCTAGGAGAACATTTTTTTTTTTGGGGGGGGGTTTCAAGTGCCCTTGTGCCTAAGCTGCTCATTCATCCCCTGATGAGCTGGACACCATGAGTCCCCCTGAGGCCACCCCTGGCCCTGATTGCTGGAGGAGGGGTGGCCGCATGTACCCCACCTCTCGCTCCTGCTCGGGCGCCAGGTTGTCCATGATGATGAGCTTCTTCAGGTCGTCCTCAATGGTGGACTTGTAGTTCTTCCTTGGGGAGCGCAGGTCTCGGAGTGATGCCCTCAACCGTGGCTGCCCGAAGACATTCTTGGTGCTGGTGTCCACCTGCCTGGAACAGGGGTCAGGATCAGAGAGGTGGAAGCATGAGATGCTTCTCGAAGCTGCTCTCTCTGCTCCCTCCCTGGAGAAAGTGTCCGAGGCCCCTCTTGACCCCCAGAGGGAGCTGTGTAGTGCAGCACTTGTGCTGGGCACTGGGACCTTGGGGGACAAACACCAGGAAGGAAGGGCGAGAGGCTTATCAGAGGGAAATTCGAACAGGCGCATTCCAGGAGCTGGGAGGGCCCCCCCCCTCCCATTCTGGAGGCCTCCCTGAGAATCTGGGTCACTGCAACTGCTGCTGTCCTCTTCAGTTCTCCCAAAGCTGACCTCCACTACATTCAAGAAGGCTCTGTCGTCTGAAGCCAGGCAGGGTAGTGCCCTTCCCCCATCTCTGAGCCAGCATAGTGCAGTGGGGCTGGGGACCCTGACTGAGAGCAGAGGTGTGGGAGACAAGAGCCCTGTTGTGTCAGACTGAGCAGCACCTGAAGCTGTGTTCCCCGCCCTATCCCTGTGTTCTCCGGTGCTCAGCCATTCTCCAAGTCTAGCTGCAGTGCCAGGTTACCAAGTGTGGCATTGGATCATTGCAACAATAACAACAACAACAACAATAACAACAACAACAAAAGGGACTGATGTAATAGCACAGAGGAAGGGCGTTTACCTTGATTGTGGCCAACATGGGTTTGATCTCCAGCATCCCATATGATCCCCTGATGACGGTCAGGTGTGACCCCAAAACTAAACAGCAACATCCCCAAACAAAATCCCCCAACAACAATGGAAAGGGAAGAAAAAGCAGCTGACACCTGAGTGTGTCTGCTTAATGTCAGCTGGGACTCCTCCCTCAATGCCAACCACCCCTATGTGGCCATTTCCGCTCCAACCAAATGGAAGAAACAATAAACCAGGAGCAGCTCGCAGGCAGGGAGAACAACTCACAGAAAAGAAACTGTTTAGAGAACAGCTCTAGCAGATGATAAAAAAACAAGTCTGGGGGAAACTGCACCTCTAGTACTGAAGGGGTGACCAGGAGCCAACGAGCAGTGACCCACCCTAACAACCTGTAGTGCAGGCACTCTGGGAGCACAAGCACAGGACAGGACATGCTGAGACACAGCAGTTGATAGAAATGCTTCCCAGTAGCTTTGTTCTGTTTGTTTTTGGGCCACACCCAGTGGTGCTCAGTGCTTGTTCCTGGCCCTGTGCCCAGGCTCAGGAATCACTCCTGGTGGGGCTCAGGGAATGCTAGGGATTAAACCCAGGTCAGCTGCATGCAAGGCAAGCGCCCTATCTGCCATATAATCGCTAAACCCTATTTTGTTTCAAGTTTTATTTGCTTCAGAAGTTGACTCAACTTTTTTTTTTTTTTTTTTTTGGTTTTTGGGCCACACCCATTTGACGCTCAGGGGTTACTCCTGGCTATGTGCTCAGAAATCGCCCCTGGCTTGGGGGGACCATATGGGACACCGGGGGATCGAACAGAGGTCAGTCCTACGCTAGTGCTTGCAAGGCAGACATCTTACCTCTAGTGCCACCTTCCCAGCCCCTTGACTCAACTCAATTCAATTTGCTGCATTCTTAGAAACCTCATCGAGGGCCTGGAGAGATAGCACAGCGGCATTTGCCTTGCAAGCAGCCAATCCAGGACCAAAGGTGGTTGGTTCGAATCCCAGTGTCCCATATGGTCCCCCGTGCTTGCCAGGAGCTATTTCTGAGCAAAACAGCCAGGAGTAACCCCTGGGCACTGCCGGGTGTGACCCAAAAACCAAAAAAAAAAAAAAGAAACCTCATCGAAATTCTCTATGAGGAGAATTTGATCCCTGATCCCCCAGGAGTGATCCCTGAGCAGAGAAGAACAGCCAGGTATGCCACCAAAACAAAACAAACAAAAAAAGAAGTAATTAGAAGTTGCTGTTTTGGGGCCTGGAGAGATAGCACAGCGGCGTTTGCCTTGCAAGCAGCCGATCCAGGACCAAAGGTGGTTGGTTCGAATCCCGGTGTCCCATATGGTCCCCCCGGAGCTATTTCTGAGCAGACAGCCAGGAGTAACCCCTGAGCACCACCGGGTGTGGCCCCCCCCAAAAAAAAAACCAAAAAAAAAATTGCTGTTTTGGGGCCCGAGAGATAGCATGGAGGTAGGGTTTTTTTTTTTGGCCTTGCATGCAAAAGGATGGCGGTTTAAATCCCGGCGTCCCATATGGTTCCCCGAGCCTGCCAGGAGCGATTTCTGAGCATAGAGCCAGGAGGAACCCCTGAGTGCTGCCGAGTGTGACCCAAAAAAACAAAAAACAAAAAAGTTGCTGTTTTATATTATGACTGCTTTTTTTGTTTTTAAATTTTTGGGCCACACAAGAATTACTCCTGGTGGTGCTCAGGGGAACATATGGAATGAAAGGGACTGAATTGGGTTGGCTGTCTGCAAAGCAAGTGCCCTACCAGCTGTAATATCATTCTGGCTCCTGCTTTTTACTTTGAGGGAGGGGTGGCACACCTGGCAATGCTCAGGGCTGATTCCTGGCTCTCTACACTCAGGAATAACCTCTGGCAAACTCTGGTGATCATATAAGATACTGGGGATCAAACTTGGGTCAGCTGCAAGTGCTTTACTGGCTGTACTATCACTCTGACGATAGATTAGGTTTATATCTAGATCTAATTTTTTTTTTTTTTGGGTCACACCCGGCAGTGCTCAGGGTTACTCCTGGCTCCATACTCAGAAATCACTCTTGGCAGGCTTGGGGGACATATGGGATGTCAGGATTCAAACCAATGTCTTTCTGCACATGAAAGGCAAACGCCTTATCTCCATGCTATCTCTCCGCCCCGATCTAATGATCTAATGATTTTTTAAGTTGAAGGCCCTTGACCACTGTAGCTCTTCAGTTTTTGCTTATACACAATTCATTCTTTAAAATTAAGCTGTGTAGGAATAAAATTTGAAACAGGTTTATGTATTATTTTTTGTTTTATTTTGGGGTCACACCTGGCAATGCTCAGGGTTACTTCTGGCTCTGAACACTAGACTCAGGAATTACATCTGTTGGTACTTGGGGGAATATAATGTGTATAATGGGGATAGAGGGTCTGAACCTGGGTCAGCCACATGCAAGGCAAGCGACTTACCTGCTGTACTATTTCTCTAACCCCACCCCCGAAACATGGGTTAATAAAATGCCAAGTTAAAAAAAAGGAGAAGGAGTAAAACAAAGTTACATAGAAAGAACAAGGTATGGGCTGAAGAGATAGGATTTAGGGTATTGTATTATTTGCCTTGTAAGCAGCGGGCCTGGGTTTGATCCCCAGCAAACCCATATGGTCCTCCAAGCCCTATCAGGAGTTAGAAATAAGTCCTGGGGCCGGAGAGATAGCATGGAGGTAAGGCATTTGCCTTTCATGCAGAGGGACGGTAGTTCGAATCCTGGCTTCCCATATGGTCCCCTGTGCCTGCCAGGTGCGATTTCTGAGCATAGAGCATAGAGCCAGGAGGAACCCCTTAGTACTGCCGGGTGTGACCCCCCCCCCAAAAAAAGAAATAAGTCCTGACTGAGCGTATCTGGTTCTATTTATTCAAGGTCTATTCTATTTAACATACTAATGCAGGTGATGCAATTTGGACTAATTATGCCACATTCAAATGTGAGCCACTGGTGGTACACACTCATGTCAGCATGTCAATCTGTGTTCATTTGCTAGTTGTTCTCAGATACTATAGAATGTATATATATATATTGTGTGTGTGGGGGCAGTGAGAAGCCGATGGCATAGCAGAAACCAAACCTCCCCAGCCCCCAAACTCCGGCTGAATCCTGCCATCGAGTGACTGCAGATATAAAGTATGAGGAAAGCCACTTTGGGAAGTCCGTTCCTTTGGATTTGCTTTTCTCTGTGTCCTGCAATTTTCCAATCTATTTCCTCAATTGCCAACGGCAGCCATACATTTTAAGCAGCAGGAATTTCAAGCTTGGAATAAAACCAAGCAGGAGAGCACTCAAGAGGCGGAGCCGGCACGAATGACACACGGCTTCCCCGAGCTCTGGCACCGTCATGGCACCGCCTCACAGGCAGCACCTGCCAGGGGCACAGCCACTGGGGATCCTTTGAACCACAAGTGCACCCCCCAGGCGCGCGTTCGTGTGTGTGTGTGTGTGTGTGTGTGTGTGTGTGTGTGTGTGTGTGCACGCGCACAAGAGAGAGATTCCCACTCATCATCCCAGCAGCCACCAGCACAAAGGAAAGGGAAGGAGGGAAATAAAATTTAAAAAAGCCACAAACCAACAAACCAAACAAACCCAAACAGGCTAGGCTTTGGCTCAGCTGTAGTGACGAGACAGCCTGCCTGTGGGGCCCAGAGTTCAATCCGCAGTACTGAAAGTAAACCAAGAAACAAATGAAGAAAAGGCCCCAAAGGAAGCTCCTTTGCCCAGGGGTCTGAGTGGTGGCATCAGCCAACATCTCAGTCCATGATGCTCAACTTGCATTCTGTCGTGCTGCAGTTTCTTTTAAGAGGGGGCCCATGAGTGCTCCAGGCTTATTCCTGGCTCTATGCCCAGAAGTGAGCCCTGGCAATGCTTGGAGACCATTTGTGATGCCAGAGATCAGACCAGGCTCATCCATGTGCCAAGGCCAGTGCCTTACCCCCATACTATCTCTATACTGTATTAATAAACAAGTTTCATTACAAGAAAAAAAAAGGCAAAGAAAAATGAAAGGGCAGAAAATGCCAAGAAGGGCCAACAGTCAGGACCCAGACAACAGCCACTTCCTTTCCCGCTGCAGAAGGGCCAGAAGTGGCAGCAACCGTGGCCAGAGCTTGGCTGGGCCCAATCCCAGCCGACACGTGTTCGGCCTCCAACTGGGGCGGCTCCCTCTGGGACTGGCTAATTAAGACCATTAGCATGGCTGCTGGCCTGCCCAAGCTGGGGGTGCTGCCAATGTGGCTGGCAAGGATGCAGCCAGGTCTGTACTGAAGGCGGCTGCGGGCTTTCCTGGAAGGACAGCTGGGAGAGGCACAGGAGCGGGTCACATGGTCCTTTCTGCTGTGGTGGCTACAGCTGGATCCAGGCCAGGGTCACCCACTGGAAGTCAGAGCTTGCTGACTCATGCCATGCCACATGGGGGCCTGGCCACACACCCCACCTCTGGCTGCAGGCTCCCATCTTTCCCCTTCTCAGGCTAAGGAAATGCAGCACACACTGAGCAGGACTCCCAGTCTATGTGCCCGGTGCCCTGAGCACCTGAGACTTGCTGAGAGTAGAGTCCTGGGAAAGGCGGTCCCTGATTGCCCCTCAAGAGGCTGTGGGGCAGATTCTCCTGTCACCCTGGCCCCTCAGAGGCTCTGACTTCTGATAGCGGCCATGGGGATGGGAACTTGGGCCTGATTTGATGCTGCTCTGGCACCCGCAGCTAAGCTCACATGTTCGTCCTTCCTTTTTTTGTTTTGTTTTGTTTTTGTTTTGGGGTCACACCTGGCTGTGCTCAGGGGTTACTCCTGGCTCTATGCTCAGAAATCGCTCCTGGCAGGCTCAGGGGACCATATGGGATGCTGGGATTCGACTGACCTTCTGCATGCAAGGCAAACGCCTTACCTCCATGCTATCTCTCCGGCCTCCTCGTCCTTCCTTTTTTGCGGGGAAACAGGGTTAGAATTCAAGGTCTCCTTCGTGCTTGTGAGGCACCAGACTTCCCACCCACCCCTCTCCCGTTATTCCCCTTAGAGCATGCACAGGTTCCCTTGGCTGCCTTCTCTCCAAGTCTGGGGCAAAGGGATGGAGCTAGAAGGGGACCTAAACAGTGTCCCTGATGACAAGCCCATGCAGTCTGTCAGCTCATTCCACACTCCTAGGGAAGGGGTCTCTGTGGAAACTTCTGGAAGGGCCAGCCACAAGGTCACCAGTGGCAAGGGAGGGGCCAGTCTTGGGAAACACATACCGAGGAGGCTGAAAATGGCTTTCAGTCATCCTGGAAACCACCGTGCAATGGCTTCACCAACTGTCACATGTCACACTGAAGGAAGGACAGTCCACTGGTTTAACATTTTGTTTTTGGCCACACCCATTGACGCTCAGGGGTTACTCCTGGCTATGCACTCAGAAATTGCTCCTGGCTTGGGGGGAACATATGGGACACTAGGGGATCGAACCACAGTCTGTCCTAGATTTGCGCTGGCAAGGCAGACACCTTACCTCTAGTGCCACCGCTCTGGCCCCTAGTTTAATATGTTGATGCTGGCACTGCAACTTGTATTAATTAGGCGCCAGAGTTATAATACATTGGGTTGGGCACTTGCCTTGTGCATGGTTTATCCTGATTTGATCCCTGGCATCCCAGGTAGTACAGCGGAGCATTGCCAGGACTGATCCTGAGTGCAGAGTCAAGACTCAGCCCTGAGCAGTACTGGTGTGACCCAAATTTTATTTTTTTTTAATTTTTATTTATTTATTACTGTTTGGGCCACACCCTGTGACCTTCAGAGGTTACTCCTAGCTATGCGCTCAGAAATCGCTCCTGGTTTGGGGGACCTGGCCCAAATTTAAAAAAAGGAAAAAATCTGGGGCCAGAAAGATAGCACAGTGTGGAGGACCTTTGCCTTGCAAGCAGCTGATCCAGGACAGATGGTGGTTCAAATCCCGGCATCCCATATGATCCTCCAGCCTGCCAGGGGTGATTTCTGAGAACAGAGTCAGGAGTAGCCTAGCCCCTAAGTGTTGCCCCAAAACAAAAACAGAAACAAAAAAAAAAAAAAAAAGGAAAAAATCTGGGGCTGGAGCAATAGCACAACAGGTAGGACATGTGGCTGACCCAGGTTTGATCCCCAGCATTCCCTATGGATGGTCCCCGAGCTTACCAGGAGAAATCTTTGAGTGTAGATCAGCAGGAGTCCCTGAGCACTGCTGGATGTGGCCAAAAATCAAAAGAAAAGAAAAAAAATCTATCTGTAGGTCTCGGGGGTAAGCTCGGCAGCTGTGGGCTGCTGTGAACAAGTATAAAGTCAACAATTCTGGGAATCCCTGGTGCCTCCATGCACCAAAGAGAGATCTGGTAGCTCTGCCATCAGTGCTCTTGGGTGACACAAGTGTTTTCTAGCAGCACTGCAAGCACAGATGTGAGCTGTGGGTGGGCCCAGTCAGCACCACGACTAGACCTTATGCCTCAGTTCTAGAGGTACAGCAGGCGGGGAGCTTGCCTTGCACACACTGGACCTGGGTTTAATCCCTAGAACCCCACAGGTTTCTCCAAGCCTACCAGGAATGATCCCTGAGTGCTGAGCTAGGAGTAAGTTTTGTACACAGTGGCTCTAAAACAAAAGTGATACCAAAACAAAAAACAAAATTAACTCCCTTGACTATAAGCAACACATACCCCAGAGGGCACCAAGGAAGAGGGAAGAAAAGAGGGACAGGGAAGAATAAAAACGAACACAAAGAGAAGGGGAACATTTCATTCATAAATTAATAAATATCACAGTAAACTTTCAAGCTGTCATGTTCTCCAATACTGTAGGCAGCAAGGAGCTCATAGGTAGTTTTTTTCCTTTCCTTCTCACCTAGTGGTGCTCAGGGTATGTTTTTATTGGTACTGGGAAGACACTGGGGATTGAACCCAGAACTCCAGCATGCAAAGCAAGGCGGGGCCATTGTCCAGGCTCCACTTCACACTTACACCAAGTGTGCATGTGTAGAGGTAACAAGGGCCCCTGGATTGTGTCTCTTCTCTGCACCTACTATGCCTTGACTCACAGGCTTAGCTTCACCATAACTCTTAGCCTAGTGGGTGTGACAAAATGTGAGTGGCTGGGGTGGGCGCTGGAGTAGAAAAAAGTAGGTGAGGGGCTGGAGCAATGGCACAGCGGTAGAGTGTTCGCCTTGTACGAGGCTGACTCAGGATGGACCTGGGTTCGATTCCCAGCGTCTCATATGGTCTCCTAAGCCAGAAGTGATTTCTGAGCACATAGCCAGGAGTAACCCCTGAGCGTCACTGGGTGTGCCCCCCTCCAAAAAGAAAAAGTGGTGGATAAGTGAGAGGACTGGAGAGCTTCTCAGAGAATGGGCGGTGTTAAGCACCTTGGGGGTCCTTGAACTCAGAGACCAGAAAGGGGATAGGGGCCAGGATAGGGCCTGGTGTAAGAGGCGTGACATGTGTGCTTAGTACCTTTGGTTGATATCAGCTTCACTTCCTTTTCTACCCCATCAACTCCAACCCATCACCCTCTGAGCATCTCCCTGGGAGGCACAGCTCTTGCTGGCACTCCTGCTCACAGGCCCTCTTGCGTGTCATGAGCACCCACTTTATTTCTTTCTTTCTTTATTTTTTTTTATTTTTTTTGGTTTTTGGGCCACACCCTGTGACGCTCAGGGGTTACTCCTGGCTATGCGCTCAGAAGTTGCTCCTGGCTTCTTGGGGGACCATATGGAACACCGGGGGATCGAACTGCGGTCCGTCCTAGGCTAGCGCAGGCAAGGCAGGCACCTTACCTCCAGCGCCACCGCCCGGCCCCTTATTTCTTTATTTTTAATATTTTTAGTTTCTGGGTCACACCAAGCAATGCTTAGGGGTTACTTCTGGCTCTACAGCTCAGAAAGGAATTACTTCTGGCAGTGTTCAGGGGACCATATGGGATACTGGGGATCGATTCCAGATTGGCCACATGCAAGACAAAGGCTGTTCTAGCACTCTGGCCCCAGCACCTACACAAGGTCACATCCCCCCACTTCCTCAGGGTAGATGCCACAGCCCTGCCACATGGCTTCTGAGGCTACTGCAATCTGCCAACCCTCTGATGTCACTGTTCCCACCAACCAGAACAATCTTCATCTAGATCCTACATTCCCCCATCTGGTCTCCTGCCCTCTTCTCTCCTTAACTGGAAACTCAGCTCCCCAACAGTGGGGAGTTCTGTCCGTCTCTCTGCACTGTGCCCCAGTGGACAAGCATGCACTCACACAGGAGCCAGGAACCTCCAGCTCCCATGCCCCACAGAAGCCAGGATGCTTCACGAGATGCCCTGGTACTTACTTCTTTGGGTCCGTGAAGGGAAGTGTTGGGTCTGTGAAGGGGAGCGGCCGTGGCGGGGGCTCGTCCGTTCTCTTCCACCCCGTCGGGTGCTTATTGCGCACGGGCTGCTTGGAGAAGAAGGACTTGGGCACAGAGGCAGAGAGCGGGAAGGGGCCCGGCTGGGTCAGCTGAGAGGGCCGCGGGGTCTCTGAGTTGGTTGTCTTGTAAACCTGAGCAGGGTAGGCGGCCCTTGAGCTCATATCACTGCAAAGGGAAATCAAAGAAATGAGCCATCAAGTTCCAGCTGCTTTTTACAAAAGCACCCTGTTTCCATGCACTCCTGGGAATTGTGAAACACTCGCTCATGAGACACACCAATGTGTACTGGGGGCGAAGGCTCCAATCCCCAAGGAGAAGAGGTCACAGTTGCACATTGGGTGCCTCTTACAACTCTACTGGTCACCAGAGAACAAGTGTGGGGAGAATGGCCGGCCTTGGGTCCATCATGGAAAGTTCTTGGTCTTTCACCATCACTGGGGGCAGCCCTGGATTCCTCTGAGCAATGCAGGGGTGCTCTGGGGAATCCCAGGCCCTGCAGGGTCCTCACATTGTACCACACATCTGGTGGCTACAGAAATATGGGGAGAGGTCCCAGGACCTCCTGAGTGTGATTTGGAAGGTCCCCAGAAAAGGCCACCCCCAACCCCTACCCAACAGGCCCAGACTGGGCACAACTACCAGACTGAAGGAGGTGTTTCTAAAAGAAACTGTTGTTTATGGTTTGTTCTTTCCTTTCCTTTATTTTTTTTTTTTTTTGGTTTTGGGGCAACACTTAGCGGTGCTCAGGAGTAACCCTGAGCACCACCAGGTGTGGCTCCAAAACCAAAAGTAAAAGTACCTCACAGCTCAAGTGCTAGATTCTTGTACAATCAAAAGCTGCAATGAACCTAAAGCTCTCAACCAGGCCTAACGGCTTACCCACGAGGCATATCAACTTTCAAAACATTTAATAAAATTCTGATTCCGTTTCAAGCAAGAGGTATTTAATGAGACAATGAATGCCCTTCAGAGTATAAGCAGCAAGTCCCTTTTGAGGTTAATTTTCCCAGTACTGGGTTTGTTTGTGTGCTTTGACAAAGGCCAAATGAGGAGGGGGTCAAATTCCCTCTCCACAAACACAAGGCAAAAGAGACCACATTGGCACTGTGGCAACTGAGCAGAGTGTGGGCTGCAAATTATCGACCAAAGGGCCAAGATTCCATGAGGCGGTTGCACTTCCTGAGGAGAGCAGAGGCATGTTACTTAGGGGCTCTCCTCTCCTGCTGCCCAGCTAGGTGGACCAGGATGCATGGCTGCAACAGAGGCTTGGGTCACAAACACAGTACGTCTCAGAAGGGGAAGTAGGAAAGGGGCGGATAAAGCTCAAAGAGACGAATGGTGAGAGCAGTGGTAAGGCTCCTGCCTTGCGTGCGACTGATTTAGGTCTTTTCCCTAGACAAAACTATCTAAATTTGATGGGTATCATTCATCAAAGACATTGAATAAGCCCAGCAAACCCCAGGAAGGATAAACATAAATGATTTATGCCTAGAAAAATGGCTGAAAGCCATATACTTAAGTATTTTATCAAAATTTCACACCCAGTGGGGTATCAGTACCACTAACTATTGCAAGAAAACAGTTAAGGGCTGAAGTGAAAGGATACTGAGGAGGGCACTTGCCTTACAAGTGGCTGATTTGGGTTTGATCCCCAGAATCCCATATGTTTCTCTGAGCACTGAACCAGGAGTACAAAAAAAAAAAAAAAAAAGAAAACAACAACAACAAAGACATCATGGTTAAGCAAGGATTTGTAGATTCAGTAAACTGACCTGTCATCAAACAAAGATAGTTCCTGCTAACCAATGATGAGAGAAGTCTCTGTGGTCATATCCAACTCACAAAACCAAGAGTAAAATCTTAAGCTGGAAGGAAATGACTTTCGGGGATGAATTCATGTGGGAAAAGAGGGGTTCTAGGCAGTCAGGGGTGTGGGTCACAGGGCAAGATCCCCACAGACTCACATGATCTCATTCTACCTCTAACTTTCCATGAGATGCACGACTGTGCACTGTCGGGTTTACAACACATGAGGAGACAGAGATGAGATAAAAATAACACAAAGGGGCAGGAAAACACTGTTATACTTGGAAAAAGTTTCCATCTTTTAAGGGACTAAAACTAGCATTAATGTAAGTTCTACTGATATGATATATAATATAAAATATAGTAAAAAAAATCGAAATGAATCAGAGGCAACTGAAGACTATGAATATGGTGTGTAAAAGGGGTGCTTGGAGCCCACCAACTGGAAGCCATGCAGGCCTGAGTTCCTAGTTCCAACCCTCCCACCCACCTGGGCCACATGTGTCCTTTCCTTCGAGACAAAGCAGCAGACAGACAAACAAGGTCAGAACCCAGATTTTCCAGGGCTATAAAGCAACCTCACTACCTAGAATTATGGTTATAAAGGGCACAGTTTTATGTGGGGTTCAGCCGGGCTGCTCTACCCAGCCTAGCAGCCCCAGAGGCAACTGAGATTCTGGTGGGTCTGTGTTTTGGCTCACCAAAGGTGCTGAGGAGCCATAGGGCGGCTGGAAGCATCACAACTGTGCAGCTGGGCAAGCTCTGATATGGGGGTGCCTGGTGACAGTACAGGGAGCTGTGCTTCTACCTCCAGCAATAGAGGGTGGGGCAGCACCTCTCTCAGAGACCTCTTGCCTGTGAGCAAGAGATCTCAGGCTCCTCTTTCAGAGGGAAACTGAGGCCCTGAGAGAAAACAGCTTCCCAAGTAGGTAGGAATACAAAAAAAAAAAAAAAAGACAGGTTTGGCTGGAGAGGCCACTTCAGCATGGTGGTCATGGTGAGAAGACAAGTTCGACATATAGCCCAGATCCTATCACAACCCTTCCAAAAGAAAACCCAGGCTCTGAACAAGGTGGAGCTCACAGGCAGAGCCGGGAACCCAGGAAACCGCTTGCTCATCCTGGTTGCCCCAGGCTGGCCCATCCCTGGGGCTGAGTCAGCCACTGGCTACGTTCTATCTGTGGCCCCGTAGGTCTTCAGAATTCTGCCACCTCCACCATCCCTGGCAGCCCATGTCCTTGCTATGGCTTCCTTCTGCCTCTCAGTGTAGACATAGCAGCACCTGCTTGTCTACTTAAGACTTGTGACAATCTCACATAGGGGGAGCCAGAGCTCCCAGAGGCCCCACAAGTCTGCCACTTTATCTCGGCTCCAAGAAAGCTGCTTCCACCACCAGACACAGCCACCTCAGGCTCTGGCAAGTCTCGTGCCCTCTGTACTTTTCCCATTCACCTTAGGGCTCACTGAGTCTCATAGGAAGCCTGGCACAGGGGATCCCAGTCTAATCCTTCACCAGGCAGGTGGGCCCCCACAAACCTAGGGCACTCACATTACCTTCGGGGACTCGGTGCCCTGCCAGGGGTCCCCAAGGCTCTCGGTACAGCGTCACGGGCTGGCCACGTGCTGCCTGCCCCCGTGGGAATGCCAGTGTGTGCCACCACACGTGGCTCTAAGCCTGTGGCAGCACTGACAAATTGCTCTGGAAAGCCTGGAAGCTTCTGAGGGAAGGGTGCATGCCCAGAGGTGCCTAGGAGCTCAGCCCACTGTGGGACCCACAGCAGGCGCCTGGCACTGTGCCCAGGAGCCAGGCTCCATGACAAATGTCTGGGGCTGGGAGGGGGGCCAGAGTCCAGGCAGCACAAGCCGCTACAGGCCACTTCAGGCGGGGGTGGGGGTGGAGACAGCTTGGCAGGGCTGGGCTGGGCTCATCCATCCTTGGGCTGACTGTTTCCAGCTCCACTCCACTGTGGCTCTGCTCCCCAAATGCTCCTCTGCCCGGACCCCAAAGCTGCTATGAAGTTGTCTTTTGGTGATGTGCTCAAGGACCTGCACAGCCCCAGTTTCTCCAAATCCAGTATTAGAGGAACCGTGCCCTGAGCACAGCAGTCCTCTATTTGCCCCACTGGGACCCCACACATACCCCCTGTCTAGGACATTGCAGTGAGCCTCCTGTAGGACCTGACACCTACTTTTTCCTTTACCTGGATCACTACCTGGCTTCCTCCAAAGTATTAAAACATCACCTTTTTGGGGCCAGAGCTATAGCATAATGGTAGGGTATTTTCCTTGCAATCTGATCCGGGGGGCCAGAGAGATAGCATGAAGGTAAGGTGTTTGTCTTGCATGCAGAAGGACGGTGGTTCGAATCCTGACATCCCATATGGTCTCCAGAGCCTGCCAGGAGCGATTTCTGAGCATAGAGCCAGGAGTAATCCCTGAGTGCTGCCAGGTGTGACCCAAAAACCAAAAAAAAAAAAAAAAAAGAATCTGATCCGGGACAGACTCTGGTTCAATTTCATCCCATATGATCCCCTGAGCCTGCCAGGAGCGATTTCTGAGCACAGAGCCAGGAGTAAGCCCTGAGCACTGTGAGATGTGGCCCTAGATCCCACTCTGGCCAAATAAAATAGCCCATCTGCATTGTCCTTAGGCTGGAAGGTTACTTGCCAACTATCTTAGGAACACATCCAAACTGTAAGGTGCTCTGACTTCCTTATCCCCCACCAGTTTGTTACCCCACAATTTCTCCTGAGCCCAGGCACTTGCATTTGATGGACTCCCTTGTTTGACCCCAGAGCCTTTGCATGCAATTCTCTTTTTCTCATTCACAGAAACATTCAACTCCACACTTCAGTTTCCCTGCTCCTATTTGGGAAATCAACTTAAATCTCTCTGTGAGGTAACTGAAAACGACCCACTGGATGCCTGAATCCTGGCCTCTTCCCTGAAAGAGAACTAAATACCATATTTATTTTACTGACCAAATGGGATGCTTCTTTGTGGGGTGTGGGGCATTGGGAGTTACTCATTCGCAAGTTCAGGGGATGCTGTGGTGGCAGCATTCCTCCATCTACACGTGTCAAAGGAACATAATTTTTTGTTTATTTTTGGGCCACACCCACCTTGAGGTACTCAGGAATTATCCCTGGCTTTGAGCTCAGGAGTTACTCTGGCAGGGCACTGGGGGACCACATAGGATGCCGGAAATTGAACCTGGTCAGCCACATGCAAGGCAGTGCCCTACCCACTGTGCTTTTGCACCAGCCTCCAAGGTGCATCTTTTAACCCAATTCTTTTGACCTTGGTTCCTGAGACATGATCACCACTGGAGTGACTCATGGAGAGACCTCTGGAGAGAGGCCATGGTCAGAGCCGGCTCTTCCGCCCTGTGCTCTGCTCCTCTGAGGGAGATGGGGCTGCAAGTGCAGCTGATGGGTTGAAGCCCCTAAGAAGCTGCCATACAGGCTCCCCAGAGTGTGGGGTTTGGAAAATTGTGGGTGCTGAGCAAGAGCAGATGCTCCGGAGGAGGGTGTGCTCGAGGGCCCAGAATTTAGCCAGCCCGAACCGCTTCTGCCTGAACAGTCCTTGTGTGAAAGGTCACACAAAGCTGGACACTGAAGCCAATTGCTCCCTGAAGCTCTATGGCAGGGGTGGCGAACAAGTTCGACACAAAGAGCCAAAATTTTAAACTGTGAGAGTCAGAGAGCCACACCACGCAGTGACCTGCCAAAACAGACAAACACTCACACAAAAGCATATAATTTTAACAATAATCTATTAAACACATATTTCATTTTGCCATTTTGAGTGAGGGTAAAAATCCTGCAGTGATGGTGAGGGTGTGCTGTGTCCTCCACACGAAGAACTAACAGCAAGATGTGACCCAACATGTGACACATGGGTCCCCTGCTTGCTGGCCCATGCAGTTGTTTCTGAGGGATGGGAGCCGGGAGGACGCAGGCTGGGGGCGGGACTCCGAGCTTGGAGATCTCTCCTCAGAGGTCCCTTCTCAGAAGCAGCAGAAGAAAATCCAAACTTGGCAAAGAGCCACAGTAGACAAAATAATGGTAAGAGGCCCAGAGAGATAGCACAGTGGTGTTTGCCTTGCAAGCAGCCGATCCAGGACCAAAGGTGGTTGGTTTGAATCCTGGTGTCCCATATGGTCCCCCGTGCCTGTCAGGAGCTATTTCTGAGCAGACAGCCAGGAGTGACCCCTGAGCACTGCTGGGTGTGGCCCAAAAAAACAACTAACCAACCAAATAAAAAATAATGGTAAGAGGCAAAGAACCGCATTCATTTTGACCAGGAGCCACATGTGGCTCGAGAGCCGCATGTTCGCCACCCCTGCTCTATGGGCTGCTCAAGCAAATCACTGGGAACAGATACCCAAGAAGGTCATGTGGAGACTCTTTACTAGCACAGGTATCTGAGGTGCAGGGGCGATCTCATGGGAAACCCTTTCCACACCTCCAGGTGGAGTCAGGGTGGAGTTAAACCGGGGAACACTCACAGGCTGTGTAAAATAAGCCATGGTACAGTGGGTTTGATCCCCAGCATCACAGACTGTACCCGAGTTCCACCTGATCACAGAACACAGAGCAAGAAACCTTCAGTACTGATTGATGGGTGTGGCCCCCAAAACTAAAAACAAACTGGGAGGAGGCAGCAGACAAATCCTAAATGAGCTCACTCCCATGTGGGATCTGGCACCAGAGCAGGGGAACAGGCACCCAACAGAACCACAGAACCTAGACTGACCACAGAATGGAGGTGACAGGGAGGAAATGGACTGACCATGGAGGTGGTAGTAACCCCTAAAAAATTCAGGCCCTGTAAACCATTGTTACCTTAATCCAAAGTTTAAATCTTACACACTGTTAGATAGACAGCCTGTGCTGCTATGAACTGTGAGGAGTGGGGTCCCTGCCCCCATTAGCTGATCAGAAGTGAACTTGTTCGAGGTGAAAGTAAAGGACACGCACAAGGGATAATTGTCCCCCAGTCCATGCAAACCCATGCAACAAATGACACACACTTGCACAAACTCTCTAACACCCACATAACTGTACCCCAGATCAAGACTGGATCCTCTTGGGGCCGGAGCCATGGGTACAGCGGGAAGGACATTTGCCTTGCATGCAGCTAACCTGGGCTCTATCCCTGGCACCCCATGTTGTCCCAAGTTAGAGCCAGGAGTAATCCCTGAGTACTGCTAGGTGTGAACTCAAAACAACAACCCCCACTCCCAAAGACTGGGTCATCAGCTCACTTGAAACCACTCAGTTGCTCCTTCCTTTCTTCCTCCATCCCCATCACTTCAGGAAAGTGACTCCCAAACCCAGGCGAAATCAGGGTACCTCCTGACCAACCCTAACCCCAGGCACTCCCCTTCAGGCTTCCCCCAGAACCCTCCATTCAGTGTTGTTATGGTTACTTGCTTGTTATTCCCCTGGTCCCGTCAGTGCCAGGGGGTCTGGTCTGCCCTTGGTGCCCAGCAAGCGCCCTCTGAGAACATAGGCAGAGCAGGGTGCTCTCCACATGGCCAGGGAGGCAGAGCCAAGGGCGGTGCCAAGCATACTCGGAGCAGCCCACATGCTCGGAGGCACAGGCCGGTTGGTACAGGCCTTCGCTCAAGCCGGAGGGGCCTGGGGTCCTTGTGCCCAGAGAGAGGGGACAAGAAACAAAGGAGGGGGGCTGGGGTGGGGCTGTGTGAGTTCCAGGTTTTTCGGCAGCTTTTCTCCAGGAAAGATCCTTCCATACCTGCTCAGGCCTGCTGGGCTCCTACTTTCTTTTTTGCTTTTGGGCCACACCCAGTGGTGCTCAGTGCTGACTTCTGGCTCTGTACTCAGGAATTACTCTGGGTGGTGCTCTGGGGACCATTACCTGAATTGAACCCAAGTTGACTGTATGCAAAGAAAATGCCCTACCAGCTAGCTGTACCACTGCCCCAGTCCCTCTTTCTTTCTTTCTTTTTTTTTTTTTTTTCTGAGCCATCCCCAGTGGTGCTCAGGGATCACTCCTGGCAGGGCTTAGGGGCCCTATGGGGGGGAATGGACGGACCAGGATCAAACCTAGGTTGGCTGTGTGTAAGGCAAATGCCCTGCTCTCTGTGGTAATGCTTTAGTCCCCACTTCCCACTTTCTGATGCTTCCTTCTCCTCCCTGATTGGCTGGGCTCTCACTACCAGGAAGGGGGTCTGTCTCTCCCACTGCACTGAGCTGCAAGAAGGCCAGCTTCAGGCTGCTTCTGCTGTCCCTGGCACTGTGACAAACTTGGTCAGTCTGAGGCAGCCCGTTCTTGTTATAATCACTGGACATGGGGGATGGGGCATCCGTTGCCAAGCACTGCTCTAAGACTCTAAGAGGATGGTCACTTAATCTTGTTAAGTGGGAAATGATGCTGACAAGGAGGCGCACGGGCTCAGCCCACCCACACTGAATACCTAAGCACAGCATGTGGTCCAGGATGTCAGGAGGGAACTTTCATGTTTTCTTGGTTTAGTTTTTGAGCCACAACTGGTGCTGTTCAGGGGTTACTCCTAGCTCTGTGCTCAGGGGCCATTCCTGACAGTGCTTGGGGGACTATATGGGATGCTGAGGATCAAACCCAGGTTGACAGAGTGCCAGACAAGTGCCCTTAACAGCTCCATCCCAGGTTGGAACTTTCTGGTCAGCACCAAACAGGTCATCCTTTCCATTCCCCAAAGGAAAGTAAGGTCACCTGTCACATTACCAGGTCCTCATCCTTCTGACTTCTCCTGAAATCCTGCCTCTTCCTCCCTGCAGTGACTTTTGGAAACTTTTTTTTTGGGTGTGTGTGGGGTCACATCCGTTGATGCTCAGGGGTTACTCCCGGCTCTGCCCTCAGAAATCACTCCTGGCAGTGCTCAGGGGAACATATGGAATGCCAAAGATTGAACCTAGGTCAATCCGTCACCCACTCACTATACTATCTGTCCAGTCCCTGGAAACATTTTTATTGTTTGTTTGTTTCTTTTTTTAGTCACACCCATCAGCACTCAGGGGTTACTTCTGGCTCTGGGCTCAGAAATCTCTGCTGGCAGGCTCAGGGGATCATAGGTGATGCCGGGAATCGAACCTAGGTCTGTCCTTGGTTGGCCATGTGCAAGGCAAATGCTCTATGTCTATGCTGTGCTATCTCCACGCCCTCCCCCTCCCAACACTTCTAACTTGGTAGATGAATGCTATCTGGTTGGAGAGCTGTTTAATTATTTCGATCCTCAAAAGAGACTCAGTTGAATTTTCATTTGAAAATCCTCATCACATCACTCTGAGGTAGACCGAGATCTTTCTACACACAGACACCCTTTCACAGATGAGTAAACTGAGGTCCAGAGAGGTTCTGTCATCAGGCCAGGCACAGGAAGGAGTATGCACCTCACCTCTAGGTGGACTCTGGGTCACACTTTCCCCTGCCTAGAATACATTTGTATAAATCTGTGCATTTAATATGCCTTAATTTATCAAAACAACCTCAGTAAAACCTGGGGCTGGGCCGATAACGCTCTTCCTAATTCTCATTAAAGCAAACATACATCCGTTTAAGAGGAAACACTTTCCTCTCTGCACCACCCCAATCACCCTGAGCACCCCATTTTGGGAAATGCTGTTCCACACTAAAGCTTGGTTGCCTAGGAGAAAACTTCAGGAAGCAGCTTTAATGAGTAGATAAGAATGATTTGCAATTAGCATCAATTGTCTGTATGCAAATTAAGGCTCCCCAGCACAGGCCCCTCTTTTGTAGAGGGCTCCTCTCCCATTTTATTTCCTTCATTTCTGGGTTCAGCAAATCCTTCTCTCAGACACCGGGTAATTTCATACCCACGCCCTGCCTCAGTCCAAGTCTCCTAGCATGGCGGCCTTTACAGCTTTGCCAGGAGCCTGTGCCCGGGACCTTCTGGGGAACCTGCCACCTCTGGCACTGAGTCCCTGGTGGCTGTGGGGACAGACACCAGAGCTGCTCTATGTACCCCTAGTTGTTGGGGGGCTGGATGAGTGACTGAATGAAGGAGCTGTTCAGGAAAGGTCAAGGCTGTCTAGTCAGGTGGCACGAGTGAGATGAGCCAAAGTCATTGGGCACCTCTTCTCTTTTCCCTGACAGAAGCAGTGAGCCCCAGGGGGACACTCAAACTCGGGATGCTGGTGTGGTACAGGAAAGAGTCTACACATGGGGCAGGTGGGCAGGCTCAATACCGAGAATGCTTGACCTTTTCCACAGAAATTTCTTGGGACAGACGCAGGCCACGGGGGTGGGCAGGTGGGAGAGGTCAAGGGGTCCGACCCCCTCCTCAGAACCAGGGTCCTAAGGTACAAGGAAAACTCCATACAGGCATTCATGGGTGAGGCCAGAGGGCAGGCCAAGGAGGGTGTGGCCCTGTCTGGGCACCCTCAGCAGGGGGCCCAGGGAGGGTAAGACACAACCCTCCTTCTGATTTCTAACGGGGGTTGCATCTTACCCTCTCTGGGGCGGGAGGGTTTCTGGCTTCCAACAGCTGCTGAAAAGGGATGTGGGCAGGCCTGGCTGCTGGCTCCTCTGTCCCACCCTCTACCTGCCTCTGCGGAGAATCTCAGTCTGGTCTCCAGCCCCGTTGGCATCTACAGTTAAGTTAAAAATATACATTCCCAGGCCCTACCTTGACCCAAGGAGGCAGAAATTCTGGGTGGGGCCCGGTCCTTTGCATTGACCTGCACTCCAGGGGACACCTGGGAACACCATCCTGCGTCGAGGGGGGAGGCAGGGCAAAGACCTTGCAGGCTTAAGGTCAAGTTCTGCCTGTCCTACTGGCCGCAGTGGCTCTGCCGAGCAGGAGGCGGCAGCTGCTTATCCCAAATCACCAGGTTTCACCTCAGGGGTCAAACACTTCTGACACCTCAGAAAAGTGACCACAGGTTTTAGCAGTGAGAGCAGAAAACAGATGGGATAAATCAGAGACTTGAAGCGACAGACCAGGAGCAGGGCTGGAGGTTCATGAGTTCCCCTTCCCCTTCTGCAAGGACATGCACCCGTGATATACTGTGGGCATGTTTCTGGTGGAGAACCCCACCGATAGAGTTGTGGAGGGATGCAAGGGGTTTGGGAGACCCTCAAAGGCATAGTCTTACCTGGGTTGCCTTGGTGGGTCACGGCTGCCCCCTGCCAGGCCAGTGGGCGTGCTGGTGCCTGACGAGTACAGCTTGGTTCGGTGGCCTTTGCTCTGAGTGGCGACTGCAGGGGCCGGGGAGACCTCTCGCCGCCGGTCTGTGTGATGGGGCCGCCCCATGGCCTCACGTCCGCCCCCACAGAGACCCAGATTTCCAGGAGGCTTGTGGGGTTTGGTGGGCCGAGGCACCTTGGCCAGGGACACGCAGCTGGGGCTGGAAGTGTAGAGGGAGGTGTCGATGCCACTGTCGCTAGAGCCACCCTTGGAGAGGGGATCCTGCTCAGGCTCCAGAGGGTCCAGGGGGTCGAACCAGCGGTCATCACTGTGGCTGCTGGATGCATTGCTGGACAGGGTGTTGCTGCTGGAATGACTCGAGTACTGGGGCTCTCCCTGGAAGGTGAGAAGTTTGTTCACCTTGGGTAGCACAGGACCCCGCTTTCATTTCCCAAACACCCATCTGAGCATCTTCGGAAGGGGGCTGACACCTGCTCAGTGTCTTGGAGGGGTACAAGAGGTTGTGTGCACAATCTGTGCTCCCCTGGACTTGGCCCCAGGTCTGGTCTTGAGCTCTGGTCTTGCAGCCTTGGGCCAGCTCTTCCCTTGCAGCCCCATCCTCTCTGTCACCCTGAACTTTGCTTCACTTATATGCTCATGGCCAGTTCATCAATGGCAAATCCTGGTCTGTGAGAATAACTAAATCCTGCATTCCTTGCTTCCTGGTGCTGCCTTGCCCTTCTCAGTTCTGCTACCTCCCTGGTCTTTGGACTCCTGTAAACCCTGGTGTCAGCTCACACCCCTTCCCTGCTCACATTCTCTCTGGACTTAACCTCTGTCCTGTACCATGTGGTCCCTCTTCAGGCCTTAGACCTGCTCATCATGGCTCTGGGCAGTGGCTGGGCCTCAGCCCTGCGTGCCCTTCCCTCAAACCTCCCAGATGGCCTTCTCTGTCTCCCTCATCCTCTCTCTCCTTAACTGAGCTTTGGATTTCTTTCACAGCGGGGCTGGGTTTCTATTATCACCTTGCTTTAGGTCTGTCCCTGTCTTGCATGGTTCCATGGCTGGGCATGGTGGAAGCGCCTGTTCAACACCCACTGACAGGTGCTGAGAGGCCTGCCCGAGACCACCTCTGCTTCCTGTGTGCACAGGACATCCTCACCCCACCCCCAGCCTCTCTCCCTTCCTCCCTCATCTGGCAGCAGTGCCTTAAGGGGCAGTGGAGCCACGAGAGGCTTGGAGCCTGGGCCCCATTCACCCTGAGGATGGTTCTCACTGGACACCATGAGCTGGGCTGCTATTGGAGGGAGAAAGACGTGTGCTGTGGAAGGTCACTGGGATCTCATACAGGGACTGTCAAGCTGATGAGACTGAATGTCCTCCCCCCCCCCCACAATTCCTGCTGAATTCTCGATCTCAGAGACCACAGTAGGTGGCAGGACCTCTGGAAGTAACTGCTCCTGAGAGAGTTATGACAGCCTGACCCATGCGTTAATCGTCTTGCAGGAGACCAGACTCCTTCCTTGGCTCTGGATCATGGTATAAAAGCAGTAATTTGGGGCCGGAGAGATAGCATGGAGGTAAGGTGCTTGCCTTGCATGCAGAAGGTCGGTGGTTCAAATCCCGGCATCCCATATGGTCCCCCCCCCCCAGCCTGCCAGGGGCGATTTCTGAGCGTAGCCTAACCCCTGAGCACTGCCGGGTGTGACCAAAACAAAACAAAAAAACAAAAAAAAAACAAATAAAAGCAGTCATTTGCCAACCAGGAAGGGGCCCTCACTGGACTCAGGGTCTGCCTGCACCTTTGTTCCTGACTTCCCAGTCTCCGAAACAGGTAAGAAGATCCTGCTGTTTCCCAGCCACCCAGCAGCGGTACTTTTGTTACCATAAGCCAAGTGATGGCAACCCCCAAGACCAGCAGAATAATGAGGAAAAGTACAGCATGAGGAGTGGGCTGAAGGCCAGAGTCAGCACACAAGCATGGTAGGAAAGTGACTGTAGATCCGGAGGGGAAGGGGACAGAGGTGGGGGAGGTTCACCGCCAGGTCTTCCTGCGGTGGGGGAAGGGGAGCCCCGACTCACTTTGGAATGTCTGTTGGGAGAATCTTTGCCTGCTGGGTCCTGCCGGGAGGCGTGCTTGCTCCCACTGCTTCCAGTCATGGCTGTGAGCCGGGCCTGGGCGGGCACATGCCACAAAGGCTCTGCAGGGAGACAGAGAAAGGAGCGGTGAGAGGTGACTCAGGCCTGGCCCCCGTCCACCCATCCATTGGAAGGAGCCAGTGCTCAGATGCTGCAAAGTCCCACCCCTCTGCCAGCTGGTGTGCTGAGCACCCAGGGCCAAGCCCATCAGCCTAGCTTGGAGCCCATCTAGGGCTGAACATAAGCTCTCAGCAAGCCCTTAGGCCAGTGCAGGTAACCACGTTCCTATCCTCACTCACTGTCTCTGGTCTTTTCTGGGTTGCTAGGGGCTAGTCTCAGCCTTTACCCACTTGCCAGGGGAATAAGGTCTTGCAGTTCTCAGGTCAGCGGTGAGTGCCCTGTCCACCTTCGAGGTCTGTGCTTTTGGGCTTGACCCTCGCTTTATAGCTGGGCAGACTCAGAATTGTCATAAATGACTGTGACCTTTCATTGGACAATCTGCTGATGATTCCTCTGCCCCTGGTGGCTTCAAAGAACTCAATGTGAAGATACCTCATGCCTACGGGAGGCTCTTGGTTGGCCCTGTGATTGACTCTGTCACTAGGATCCTCTGGATGAACATTTAGGATGCTTTTGTTTTGTTCTGTTTTTCTTTATAATAGCATCTAGGGCTTTATTGCACAGAGGCTTTGCTGGGTAAAAGGTAAAGCAGGTTAGGTTTACAGTCACAGAGCTGATATGGCTGTCAGTTAGTCTCAAACTCCCAAGACTCATCAATTACCTGAACTGGGCATCTGACTTTAAAATAAAACTGACCACTGTAGGAGGGAATTTAGTTAATAACCCTGAAGTTTCCTCACTCTACAAAGCAGAGGATTCAAACTTAGACAGAGTCCCCACTTCTAATTAGGGAGATAGGTAGACAACTGACACGATAGGAATCACTGATGAGCCCCCTTCCTGCATTTGCTATCTGCCAGATGTGATTGATGTCTGCGCCCTTCCGACAGATGGAGGACAGCAAGACTCAGAGAGGTTAAGTCCCTAGTCCAAGGTCACACAATCAGAAAGGGCTAAAGACCTGAGCCCTGCCCCTGCCGCTGAGCCTCCTGCAGTGAAAGGTGGCAACAGAGAGTGTCTGAGAAAGATCCGCCTTCCTTTTAATGACAGACCACTTAGGAGTGACCTCACTGGATGCCCTCAGCCCTGTGAGCGAGAGACATGATGGACGCTTCCTTGTGAGATGTGAACCCTGCTCAGAATGTCCCAGAGACCTGCTGGAAGCCAAGTTCACAACTACAAAGTATGTTGCCTCCACAGTGGCCCTGGGGTGCCAGGGGTACAGCCAAGGATGGCCCTAGCTGTAGGTGTGATAAAGCAGGGCAGCTGCTCTTGGGCTCCTGGGAGATGAGCAGAGAATGCTGGGAGGTCACACCCCCACAGTGTCTACACCATCTTCCAGTGCCCCAACAGTTCCCCACAGTCCCCCCATGCCCAACCTCTCCCATCGGCTTCAGACTACCTCTACCTCCACAGTCTGGTGCCTGACAGACTCCTGTCACCAAACATGTTGCCTCTTTACACAACACCTTTCAACACATACACACACACACACACACACACACACACACACACACACACACACTTCAATGATAGCTCTTTGCTAGTTGTCAGGCCAGACTCCCCACACCCTCTTTCTCCTGTTACACTACACTGAGGCACAAAGACACCCCTCACTCTTCTACATGACCACATCCTGACCTGCCCTGCCCCTCTTTTCCTGCAGTGTCCCCAGAAAGAATTGTAGTCAGAGGACCCTGTGAACACTGTGTCCAACCCCACCCCACCCACCTTCGCCACACCCAGCTGGGGTGCTGTGCAGAGGAGACAGAATCTACACCACCTCCCCCATGTCCTCATTTCCCCTAGTTCTCCTGCCACAAGGTCCCTCACTGTTCCTCCAACCCCAGAAGCACCTTCTCCAACATCCGGCATCTGTGTCCCTCACCTTCCCAGTGACACACCCTCCCACAACGCTCCTACCTTCCCAACATGCTGCATGCGTCATAGACAAGGACATAGCTGTGTAAGGGGCAGTGCTGAGACCAGGGCCAGGAAGTACAGCCCTGAGCACCTCCCCCAAACGCTCCCACTCTGCTGGTACCTCTGAACTCTGGGGATTGGAATAGTCTGGGGACAGGCCTGGGATCAATGCAGGGACCTCCAACAAGAGCACTTATCTGTGGTTCATCTATAAATCGGGCTGAGCCACTGTGGTGTCTCTGGGACACCTGGACATAGTGGTATGGGGGTCATGGGGCAATGCCAGGCAGAATGAGGAGGGGAACAAGTCCATAGGCGAAGCCCTGTGCTGGGCTGAGCAGACTCCAATCCATCACGACACTGACTGCCCCAGTGAAGACGCTGATGAGTTTCCGTGGTATCTTATTTGGGGTGCAGGAAGATGCTACCTCCCACCCTCACCCATCTTACACTTCTGGTGTACTGCGATCACCAAGCAACGCTTCTGTGTCTTTCTGAGCTGAGTGGGGAGGAACAAGATGCAAATCTGGGGCAGAGACTCTGTTCCAGAGCCGGTGGGTGACAGGCACAGCCTGCAGGCCCCGCAGCAGAAAGGGCAGCTGCCGCGCTTCTGGAACTCTCCATCCCAATCTGGGATGCGCAGCCTCTCCCTGACAACCCCTCTCCCCAGCACAGTGCTTGTGGGAGATGGAAATGGGCCAGCACGGTGACCTCCAGAGCTGCCTGGGACAATGGTAGAGCTGCAGGAACAGCTCCCCAGAGGACTTGTCTTCCGCCTCCTCTCCAATGTGACGTCTGGCACGTCAGTGTTTGCTTTCCTTTGAGCCCACCCTGTCACCTGGCAGCTCTCACTACAGAGCTGCAAGACTATGATGTCAAATACTGCTAACCGGAGTGGCCCCTGACCATCAGTATTGTCATGGGAGAACAGGCAGAGGATAAAGACATGGGAGGCTGCTCAAGCTCATCAGGGTGTCAAAACAGGCAGGATCATTAGTACAGCACTGAGCCTTACCATGAGTACCCCAAGCACAGAGTCAAGGGTGATCTCTTAGCACTACTGGATGTGACCCCCAAACCAAACAGAATATCAGGACATTAGGAAAAGGTAAGCCAAAGGTATGCAATGAAACCTATGATGGTTTCCTCCCACATGGCCTGTGCAGGGCCCTCAGAGATTCACAGCCATGGGCCTTGGCCTTGAGCTGCAGCCTGGTTTGTCTGAGTAGAGGTTCCTCAAATGAAAACTTAAATCACAACATGACCCTGCTCTATGTCCACCCCAATGGCTAGAATGGAACAAGACCCAGGCGGGGCATGGACAGGCTGAGGCATTGGTCTATTGTCTACCAGGTTCTTTTGGCTGACACCACTGCTTCCCAGTATGCCCACACCAGTGTGAACATAAGCACTACAGCATTAGGAGCAGTGCAGCTGCCTGTCACTGCCAGAGCGGGTGGATTGTTCATACCAGAGTCAGGCCGGACACATGGACATGTCTGGGTTGTGAGGCACCATGGGACCCTGGAGCCCTGCTGGAAAGAGCCCGGCCACGCTGACTCTCACCCTGTGACAGACTCACACATGACATGACCTTTCTCTTTGGCTGCTCAGAGCCAAGCTGGATGCGCCTGCTGCCCTGGTAAGACCCCTTCCAGCCCTTTCTCACCAAAGCTGGTGTGGTGCCTTGTTATTGGTGCCTGGAAAAGTGTGTGTGTTAGGACTTACCTGGCTTTGGGCGCTCCATGGTACTCTCCTGGCTGGTCAGACCACCTGAGGAGGACTCGCCGCTGGACGTTCCATCGAGGCCAAAATGGGGGTCAAAGGACAGCAGTGGGTGGGGGGCGGCTGCATACCTGCAGGACATCGAGGAGAACGAGTGCAGGGGTTAGGGCTGGCATGTGGAATACCCCCAGCCAAAGCTACGTGCTGCTGGGTGCCAAGGGACTGGGAGGTAGGGGTGGGGGAGCTGGTGAGTGAGCCTGAGTGTGTGAAGGTGCTGGTCACTGAAGGTCGAAGGTCAGCACATTCAGGGAGGGGCATCTCTGGGGGCTCTTTGATGCTAGAAGAATGGGGGGGGGCTGGTTGTGAGCAGCTCTCCCCTGACCCCAGTCAGCTCTGGGCCCCCCTTCTGCCAGGACAAAGGAAGTACCTGAGGATTAGGGGAAGGCTGGATCTGGGGGGATGCTGGAGGGTTTGACCTCCCTGCTGCCTCCTGCCCAGCCAGGTGCAGACTCATTCCCTAGGAGTGCCAGAGGCAACCTCAGCCAGCCCTTCCTCAGGAACCAAGGACAGGCGCCCCCTAGAGGAATACAGTGCCCATCTGTCTGTTTAGTGGCGGCTGGAGGTTCTGGCTTCAGAACAACCCAACTGGGCTGAAATACTGGTCCCCTCCTTGGGCCGACTAAGGACTCTGGGAGTTGAGCTGAATTTTGCCACCAGAAACCAGGATAATGATATTTTCTAAGTACCAAAGCTGTGAGGTGGAGGAAACAATAATCTACAGACCAGCTCCTCCTGGAGGCTGGGGTTCAGGGAGGAGGAAGCACCCTCTGTGCCCTATCTCCCAGGTCCCTGCCGGAATCCACTCCCCATATGATCACAGCTGGCAGAAACCTGCTCCTGGCTAGGCTGGGTTCAGGGATAGACATCTGCACAGTGTCGCTAATGAGATGGGAAAAGAGAAGAGTCACTGAGACTCCCACAAAGTATTTCTGGATCAACACCTGGCAAGCACATGACAGGCAGTTTGGCCTGACCCTGGGGGTGGGGGCTTTGTGGAAAAGTTTCCTTGCTTTCAGAGAAGTCTCGAATGGATGGCTCAAGGACTGGGAGAACATAGGACCACTGATACTCCCTAGCTCCTCCTAGGGAGGTTAAGGCTAGTCATAGAAACGGGCTGGCTAAGCCCTAATGGACTTTCTTTTTCTGGGCCCCAAATATTTGAGCCAGTCCCATTGCAGGGACCTGTAGACAGATGCACCCATGGTCACAGGCCCCATACCTGGAGGAGTGATGAGCTCCTGTTAATAGATGAAGGGGCCACTCCCCACTTGGCATGGGAAGTTCTCAATTGGGATCCTCAAGATACCTCACCCCATGGTCAAAGACCAACTCTGACCATGTTCTATGTTCCAGGGTAGCTGAGGGCCAGTCCTGAGGTACACTGGGCTTTCTGAACAGGCACTGCTGTCCTTGCCTTCCCAGTCCTGACCTCTAATGCACCCAGAAAGACAGGGCTAAAATAGTCAAAACAATCTTCACTCTGCTAGTGGCTTGCAGCCAGCCAGCCACCTGGTAACACAGTCTTCCAAAGGAGCCAGAAATTGCAGCATTACTAGGTTTACCCACTTTTTGAAAAGTATTGTTATCAAGTCTTCAGAAGGAAAGGATAATGTTAGCATGGCTGGAGTCAGACACTGTGGGCTGCTTCAGGGAGTCAAGTCAGACTCAATAACAGGAGCCCAACTCTTTCTAGGTGGGACAACAAAGTGTCACTGGACTACATTTTCCAGAGTCCCTTGTAGGTCACGATGGCATTTCTGCAGGGAGGACCAGCCTGTTCTGTCCATCTTGAACCTCTGTCAGCAAATCGGTGAGTATGTGGTCCAGAGGATCATGGGGTAAAGGGGGAAGAACTGCCTGCCATGTTTGGTCCTGCTGGTAGAATCCCAAGTCTGCTCTGAGGAGCTATCCTGCCATGCCAAGTTACAGTTTAGGACAATCATGGATGCCATGTGATCTTCCAGGGGGTTGAGTCAGAACTGAGCAAATGACCTGGTTTCTTGTCTCAAGCCAGAAAGAAAAAGCTGAGTTGTAGCTTGGTGGCAGAGTATGTGCTTTATGTGTGTGAGGCCCTAGGTTGGATCCCTGGCACCAGCTAAAGAAAACTGTATCAAGGGGACAGTGTTGCTCCTTCTGAATCACGGAGCCAGGCCCAGAGGGGAGCTCTGCTGGGCTACGGTGATCAATCCTTCTCAGGTTTCATATGTCCCCTTGAGTGAAGCTCTGGGTCACCAGCAGCCTTTAGCTTCCTAATTGACAAATTGCGCTTTTAGGAGTTGGCAGAAAAACAGGGGAAAACAGTGAGTGGCCTGTCAAGTGAATAGATGGGGTATCTGGCTGGCCCTGTGCTACAGGCTCGCTCATGTACATCCCTATGTGCTGAAGACTCTCCCTGGGTTGGTGGCCTGCATATTCTCACCCACACAGGGACAGCCCTGCTGCCCTCATGCACACACACACACAGGCTTCCCTGGGTGTGCCAACTTTGCACCAGGCATTGCGACATGTTTGAGAGGGATCCTCTTGGAATGTTCCACATTATGAGTTGATCGACTGCATTTACAGGGCTGACATGTCTGGTCACGGGTCACTTATAAATTTTTTTGTTTTTTTGTTTTGGGGTCACACCCGGTGATGCTCAGGAGTTACTCCTGGCTCTGCGCTCAGAGATTAACACTGGCAGGCTAGGGGGACCATATAGGATGGCAGGAATTGAACGAGGGTCTATCCTGGGTTGGATAGACATACAAGACAAATGCCCTACCGCTGTTCTATCTCTCGGCCCCTCACCTATAAATCTGAGGTGATCCACAAGACAGGTTCTCTCTACAGGGTTCCTAAATAATCTCTGTGCTTATGTTTTATTTTTATTTTTTTTGTTTTTGTTTTTGAGCCACACCCGGTGATGCTCAGGGGTTACTCCTGGCTATGTACCCAGAAGTCGATCCTGGCTTGGGGGGACCATATAGGACGCCAGGGGATTGAACCGAAGTCCGTCCTAGGCTAGCGCTGGCAAGGCAGACATCTTACCTCTAGCGCCACCATGCCAGCCCCAATGTTTTGTTTTTATCTTGGGGTTTCACCCAGCAGACTACTCCTGGTCCAGTGCTCAGGGGTTGTTCTATTGCTCAGAGGACTGGCCATCTGGTGCTGTAGATGAAACCCAGGACTCCTGCATGCAAAGCAAGTGGCCCACCCTCCTCAAAGCTCCCTAAGTTGGATACAAAGCAGGCATAATGGAAGCCAGAGGCTCATGGTGAGGCAAAGTCCGAGACTGAAGTGGAAATAGAGGTGTGGGTCAAGGGCAACTGAGCAGCAGGAAAGGCCTGGACGAAGCCTGCTAGGGAAACTTGGCAAAACTTGGAACCCAGCTGTAAACTGAGATTTTAAAATAAACCAACCAGGCTCAAATCTGGGCAGAGCTAGAGCAGAGCCAGTCAGTGTTCAGAGGGGAATACACACCACAGCCCAGCACCCTGTGGACAGGGATCGGGGTCAGGGACAGAGACACAAGGTTTACTAGCATCCTCCTGAGACTCTGCCACCTTGTACAAGTGTGGACCAGGAAACAGAAGGGTGATGGAGGATGCACATTAGGGAGCCTCAGTTTTCATCTGTAAAATGGGATGATTCAACTCCCTGGTGCATGAGAGGATCTATGCATGAGCACGGATCACACTGGCAGGTGACACAGGCTCACAATGAAGAGTTCAACCACTTCCTGTCTGAAGGGGCAGAGCTTGGAGGGAGGAGGAAGGACAGATTCACAAGGGGCCCCAGAACAAAGGGATGTGCTGGCGGATAGGAGAAATTCCAACAGAAATCTGCAAAAGACAACAAGAAGGGGCCAACAAGAAGTGATAGCACAGCGGTAGGGCATTTGCCTCGCATGTGGCAGATCTAGGACGGACCTTTGTTTGATCCTTCAGCATCCCATGAGGTCTCCCGTGCCAGGAGTGATTTCTGAGCACATAGCCAGGAGTAACCCCTGAGCATCACAGGGAGTGACCCAAAAAGCAAAAAAAAAAAAAAAAAAAAGTTCAAACAGTGGCCTTCATCGTACAATGTGAAACTAGAACTTGTAGGACCCAGGATTGGGCAGTTTTTAGACTATATATTCAAGGCATGGTTCACATGAAGGAAAAACCCCAGGAATTCAGGGGTGGAGCAATAGTATAGCTGGTAGGGCGCTTGACTTGCATTCAATGACTTGAGTTAAATCCCTGGCATCCCATATGATTCCCCAACAAATACTACCAGAAAGGATTCCTGAGTGCAGTTAGAAGTAAGCCCTCCTAGACAGACAACCAATTAATCTTTGATAAAGGAGTAAGAAAAGTCTCTTCAACAAGTGGTGCTGGGATAACTGGTTAGCCACATGGAAAAAAGCAAAATTGACCTCTACCTAGCACTATGCACAAAGGTCAAATCCAAATAGATTCATGACCTTGATATCAGATCCAGAACCATACAGTATATAAAAGAACACCCCATGACATTGAGACCAAAGGCATCTTCAAGGAGGAAACAGCATTGTCCAAACAAGTGAAAGCGGACATAGACAGATGGGACTATATTAAGCTGAGAAGCTTCTGCACCTCAAAGGAAATAGTGACTAGGATACAAAGGACACTAGAGAATGAGAGAAACTATTTACCCAATACCCATCAGATCAGGGGCTAATATCTAATATATACAAGGTACTGAGAGAACTTAACAAGAACAAAATCTAACCCCATCAAAAAAATGGGGAGAAGAAAAAAACAGATAATTCCTCAAAGAAGAACTACAAATGGCCAAAAGACACATAAAAAATGCTCTACAGGGGCTGGAGAGATAGCATGGAGGTAAGGCATTTGCCTTTCATGCAGAAGGTCATTGGTTCGAATCCCAGCATCCCATATGGTCCTCTGAGCCTGCTAGGAGCGATTTCTGAGCATAGATCCAGGAGTAACCCCTGAGCAATGCTGGGTGTGACCCAAAAAACCAAAAAAAAAAAAAAAAAAAAAGCTCTACATCACTAATCATAAAGGAGATGCAAATCAAAACAACAATGAGGCACCATCTCAAGCCACAGAGACTGGCACACATCATAAAGAATAAGAACAATAAGTGCTGGTGGGGATGTGAGGAGAAAGAACTCTCATTCACTGCTCATCGGACTGCCGTCTCATCCAGCCTTTCTGGAGAACAATATGGAGATTCCTCAAAAACTGGAAATTGAGGGACCAGAGTGGCGGTGCAGCGATAAGGCTTTTGCCTTGCACACATCTGACCTAGGATGGACGGCAGTTTGATCCCCGGGGTCCCATATGGTCCCCCAAGCCAGGAGTGATTTCTGAGCTTATAGCCAGGAATAACCCCGGAGCATCACCGAGTATGGCCCCAAACAACCAACCAATAACCAACCAAACAAACAAACAATAAACAAAAATCTGGAAATTGAGTTCCCATATGATCCAGCAATACCACTCCCAGGGATTTACCCTAGGAACACAAAAAAAACAATACAAAAATGTCTTCTGCACACTTTTATTCAGAATCTGGAAACAACCCACATATCTGATAAGAGTGGCTAAAGAGACTGTGGTACAAATACACAATGGAGGGCCCGGAGAGATAGCACAGCGGTGTTTGCCTTGCAAGCAGCTGATCCAGAACCAAAGGTGGTTGGTTTGAATCCCGGTGTCCCATATGGTCCCCCGTGCCTGCCAGGAGCTATTTCTGAGCAGATAGCCAGGAGTAACCCCTGAGCACCGCCAGGTGTGGCCCAAAAACCAAAAAGAAAAAAAAAAAAGAAAAAGAAAAACCAAAAAAAACCAAATACTGGGGCCGGGTGGTGGCGCTAGAGGTAAGGTGCGCTAGCCTTGGACGGACCGCAGTTCGATCCCCCGGTGTCCCAGATGGTCCCCCAAGCCAGGAGCAACTTCTGAGCGCATAGCCAGGAGTAACCCCTGAGCGTTACTGGGTGTGGCCAAACAAAACAAAACAAAAACAAACACAAATACAATGGAGTACTACGCAGCTGTCATGAAAATGAAATCATGAAATTTTCCTATACATGGACAGACATGGAAACTATTATGCTGAGTGAAATAACTCAGAGGGAGAAAGACATAGACTAGTCTCACTCATATGAGATTTAAGAAAAATAAAAGACATTATTGTAATAATACCCAGAGACTATAGAAATGAAGGCTGAAAGGAAGCTTACCACAAAGAGTGATGAGTTCAGTTAGAGAAATAGCTACACTGACAACTATCATGATAATGGTAGTGAGCGGGGCCGGGAAGGTGGCGCTAGAGGTAAGGTGTCTGCCTTGCAAGCGCTAGCATAGGACGGACCGCGGTTCGATCCCCCGGCGTCCCATATGGTGCCCCCAAGCCAGGAGTGACTTCTGAGCGCATAGCCAGGAGTAACCCCTGAGCATCAAACGGGTGTGGCCCAAAAACCAAAAAAAAAAAAAAAATAGATAATGGTAGTGAGCAAGAGAAATAGAATGTTTGTTTTGAATACAGGCAGGAGGTGGGGGGAGGGAATGCAGGGGCTTTGGTGGTGGGAAGGTTGCACTGGTGAAGAAAGGTGCTTTTTTTTTTTTGTTTTTTTGTTTTTTTTTTTGGTTTTTGGGTCATACCCAGTGGCGCTCAGGGGTAACTCCTGGCTCTATTCTCAGAAATAGCTCCTGGCAGGCTTGGGGGACCATATGGGATGCCAGGATTCGAACCACGATCCTTCTGCATGCAAGGCAAATGCCCTACCTTCATGCTATTTCTCCGGCCCCAAGGGTGATTTTTTATAACTGTAACCTAACTACTACAAAAATGTTTGTAATCATGATGCTTAAATAAAGATATTAATTAAAAAAAAAAAAAGAAGTAAGTCCTGAGCAGTGGTGAGTATGGCCCCAAAACTAAACAATCCTGACCTGGTTCAAATGAAAACCCTTTTTCATTTTGCAAAAGACTCCATTAAGAATATGAAAAGAGGGGGCCGGAGAGATAGCATGGGGGTAAAGCGTTTGCCTTTCATGCAGGAGGTCATCGGTTCGAATCCCGGCATCCCATATGGTCCCCCGTGCCTGCCAGGAGCAATTTCTGAGCCTGGAGCCAGGAATAACCCCTGAGCACTGCCGGGTGTGACCCAAAAACCACAAAAAAAAAAAAAAAAAAAAAAAAAAAAAAGAATATGAAAAGAGGGGCCGGGAAGGTGGCGCTAGAGTTAAGGTGTCTGCCTTGCAAGCGCTAGCGTAGGACGGACCGCGGTTCGATCCCCCGGTGTCCCATATGGTCCCCCCAAGCCAGGAGCGATTTCTGAGCGCATAGCCAGGAGTAACCCCTGAGCGTCAAACGGGTGTGGCCCAAAAATCAAAAAAAAAAAAAAAAAAAGAATATGAAAAGATTAGAGAGAGAGTGATGGTACAGTGAAGTACAGTAGAAGTGCTTGCCTTGCACATGACAGACCCATGTTCCAAATCTGACCCCCTGAGCCTTGGCGGGAGAAGTCACTGAGCATGAAGCCAGGAGTAAGGCTTGAACCACGCCAGATATGGTTCCGAAACAAAACAAAAATGACTGAATAAAAGGAAAGAAAGTGACATCACCAAAATGGAGAAGAGCATGGATAGCCTAATCCTTCACCCCCTAGGAAAGGGATGGGAAAGGCACAGAAATGCTGCAGAGATGGGCAGAGTGTTTGGGGAGCACTCACTCTCAGTGAAGCTCAACCGAACAGAGTGGGTCAATGGGTCAGTGCTTGGAGACTAGTTATACTGGTAGAGTATGGGGAGGCGTGTGGGAGCATTTTGAGCTCCTGGGGCCTCCCTCCCTCCCTCCCTCCCTCCCTCCCTCTCTCTCTCTCTCTCTCTCTCTCTCTCTCTCTCTCTCTCTCTCTCTCTCTCTCTCCCTCCCTCCCTCCCTCCCTCTCTCTCTCTCTCTCTCTCTCTCTCTCTCTCTCTCTCTCTCTCTCTCTCTCTTGGTTTTTGGGCCACACCCAGTGGTGCTCAGGGGTTACTCCTGGCTATCTGCTCAGAAATAGCTCCTGGCAGGCACGGGGGACCATATGGGACACCGGGATTCAAACCCAAACCCTAACCCTAACCCTAACCCTAACCCTAACCTTTGGTCCTGGATTGGCTGCTTGCAAGGCAAACACCGCTGTGCTATCTCTCAGGGCCCTCCTTCTCTCTTAACACACTTGTTTCAACAGTACATGACAAATAGGCAGCACATGATTCTTTTCACCTAGCATAGAGAACTCACACAAACATCTGGGCATCATAGACAGGCAACTAATGGAACAGCAGACGGAGAAGGCATGTGGCAAGGCTGAATGCACAAAGCCATCAACATGTTCGTCACCACGGCCATCATCACCTCACACTTACTTCTCTGTGTGTGTGTGTGTTACATATCCAGCAGTGCCATATGGGATGCCCGCTCAGCTGCATGCAAGGTAAACACCAGAGCTGCTATATTATCGCTCTGATCCTCACTTATAATTTTTTTTTTTTTTTTTTTTTTTGGTTTTTGGGCCACACCCGGTGACGCTCAGGGGTTACTCCTGGCTATGTGCTCAGAAGTCGCTCCTGGCTTGGGGGACCATATGGGACACCGGGGGATCGAACCACGGTCCGTCCTAGGCTAGCGCAGGCAAGGCAGGCACCTTACCTCTAGCGCCACCGCCCGGCCCAGATCCTCACTTATAATTTTTTTGGGGGCAAAAATGTGCAGTAGCTGCATTACAGATCTCACAAGCAAAATCTAGTAGATCTTCTAAGTAGATATGGAGCCAATGACGCACAGATGTTAAGTCAGCAACATCGAATGATTAACTTGTAGTCACCAAGCTGTACAGCATGTCCCTGAGTAGTTTTGGTGAGAAAATGCTGAACACAAACATAGTACCTGAGGCTTCACTTCCGTCAAACGTCAGTTCACTTAACACTAAGTTTCTGAGAACCTAGTGACGACATCAGGTGAGGATCCACACGCGAGGATCTACACTTTGTAACGGAAAGTTTGGCTCTTCTGAACCACTTCTCTCCCCTTTTCTCTCTGTGTGTGTGTGTGTGTGTGTGTGTGTGTGTGTGTGTGTGTATGTGTATGTGTGTGTGTGAAATTCTGCAAATGTAATACCACCTAGTTAACTGAAATTGATTTCACTTGGCATACTGCCATCTAGGTCCATCTATGTTGTAGCAAATGGCAGGACTGGTTTTTTTTTTTTTTTGGTTTTTGGGCCACACCCGTTTGACGCTCAGAGGTTACTCCTGGCTATGTGCTCAGAAATCGCCCCTGGCTTGGGGGGACCATATGGGACGCCGGGGGATCGAACCGCGGTCCTTCCTTGGCTAGCGCTTGCAAGGCAGACACCTTACCTCCAGCGCCACCTACCCGGCCCCAGGACTGGTTTTTTTTTTTATTTTAATAACTGGATAATATGATTGTATATTTGTATATGATATATAACAGACATCGTAATGATGAATTTATGCAGATTCTATGGTCCTTTCAACCAACAACAGGAACTATGGTACTATTATCCTTCAAGGGCCAAAAGGTAAGAAACAAAAGGTGACTCTTCTGTGCCATGGACTACAACTGACCAAAAGAGAGGGGTTGACCATTGGTGCACAGACAACCTGGCAGAAGTGGAAGGATGCTACTGAGGAGGAAGCTCACTCAAAGGGAGACACCCTGTCTGAGTCATTCTATAGGACACCTGTGCAGTAATAAAGGGGTGCAGAACAGATGTGTGGCGCTGTTTTGATGATGAACAGATGGAGGCTAGGAATGAACAGTGGGCAGGGTACAAGAGGGAGTTTTGGAGGAGCTTGATGAAGGTTCCAGAAGTCCATACACAGAAGTGCACCGAGGCACTGCACACGATTGCCAGGGGACTTCTGTGCAAGTATCTTGCTCTGAAATCACATTAAGCTCTGTAAGACGTCAGGCCTGGGGAAGGCTGGCCTAGGGGCTTGGGTACTCTTCAGAACCCTTATTATGTAGAGATTTTAGTAACTTACTGTGGATCTGTAATTATTAAAAAATGAAAGTTTTTGGGGGAGGTGGTTGGGAAAGCTCAAAACAAAACAACAAAACAAAAGCAAACAACCAAAAAACCCAATAATGAATAAAACCCAAATAAAAGTTCAGAACTGGTAATAAAGGGGGTTAGAGAGACACAGCAAAATTTTGGGAAAAAGAAAAAGCTTCCTGGAGTTTAGAGTAAAATCATCCCCACTACCTCTGTCTTTGGGTGCCTGCTTGGTGCCAACTGTCATTTCCCTGTTGCCAACTGCCCAACTCAAACGCCTCCACACCATTTTGCTTAGCCACCCCCCCATTCCCCCCCACCCAAGGCCTTGGTTCTGGAGTCGCTCCCTCTTCTTTCTGGTAAACTCCTACCAATTTCTCAAAGCTCTGATCAAATATCACCTGTTCTAAGCAGCCAGCCTTGACCTCTTAAGGGTGCTCAACAAAGTGCATCCCAGTCAGCAGCACCAACAATGGAAATTCCTGGTAAGTATCCCCAACTTATCTCCAGGCCCCAGCACATAAGATGCTCAGGAATTCCATGATGGAGGAGAGCCGAATGGTGGCTATGGGTAGGTCCATTTCCCAACCAGCAGGACAGGCTTAGAATCAAACTGTGGGTTGGTGTGGCGTCCTGGGCTGGGAGCTGGGCCCAGGAATCCTTCCATGAAATATGTGGTCAGGGATTTCCTATGTGCAAGACTCTGTGCCCTATGACAGTGACAAAAAGCAGAACTGGGAGACGAGATCTTCATGTGCATCCCCCCTCCCCATGCCTGCTAAAAGAATGAGGACATGGACAGCCTGACACGTGGCCTGCATGGGGCCAGAGACGTGGATATGTAAGGCAACGTGGCCTCAAGGAAGCAGGGACAGATATGGGGGACAGAAGAAGATTCCCTACCCCCTACTGAGACTGAGTGGGGGTGAGTCAGGCTGGGGGATGGGGAGGAGACGGAGAGAGGCCGTGGGGGGAGGAGGGAGAGTGAGGCCCAGGATCTGGCCTGAAGCCAGGGGAGTGGGGGACTCCCCAAGACAGGGATCCAGGAGGGGGATGGGCAGGAACAGGGTGGAAGGTGGAAGGCACCGAGGGCTTGAGTTCATCCCGAGGAACATCCTCCCATGGTTGGTGCCTCAACGACACTTATGCCACAAGAAAAGCCAAGGGTGAGCCCAGTGCAGACCAGCCCAGACACAGCCATTCTCCCTCAGGCACAACCAGTACCTACGAGTCCCTGGGGAAGTGTGCATACTGCAGGGAAGGAGGTGCCCCAGCTTTTATCCCAGTCCTGAATTTGAAAAGAGGGAAGAAGTCTGACCTTTCTGGGGATGGCTTGTATCTGGCGTAGGTAGCTGAGCCGGGGGTGGAGAAGCTCCCAGAAGGCTGCCGGTAGGGAGGGACTTTGTCGCCCCCTGCTGGTGATGCTGTGTAAGGGGTTTCTGGGAAGCTGACAGGCCTGGAAGGAGAAAAGCAGGGGGGGTCAGTGGCAGGGACAGAAGCAGAGAGGACAGGCCCTGTCACATCCCACCGTGGGTCTGTAGAAAGGGTAGCTGGAAACCACACAGCCCCCCCCTCAAGGACAAGACATTCTCCTGCTGATTGCACCCCTCCATTTCTTAGAAAAGGTTCTTTCTTTGTCTTCCAGTATAGAAGAGGTTCGACAGAACACTTGGGAGGCAAATGCCATCATCATGAACTAGAATGGGGACAACAGCTCCCACACCCCACCATCACAGCCTCTCCTCCTCCTGCTTTCCGCCTCCCCCAATAGGGAATCTCTCACCTAAATTTTGTGCTTATCAGTGCCTGGATCTTTTTAAAAATAGCTTTAATCCTACATGCTAGGCTGGATCTCCACCCTCAGACTCTGAGCTCCCAGCACTGGGCCTCTCACTCACACGAGAGCTCGTAATAGAAAGGAGAGAAGGAAGGGAGGAAAGCGTGAGCCAATAGGACTAGAGGGAACCGAGCAAGACTGAAACAGGCAGACACTAGGAAACAGGGGAGGAGAGGGAAGAGCGGGTAGGACAGGAGGGAGACGGAGGGTGGTGGTGGTGCTAGAGGGCCTGGGGGGTCCTTACCTCTTGCTGTGCAGGGACTGGGACTCCCGGAAGGGGACCATGGGGTTCTGCTTCGGGGGCCGGTTCAGGGATTGGGCATGGCCGGGGGTGACGGGAGTGGTCCACTTGGAGGCTGGTAGAGAGTTGTGGGATGCGGGCCCGCTCCACTGCCAGGGAGCGTTGCTGCGGTAGGGGGGCCGGCCCCCCAGAGTCAAGCTCTCCGGCTCAGTCCTGGGCTCCGAGGTATTCATGTCGTAAGTCTCTGGCCAGCCCCTGGGGAGAGATTAGGTGACTCAGAGATCACAGCGGAGGGGAAGGTTGTGTCTCAACTGTCAGGCAGGGCCTAATCGATGTTGGTCTGAAACTTGGCAGCTCCGGGTCTTCAACCTGGTTGGGGCTCAGCAGCCCAGTCACCTTCTCTCCCTTCGCCTAGTGAGGCTGACCGCTGCCCTCCTGGACTGCCTTGGGCCCTTCCCGACTCGGGAAGGGGCAGACGCCTTCCAGATCAAAGGATAGTATCTGCCTTGTTCCAAAGAAGCTCAGAGGCAGCTGAAGAGGAGCAGGTGACCTACTTTGCAGGGTGGTTAAAGGAAAAAAACACACACACACACACACACACAAAAACACACGCACAAAAACCCTATGAAACCCAGAGCCTTGAAATAGATGCAGGAGGGCCTGTGACTCCCTCTGAGGGGTTGGCGCACACATCAGAACTCCAGGCTTGTGGTGGCAGTGGTGGCTGTATGTAGCTCAAGAGGGGGCCGGGGAGCCGAGCAGGGTCCAAGCTCTGGGATCTACCTCCTGTCCCCAGAACTGGATGGGCCTGGAGCCCCACCTGTCTCCACCCAGCCATCCTCCAAGGTACTTCTGTGCCGTGGAGCTGAGGAAAATTTTAGCATCACCTGAAGGGACCTTGGGACCTCGTGGCCATGAACCCAGCAGGGGGGCCAAGGTGTCCTTGGATGGCAGAGGGCAGGAGTGATAGTAGAACAGGTAGGGTGTTCGTCTTGTACGTGGCTGACTCAGATTTGATTCTGACATCCCATAAAGTTTTCTGAGTTCTGTCAGGAGTGATTCCTGAATGCAGAGACAGGAGTAAACCCTGAGCACTGCCAGTCATAGCCCCAAAACAAAAGTTAAACAAACAAACAAAAACTGGGCTGGAGAGAAAGCACAGTGGTAGGGCGTTTGCCTTGCATGCAGCCAGATGGTGGTTCGAATCCTGGCATCCCATATAGTTCTGTGTATGCTGGGAGCGACTTCTGAGTACAGTCAGGAGTAACCCCTGAGCACTACTGGGTGTGACCCAAAAAACCCGCCAAAACAAAAAACAATAAACAAAAAGACTGAGGGGCTGAAAAGATAAAATGGAGGTAGAGCATTTGCCTTTCATACAGAGGGATGGTGGTTCAAATCCCGGCATCCCGTATGGTCCCTGGAGCCTGCCAGGAGCAATTTCTGAGCAAAGAGCCAGGAGTAACCCTTGAGCACTGCTGGGTGTGAACCCCCCCCCAAAAAAAAAAAAAAAAAGAAAGAAAAAGAAAACTAAGCGGGAGGGACACAGGTTGCATCACTAGGGCAGGAGTGTGGCCAGAACTGAATCAGTGGGCAACATCTCAGAAGGTAGGAGGTAAGAAACAAGATGGAGTTCTGACAGGGCTCTGCCTACGGGAGGGAATATAGGTCCCAGTCTCAACTCGCCAATACCATGGGCTGTGTGGCTGCCCCACGCTGATATCTCGCTCTCCTAGAGGAGGCCCTGTGACTGAGGGGCTGAGCTCACACCCTGGCTTCAGGTGACCAAACCAGGTCTCGTAGAACCCCACTGCCTGGACAGGGGGGTTCGGTGCAGGCCAGACAGAAGCTGAGCAGCAGTTCTGCGAGTCTTGTGGACTCACGGGGAAAGGATAGATTCTTAGGTGAGGCGCTGCTTTCGTGTTTCATTTGTTTTGGGGTCATACCCAATGGTGCTCAGGTGCCCTATGTGGTCGTTCATGTGCTAAAGCAGATGCCCCCTCTTCTGTCCTTCCCCTCTTCTCTGCCCTCATGAGCTGAGGAAATGGGTGAAGGGGAGCCCTGAGGGCTATGAGTCTCCACATGTGTTTCAGTGCAGTGTGGTGGGTTTTCCAGTGGAAACTGGGGTCGGGAGCCTACCTCAGGGACCGTGGAGATTTGGGGAGATGGTGCACCCCGGAGTGCAGATACCCACCCCAGAGTCCCACTCACAGTAAGCATCCCTGGTGCCCTCAAGCCCTCACCTGCGGGGTGTGCCGTCGTCAAAGGGCGGGATGATGACCACCTTGACGGTGACAGATGTGCGCAGCAGGTCGATCATTTGGTCATGCGTCAGCGTGACCACGGCCACTTTGCAAATCTCCACCAGGCGGCTACCCTGTCGGAGGCCAGCCTGCCAGGCAAAGCCGTAGTCCTCCACCTCGGCCACGGTGCCGTCGTACTTCACGTGGAAGCCCAGCTGCCCCAGCCCATTCCGCCGCAGTGTCATGTCCACTGTCTCCCAGCCGTTGGTCATCACCTGTGGGCAAGTGGCAGGGGTTGGGCTCAGAGGCTGCCACCCTGCCTCAGCACAGCATGCTGGACCTCTGTCCTCACCTTCTCTTCCTGGTGGGAGCCTACCTTCTGGCCCCACTGTGGAGGGTGGGCTCTGTGACCTGTGCTCTGGGACCGAGCACTGAGCTATGAGTGTACTTGCTGTGTCGCTAGGGCTGGGCCATTTAGCTGCCCTAGTGAGACCCTCCATAGGCCTTTCCCTGGGCTCCAGCCCCCACAAGTACATGACACATGATGACTGTCTGAAGCTGTCCTATGCAGCAGGGGGACAGACACCCTCTAAGTCACCATCAGAGCCAACAGTGACTCTGGTGAAAGGGGCTGAGAAGCTACCGAGTAGCCCTGGGAGCTTCCTTAGGGTCCCAGCTGAAGGCTGGAGGCCACATGGACACTTGTTTTTAGTGAACACTCTGCTCTGTTTGTGGGGGATCCCTCTCTTCCTGGTCCTCCCTCACAAAGCACTGCAGAGAGCAGGAGCCCCACCCAAAATCCCAGTCTTAGGCAGGCTGTGCAAGCTCCCCCTTTCCTGGGAAGAGATGAACCACACATGCGATGGCCCATACAACAGCTTCTGTCCCATCTTCAGAGAAATGTGCCATGGGGGGGGGGGGGGTCATTCCTTGGCTTGTACCAGGCTGTTGTCTCTCACCTCCACTCCCAGTGATATGGACCTGCCTGTGATAGCCACCTGGAGCAGTCACATGTTCTACATAACCAGGGACACACAGAGTATGAGTCTACTATGGGCAGTGGGAAAGGAGGGTTTTGGGAAAGGTGGGAACTGTCCTGAAACGGTCCCTCCAACCCATCTGTGGGTGGGAGTGAGACTCGAACTGGGGCAGCCTAGGCTTGCTTGGACCCCACAGAACTGAGACTTCCTGCCCTTTCCTTTCCTTTTCGGTAATTTCAGAGCCCAACTTGTTTACACAACAATAAGGAATTAGTGTCAATTGTTTATGTACAGCAGTGACAGTGATTCTCAGTCTACTGTAGAAGGGATTATTTACAGATGGAGAGACAGGATGTGCTGAAGTATCAGGGCCGTGGGGAGCCGCACACCCTGGGCTCTCTGCTGCAAGCTGGGTTCTCAGCTGTGAGCTGGAGCAGGCCCCGGCCCACTCTGCACATGGTGCAAACCTTCCCACACTAGAAAGTGGAAGAAACAACTGGGCTGAGAGCTAAGTCTGGTGTTATGTGCCTCAGAAGAGGATGTCTACTGCCTTCAGCCAAACCAGCTACTTCTGCTCTGGGATTCTGTCATCATCTTCTTCCCTTTGAAGGTATCAACTGAATATACAGACCACAACTCTCTAGACTAGAGCCCTGACCTGCTGATGGGGAGGGTTAGAGGTTAGCCTAAACCCCACAGGGGCAGGACTGCTAACCCTGTCGATCATCTCTTCTTTAGTGCTTGGGCCACACCTGGTGGTGCTCAGGGCTTACTCCTGGTTCCTTGCTTGGGACCCCAGGATCTAACTGGGCTCGGCCATATACACAGCAATCACTTTACCCACTGTACTATTGTCCCAGCCTTTCCTCCTACCCATTTACTAAGATGTCGCTCCCCTCTCCAGGATTTCTGTTTTGGATTTGGGGTGGTGGTGGATCACACCAGTGGTGCTCAGGGGTTACTCCTGGCTCTGTGCTCAGAAATCATTCCTGGCAGGCTCAGGGGACCATATGGAATGCAAAGATTTGAACCACCCATCTGTCCTGAGTTGGCTGAGTGCAAGGCAAATGCCCTACCACTGTGCTACCTCTGTACTACCTTCTCTGGCCCCCAAGGATTTCTTCTTTATGTAGGGGCTGAGGAGGGGGATAAGCCCAGTTTTTTTAGGGGTTAAAAAGGCAACTTTCAGGGGCCGGGAAGGTGGCGCTAGAGGTAAGGTGTCTGCCTTACAAGCGCTAGCCAAGGAATGGACCGCGGTTCGATCCCCCGGCGTCCCATATGGTCCCCCCAAGCCAGGGGCGATTTCTGAGCACATTGCCAGGAGTAACCCCTGAGCGTCAAATGGGTGTGGCCCAAAAACCAAAAAAAAAAAAAAGAAAAAAAAAAAAAAGAAAAAGGCAACTTTCATAGATGCACCATCACCTTGCTGGATACCGAATTTCTCAGTTTCAGCAGCTGGGTGTGGACACTTGGGTTTTGGCCAAACCAGACAGGAGCATGAGTGATGGAACCAAGGGCTCACACTCAGATAAATGTTTGTAACTGCTGTGGAAAGAAAAGGCAACCACAACTACGTTGTCATCTCCTGTTGGGAACAGATTGAACAGAGTGGCTCCAATGGTCACATCTTATTCTAAGACAGGAAGATGGAAGAGAAGGTGTGTGAACTGGGCAGGAGAAGGCACATACAGAGGCGTTTATGCGGAGTCCAGAGAACCCACCTGCTATTGGTGTCTGGACACAAAAGAGCTAAGATCTGGGACATGGCATGTCCTCAGCTGTGAGCACTTTCACGTGGGCTCCAGTGTGCTGGGCCAGCAACTGGGATGCCTGTGGCTGGCAGAACCATCTGCTCAATGTGCCTCTACCTGGCTATATCAACCACCTGCACCAGAGCAGCCCCAGAAAGCCCCTGGGGGGCTCACCAAAGGTCACAGCAAGTCTATCTATCCAGTGTTGGACAGTGCACAGCAATAGCGACACATCCTAAATCTACTCTGGAAGCCACGACGCCACATCAATTACAGTGTACAGTGCTGGGGTTTGTGTTAGAGATCCGGGAAGTAGGGTGCTATCAGTAGCCCAAGCTCATGAGGCAGTGTAAGCCCTGAGCTGTCGCTGGAGCAACAGGCAGTCACTCCTGCTGCCAGACTCTCTTCCTGGTTCTGCCTCATTCTTCACCAGTCTGAGGCCTGGCTGTGTGCAGAGGCCAGTGCCCAGACTGTGGGAAATGAACCAGGGCTTCAGATATAGGGGACACAGGCCACCACTGAGTTACAGCCCTGTGACTTTGATCACTACATTTTGTCAGGCTCAATTAAAAAACAAAAACAAAAACAGTAGTGGGGCCTGAGTGATACCACAGCAGTAGGGCACTTGCCTTGCATGTGGCTAATCCAGGATGGACCTTGGTCCGGTCCCCAGCATCCAATATGGTCCCCCAAGCCAGGAGCGATTTCTGAGTGCATAGCCAGGAGTAACCCCCAAGCATCACCGGCCCAAACACACTCTCTCTCCTCCCTCCCTCCCTCCCTCCCTCCCCCTCCCTCCCTCCCCCCCTCCCTCTCTCTCTCTCCCTCCCTCCCTCCCTCTCTCTCTCTCTCTCTCTCTCTCTCTCTCTCTCTCTCTCTCTCTCTCAAAAGGTAGAGGCCACTCTCAAAGGTATTGAGGGATACCATGAGTTTCTGTTTTGAAGTCCTCTTCTCAGGAGGTGCCCCAGACCACCATCCAGAATACAGACTGAGGGTATTTAGTGAGTAACCAAAAGGAGAAGGGGTTGGCAGGAACCAAGAGTAAAAGTGCACTCCTGGCCCAGGTAAAGGGAACTTCCAGCACCTTGCTTCACTGCCCTATGCAAATAGAAGCCCAGAGCATGTAGCCAGATCCTGCAGTATTTAGAAAGGCCCAGAAACCAGATGGTGAACATATGACTCTCTGGATGGTCAGCTCAGGTGAGTCAACGCTGCACACCACCCAGGAGCCAGTGTGCCCCATGCTAGCTTTGCTATACCCTAACACCCCCTCTGCAGCCTCTGGCACTTGTGAATTCTGTGCACCATCTACCCTGAATGGGGGCCCTGGAGGGTATGTTCTAGAAGGGACACACGAGGACTATGGGCACCTCAGCACTGCTGGGCAAAATGGGTGTGGAATTTCTCCCTGGAGTCTTCACAGAGCAGAGCCCTATGGTCATAAGCCCTTCTGTGATTTGTCACTCTCTGGCCTAGAGCTTCAAAGGGCAGGAGGTGGTCACTTGGGCCCACACAGGGCTTCACCTCCCAGGCCTCCTTGCTCAGTGAGATCGACCTCTTTCTTGGGGGTGCTACTGAGAGAAAAGGTGAGTCATGACTGGTGCTAGGCGAGGCCTGTGTGTATCTACATTTGCTCCCCGAGGCAGTGATTGGATAATTAATACAACAGGCATGTAAGGCCGCAGGTGATGGAGGTGGGCAGTCTGAAAAAAAGAGAACAGGGATGGAGGCACAGGCAAGACTAGAGAGGGGAAAGGGTATTATATCTCTCCTCAAGAGGCTGCAAAGGCAGGGAAGGCTGTGGGAGCACACAGGCACCCGATATTGGTGAGGTCAGAGGGCAGCAGGGAGCAGAGCCTGTGGGTAGAACTTCAAAGACCTGGATCTTTGCCTGGAATGGCTGAGGGGCCTGCTGTGAGTTGTCCAATTACCTTGTATGTGTGTGGTGTTTGGGTCACATCTGGCAGCGATTAGGGGTTACTCCTGGCATTGTGCTTAGAAATCATTCCTAACAGGCTTCAGGGACTATTTGGGATGCCAGGGATTGAACCTGGGTCAGCAACATGCAAAGCAAACGCCCTACCTGCTGTGCTATTGCTCTGGCTCCATCCAACTACCTTACTTGCGGTCAGAGTAAGGAGGGAAGCTGAGACCATCTGATGGCCTATCTTCAAGAAGGAAGGCAGGGACTCTGGGAAGAACGGGCCAGGAGTTCACTTCAGGACAGGCCAGGTTAGGTTTCAGGGTTCTGAGATGCCCACCTGAGGGGAGGTGCTAAGTGAAGCAGGAAGATTCTGCAGAAGTTTGGGCACAAACAGGTTTGCAGCCTAGGAAAGCCGACTTCAGCTCCAGTCTGCCACCTGCTGGCTGCTGCCCTGGGTGAGCCTATCTCCAGCTGCCTTCACTCTGGACTGCGGTAGGAGCTAATATAGGGCTGGATGCTGGAGTTGGGGTGGCCAACAGCTGGTTGTTGCTCTGACTTCAGAGAACAGGGACAGAGAAGGGGAGGCCAGCCAGGGGAGGGAGAGAGGGATGGAGGGCAGGCAGGCAGTCAGGCCAGCCTGGGCAACAACGCCACTTACCCAGTAGTGGTTATTAACAGACTATCACTCTCATGGTTCAGATGAAGAAACAGAGTCACACGGTCTGTTACTTGGCTCCAGGCCACAGGAAGTGTCAGTGCAGGAGCTTGTGGACTGACCATGGGGTGACACGCTTCTGTTTCCCTCAGGCGCCTTCTTACAAATCTGCCCAGGGTCTGGAGCTGCCCACAGGACACTCCCCTCTGGCATACCCTCCACCCCCTTGTTTAGTGCTTCAAGGAACCTCAACAAATGACATTGCCCTCTGTCTTGAGGCCCATCTGCTGCCCTCAGGTTGACCAACTGCCTGAGCTATCTGAGGTTTGGGGCAAGACTTTTTTTTGGTCACACCTGGCAATGCTTGCGAGGTCATATGGGGCACTGGGGGTCAAACTCAGGTAGGCTGCATTTACAAGGTAAATGCCTTGCCTGCTTTACTTTCTTTAGTCCAGGTAAGATTTTTATGCAGGGGCTGAAGAACACACAACAGGCTGTGCACTGACTTTGCACAGGGAAGGAACAAAGTACTGCTGGATAAATGGCCCCCTTCTCCTTCCCTAGAATCAAACCACCAAAACCCGATAGACTGTTGTTTGGTCTAGTAGTGCTAAGTGCTTACTCTTGGCAGGTTCGGGTGATCATATGAGGTGCAAGGATCAAACCCCGGTTGACTGCACACAACATAAGCACCCAGATCTGCTGTATTATAGCTCTAGCCCCCTGAAACCTGAAAGACCTATCCAGATTGGTTTTTGCCTTCAGAGAGAGGAAGCAGAATCTCTCACATTTCTGTGATGAATACTATGGCATTATTGCTGTCACCTCAGTTGACACTGCCTAGGTTTGCTTTTTTTTTTGGGGGGGGGGTCACATTTGACAGCGCTCAGGGGTTACTCCTGGCTCTACGCTGAGAAATCAATCCTGGCAGGCTTGGGGGACCAGATGGGATGCCGGGATTTGAAGCATCATCCTTCTGCAAGCTAGGCAAATGCCCTACCTCCATGCTATCTCTCTGGCCCCGGTTTGCTGCTTTTTTAAATTTCTTCTCGGCCCCTTTCCCACTAATGGCCTGAAGTTTTCCAACCACTTTTATCCTTCTGGAAAGTGCCCTCACTGTGCCTTGGCATTCTGGTTCCCACCTTCCCCAGAGCAATGTCAAGCAGACTGGCTGCTGGTATGCCAGGGCATGGCCACTTGGCTTCTCTAGACAGGGCCTGGCACCTTGCTGCCTGCTTAGGCCCCTGCCCACCCCAAGGGCCACACCTGCTCATCTCACCTTTAGTCTCTGGACAATCTCCCTGATGTCATCTACAGAGCCCTCAGTGGCCTGCAGCAAGATGTGGTCCCCTCGCCCATAGAAGATTTTCAGTGTCGAGGAGTCGGGAGTCCAGCCAATGACGTCCCCACAGTAGCAGTTGAACACCACCTCCTTGGTGCGGAGGTCCAGGAGCACCACAAACTCATTGGAAATGCCCAGGATGCAATCAATCTCCTGTCCCTGGGCGTAGTCCTGTGCTGCCACCCTCCAGGCCACGGCCCCCGCACTGTGCTGCTCGGCGCCTGCCCGTGCTTTGGTCTTCTCCTTCTTCTTGGAGGTCAGAGAGATGAGGTTGAACTTGCCGGTGGAGTCAATGGGTGTGTTGGAGACACAGTTCTCGGCCAGGTCCTTGAGGTACTCCTGGCGGGTCCTGGTGGCCATGGTGTGGAACTTGTCCGACTTGTGCGCTGCGTTCTCCGCGTTGATCACCTTAGCTAGCAAGAAGTCTCTGAAGACGTCAGATTTGCGGAATGTGGTCCCACTAGGAATAGGGGGTCCGAAAGGAGGTGCATCTTTGGATCGAGTCACAGCCATGCTGCGGAGAGAGATGTCATTCAGATCAGAGGCTCTCACATTCCTTGGGCCCACTGCCCCTGAAACCTACCTTTTTTAAGCAAACGAACAGAAGCTGCTTAATTGCAATCCAAGCTACTACTAAACTGGGCTGGCGCCTCCTTAGGGAAACCCGGGGTCAGATGGCAGGAAGAGAGAGGTACCAGGAAAGCCTACTTAGGAAGAAATGAGAGGAGCAGCATGGGGGTGGGGGGCTTGGAAGAAAGCATGGAATAACTTGGAGTGGTAGAGTCTCTTGGGCACATACCCAGCTTTACTCCCTCCAGGCCTCTGAAGGCCCATAGAGACTGAGTTATTGCTGTTCACACACAGATTAGACCCTAGCTGGGCAAAATTTCATCCCTTCCCCCTCAGCTCTGAAGGGCAGGTGTAGCCTGGACTGCACTTGTGACTTATCAGGCCGATGACTTTTCCACAAAGGCACAACTGGGGATAAAGGAGGGGGTGGTAAGGGGACGCCCAACTTCCCAAGCTCCTGTCTAACAAGTCCAGGGGACCCCCCCCCCCCCCGCCTCATACAGGATGAGGGCCACCTGCAGCAGGCCTGATGTGATCTGTGGTCCTGGGCCCTGACTAGTCAGACCCTGCTGGCATGACAGTTTCCGTGTGCCAGGGAGGAAGCAAAGGCCTGGATGAGGATCAATGTGGCTAGAGGAGGGTCCTGGTGAGGGAGACTTTAGGACTCAGCTTTCTTGGAGGGGGGCAAAGAAGGGAACCTTCTGGGGCACTGTGCTGCCGCCTACCTCCTCCCTGTGCCAGAACCTGGGTCTGGCAGGCCACCAGGTGAAAGGGGGAAGAGACCAGACTCCCTCCTCCTCCCGGAGAGCCTCTGTCCCTGCTTGCTTGCTTCAGAGATTCATAGGCACCTTAGGTGCAATTCTGAACAGGGCAATCAGGTTCCCAGTGGGGTGCACTCACCCCACCTCTTAGAAGTCTCTAGACTGGGGCCGGGCGGTGGCGCTAAAGGTAAGGTGCCTGCCTTGCCTGCGCTAGCGTTGGACGGACCGCGGTTCGATCCCCCGGTGTCCCATATGGTCCCCCAAGCCAGGAGCAACTTCTGAGCACATAGCCAGGAGTAACCCCTGAGCATTACCGGGTGTGGCCCAAAAACCAAAAAAAAAAAAAAAAAAGAAGTCTCTAGACTGCTATCCCCCAGTTAAACCTTGAGAGGGCTGAGGAGTGTCTGCTCCTGGTGGGGTTCCCTATCATGCTGGAGGTTTCTGCAAACCCTGGAAGGCTAGATTAGCTTCCCTGGATGCCACTTCCACCACGGGCATTCCAGGGGACCCTCAGTGTTCAGGGGAGTCTCGCAGGCAGCACCCAGTGAAGCACAGGGGCCTAAGGACCTATAAGCCAGAGCACATGCCCTGAGTAACACAAGGCCATCTCCTAGACAAGGAGACATTTTGCACACAGACCTGGTCCTGATACCTCCCAGGGAAATTGTGAGAGTAGTGATGAGGAGAGCTTGCATAGCCCTAGCCCCAAAAATCTTGGCTGTGGGGTGAATAATGTGAAGGGCTCTTGCTGTGCTTGCTCCTGGTGTTTCCAAATCCAGTTCCAGAGCATCCTGTCACCAGCTGGAGATCTGGGGCAACAGAAGAGCTGGTCCCTGAAGGGCTTGCTTGGCTGCAGTGGGGGAGGGGTGCAGAGCTCCTCTAGGGGTTGCCGAGACCACCTGGTCCCTGTCCCTGCACTGCTGTGTGAGTTTTCCAGGACACTCATGATTTTTGTTTATTCAACAGCCACTTTCCCGGGGCCCTGTGGTGGGTGTGAGAGTGAAGAGACATGGGTCTCTCTCCGGGGAAGTGAGAGCCACATTCAAGGACATGTGGGGGGGGGGGGGCCTGGGGGCTGCAGAGAGTAGCTGTCTGGGAAAGGAGAGGAAGGGGAAGCTCCGGTGGAACCACTAACATTTTCCTTCTTGAGAAATGAAAGGGGAGAGCGAGTGAGAGCACTGAAGCAAACAGAGAAATGTGAACATCTGCGCAATCTGCTGGTAGGCACCAGGGTGTCTGTCATACTACTTTCTGTACTTTTCAGAATGTTTAATATATTGCATAATACAAATATTTTAAATAAAGTTGTGAGAAACAGGAAAGGTTCGTGTAGCAGCAAAAAAAAAAAAAAAGATACTTCCTTCTTGTGAGCACGTCAAGACAGACCTGTGGGTGGGAAGCTGGCAGAGGGTACCTGGCCACCTGGGGGCCCTTGACCACTAGCACCCCGTTCCCAGACCCTCCCAGTCCTTTGATGCTCCCTCTAGGCCCAGGTGCAAGGTGTAGGCACAGTAGCGATCACTGTTCAGCCTGCAGCCAAAGAGGGGAGGATTCTCTCATAACCTGAAGTCATTTCCCCAGCAGGCCTGATAAGAGTGGTCTGGAAAGTTCCTGAAGCAAGTGATGTGAAAACACACAGGGTGTAGTGAAGCGTGTGATGTGCTCCAGCTGGTATGGGAAGGCAAAAGGCACACTGGGCTGGCAATAGGCATGGGCACCTAGGGCTGGAGTGGGAGGGAGAATCCCTATGTAGTCACTGCCTGAACTTTAGATCATTTTTTTTCCCAGGAAACAGGAAGTTAACACTTGCCAGTCCACTTACCTCACAGACCCTGGTTCCCCTTTTATTAAGTCTTGGGGCTACAACTCCAGGGGTGAGGTCTGAGCCTACATCATTGTGTTCATTCCCTTGCTGACTATATGCCTCAGCTCTGCCTCGTGGGGGGACAGGGTCCCTGCCCATTTTGCCACTATCTGTCTTTCCACCTTCTGCTTCCCATGGGCCACCGTGCCTGCATCACACAGACCAGATGCACAAGGTCTGAGCAGGTTTTGTTTTAGAATGGGCACATGGTCCCAGCTCAGCTAGCCAAAAAGCCCTTAGCTTGAAACTACTTCTCCTGGGAAAGGAGGGCGCTCCTTCCACGGGGTTCACAGCTGGGATGCTGATCGACTTTACAGCACAGTCAGAAACTGCTCACAAGAGGTGCGACTGGGGTAGATCCCCCACATTCACCTGGGAGAGCCAATTTTTTCTGGCCAAGCTCAATCTCCAAGGGAGGGGGGATGGAACCTCCAACTTGCAGCTGTATGGGAAGTGCAGGAGATGGTACCCCTTGGCTGCCAGGAAGCTGGACACCCTTTCCCGAGGTTTCAGGTGGGGGTGAGCGCACCTGTAGCAGACATTCTCTGTGCAGGGGTTGTGTGCTCGCACGATGATGAAGACGTGCTGGAAGTGGGAGCGGATGTTCTTGGGGGTGAAAGGCAGAGCCCCTGGCTCCTGGAAGATGATGGTCACGATGTCATTTCCTATGTGTCTCTTCCTCAGGAGCTGGTGACAGGGAGACAAGAAAGCATCATAGGCTGGCCCAGGTGGCCTCAGGAGCCCCACCAAGCAGCCTCCTTACTATCTATTTCCCTCATCTTTTCTGGGGGCGGGAACCAGATCAAGGGTCAATAAAGGGTCTGAGATCCAGCCCAGAGTGTTTCTGGGCAGACCTGAGGCACTACCTTTGCATTACTTTTAACCCTTCTGATAAAAGACCATGTAGATGACAAGTGGTCAGAACACAAACAGGAGTCCCCAACCCAAAACTGCCCAAAGCCGGCCTGGAGTAGCAGACACCTTCTCCTGAGTCTTCTGAAGCCAGCTGGCTTGCAATTCTCATTGTTTTGTTTTTGGGCCATGCTCTGAGCTTACTTCTGGCTCTGTGCTCAGGGATCACTCCTGGCAAGTTTGAGGGACCATCTGGAGTGCTGGCGATTGGACCTGGATAGGCTAAGTACAAGCAAATGTTGTACCTGTTGTGCTATTGCTCTAGGCCCTGGTTTGCATTACTGATTTGCCTTTTTCTCACAGAACTGGGTAGCCAAAAGCAAGCAGGGTGGTGAGGAACAGTCAGAAAACACTGCACCCCTGCCATTATCTGGCCTGGTCTCCAGCCCTAGGGGAGGTGCCTGCAGCACCCAAAGCAACTGTCCACTGCCCAGGATGGTAGCAGGTGCAGTAAAGGCAGGGGAGCAGCAGGCAGCAGCTCCAGAGATTCAATTTCCCAAGACCAGCCAGATCTCAATAGGAACTCCTGTGGGGTCCCACCCTGAGTTTGCACTAACCTGCTGCCTATTGTTGGGGGTGTAGGGAAGCAGGGTGGACACGTGGAACATGATCTCGTAGTCCTGGTACGTCGTGTAGAGGGAGTGTGTTCCTGTGGAGTCGGCTGAAACAGAAACACCAGTTAGCACGGCGGTTCCCAAACCTCTGGGCGGGCGCCATGGCCCACGTACCATCTGTGCTGGTTTTCAACTTGATGTTTTCACTTAACTCCACTCTTTTAAGGGAAATGAGTGTAGAGAAAGGGAAACATTATGTTCTGCTCCCACCCAATGGGTGGGAGCCAGTGTCTGACGGACCCAAGCTGGTGAGGGCGTGGAGCGGCACTGATGGGGAGAAATGGGCGCCAGCGTTTTGACAGACGCTGTAGAGGGAAACGGCCTCCGCAGGTGGCGCCACGCTTCCTCCTTCAGGCATAGCTTACAGGCCTCGAATGCATGTGTGTCTGGGGGTGTGAGTCCAAGGATCTTCCCATGTTGGTGCCAGTCCGCTGGACACACAGATGGGCAGATGCAGACAGGAAAGATGCAGTCCCGAGGAGAGTGGCCAAAGCTACCGTCAGCTCAACTTCCCGAGCAGTCATACTGCTCTGCTCACTCAAACAAAATCACTTCTGCTCTTGAGAGGGATATCTCTGGGGAGAGGAGAAAGAGCCTCAGAGCAGGTTCTAGTTACTCACTAAGGTGAAGGGCTCTGGCTGGGTAGCAGCACATCCAGTCACTGGCCTGCTTTTCAGAGGGGGTAACAGGCAAAGAGAGTCCGTGACTCAGCAAGGTCTCAAACTCAGACCATCTGGTCCCAGCTATGTCCTTAACAGAGCCCGGGGCTACTTAAGTGTTCATGATCCTCTGAGAAAATAGATCCCAACTCTAATCTTTCAGCCCTATAGGCCTGCATGGTGGGTTCCTTACCCAACTCCTCAATTCTTCCCGCTGCCTTTAGATTTCAGGGCCTCTGTACAAGTCATTCCTTTTGCCTTGAACTGTTCCTTGCTGGTTTTATTCCAACTTTTCACCTCTCAGGCCATGGATCGTGTTCTCCAGAAACCTGGTCCAGTCCTAGTGCCAGGTAGGACCTTTCATAGATCCTCAGGTCTGGGGAGCACAGCCTGGAGGTGCCTACCACATGCATGCTCAAACCCATAGAGCATACTACAAAAACTCAAGGCATACCCTACCCACAGACCCATTCAGTTCTACATAGTACATAAAGCTGTGTGGGCATGTCCAGATGCACATGCATGTGAAATGCTGTGAGAAATGCTATGAGGGAATGTGGGACCACTAACCTATCTAATCACAGTACAGGGAGATGGCTCAAAGGGCTGAATGCAGACTCTGCATATGGAGGTCCCTGAGCACCACTAGGCATGATCCTAACCTGAAAATCCTTCTGTAGTGACCTCTGACTTCTGAAGAAAAGCCCACTAGCCTGTCACTTGCTTATTTTTCTTCAGCTTTACTAAATAAGAACAACCCTCCCTTACCCCATCCCAGTCATCAACACACCACACACACACACACACACACACACACACACACACACACACACACACACACACACACACACGAGCCTCATTCCTAGCTGTTGTGTGTGCTTATAATTGTGGAGGCTTGCTTTTGGATTGTATTTGGCGATACTCCTGGTTTTGTACTCAGGGATCACTCGTGGTGGGGCTTAGAGGACCATATAGGATGCTGGGGATCAAACTTGGGTGAGCTGTATGTAAGACAAAAACCCTCCCAATTGTCTCTCTGGCACCGATCTATGCTCAGGGATTCTTCTAGGCTTGGTGTTCAGATTCAGTTCCTGGTGGTATTTGGGGGCATTAGAAGGTACCAGGTGAGACCCAAGGTCCCTGCAGGCAGAGCATGTGCTCAAGCCCAATGAGTCATCTCCTTAGATCCTATGTTCACACTCCTCCTTGCTGACAGCACCGAGGGGTCTATAGCTGAGGGTCCTGGGGACATGTTGGAGTGTGAATGATTAGTGTGGGTTAGAGTCTGCTAGTCTCCAACCCGCCCTGAGTGTGGTCCCAGACAGCTGTTTCCCCAATGTCTGCACTCTGTGTGCCTCCCCACGGCCAGATCCTCCCCCTGGTGTCTCTGGCCTCTGGCTGTGCGCCCTGGAGCTGCTGGCACTTACTCTTAACATCCAGCTGGGCAGCATACTTGGTGAAGCCCTTCAGGCAGACCTTGTCCCCGATGAGTGAAAGGAATTCCTCAAATGCGGGCCCGGCTTCCTCATTGTTGTACATCTCCTCCTCGGAGCTCTGGCCTGCCTTGCAGTACAGGATGCCCACCTTGTGCTTCCGGCAGAGCTGCAGAGGTGGGCCAGAAGGTGAGAGGGGACGGAGGGAAGGGTCATTGTCAGGTGGCAGGAATCCAGCACAAGAAAAAGGGTTGGAGCACCTCCTCTAGTTCCACAAAACATGGGGGTGAGGTTGGTAATGCTACCCCTTTCCCATTCTTTCTGCAGTGGTTGGAGATGCCACTCTCTGGATGAGAAGAAGCTGCTGTTGGCCAGCTCCCATAGCTCATGAGCTGGAACTGGCCAAGACCCTGCACAGGGAGATCTGAGCATTCCTTGAACTTCTTGGTTTGTAAGGAAGTAAGTTATGAGCATTGTTACATATGCCACGAACTCCAGAACATGATGGCTGGGCAGAAACTTAGTCCAAATACAGGCCTGTCCAAGAGGTTCTTTGGGACTCAGAATAATCTACCCAGGTGCCTAGGTGGTGTGAGTCTAAGAGAAACTGGGGAACTGTGTGATGACCAGGGGACAGACATGCAGAAACATATACGTGTACGCATGATCTCCACCTTACAGTACTTCCCTTCACACCCTTCTATTCTCTGGGGAAGGACAGAGGAGGCAGGGGTGGCCTCAGTGGCTCCCGCCAACCCTTCCCAGCTCACCCCTTGCTCGTCGAGCTTCAGCAGCTGCTCCGTCACCTTGGGGGTGTTGAGAGCCAGTCGCAGGCAATGGATGTTGAGCTCGGGGATGACATACTCCAGGGCGTCCTTCAGGGGGAGCCCACGTCCTGTCCCATGCTTGGTGGCTGTGGGTGTGGCATCCTCCAGGATGGAACCCCGCAGGGTGATGAGCTGCTCAGAGACAGAATAGGAGGTGAGAGGTTCTCGGGACAAAGAAAGGGAAGAGGACCTCTGGGGGTTTCTCTAAGCAACCTCTGCTGTGACACAGAAGCTCCAGGGTTTGAAAACCCTGGGGGTTGGTGAGGGGAACCAGGATGAAACTGCCTGTGTAAACTTGACCAAGTGACTTCAGATCTGACTCAATTCTTTGGTAAAGTGAGTAAGTGCCAGTATAACCCCAAAGAGTTGTAAAGACGAAGGTAAGTAGTGTGAACAAAGTCCTTGCCTCGGGGTGCTGCCTTTCGCCTGTGTCTGAGAGAGAGGAGGGTTAACGAGTGGGGGTCTAGGAGAAACTCAGATGGGTGCTTGGGCAAGACCCCTACATTATCCTGAGCACTGATAGCCAACTATGCTTTTAGACAAAACCACAGGAGATTCTGATTTGGGTGATCCAAGCAGGGACATATAAACATATGTAAACATGATTCATGCATGTGCACACAGGAACACTAGGATTTTGATGTGTCCCTACTTGCTTGAATATTATTTTTTCTGTCCATGTTCCTCTCCTGGAAATCACTTTCATATTTTTCCTACAGACAACAGAGCTAAAATATTAGGCTTGAGGAGGACTTTGCAGTGAAAGGACAGTGCTTTATCTTGGGGGGTGGTGGTGACATGGGGTTGAGGACTGCACTTGGCCATGCTCAGGGTTTACTCCTGGCTCTGTGCTTAGGAATCATATGTGGTGCTAGAGATCAAGCCATCAGTCGTGTGCAAAGCAAGCGCATATATTATGGGTGCAAGGCCAGTGCCCTCCTGCCGTATTATGTTTCAGGCACCAAGGCTGGCATTTCTAACACACTGAAAGGCACTTGATCTACTGCCGAGCAAGGCAAGTATACGGTGACAACTATGAACAGCACTGTCAGGAATGCTCACAGCCCTCCCTCAGGCTGCATGGGGAACATTTTCTTCAGGGTTTATACCTGGGGGTTATAAACAAGGCACTTTCCTCATCTGCCCGAGTTTTCTGAGCTGCTGTGTCAAGGTGAGCCTTCCAGCTTCATGTCCTCACAGCCCAGGTGAGGCCCTGCCCCGTGACCAGCCCCACACCCAGCAGTTAGCAAGGCTCCTTCAGCCTGTGGGGCAGGTTATAAGCACCCATATCCTACACAGAGCTCCAGTGTAGGAGGGTCTGTAAAGTGGAAAAACGTGCTCACCCACATCTCTCTCATTTCCCCCACACATACACCTACTAGTTCTTAGGGGCTACTCCTGGCTCAGTCCCAAGGTACTATCCTAGCTCAGGATACTTATGCTCAGGGACTTAAGCAGTGCCAGGGGATTAAACCTAGGCCTTCTAAGCTATGTCCCCAGCCCAAGTACATTTCTCTTTTCCTAAGCAGGTAGTTGTGAAAGTAAGTATATTTGATAAAGCTTTCTAGTGCACAATCTGGTTAGCTGGGGTTTTGTGGGTCCTAGTGAATGTACCCACGAGATAGGTCCGTATCCATCTCCCTGCTCCCTCCCAGATCATTCTGTGATAACCTGTGGCAGGTTATGCCTCTCCATGGCTTGTTGCCTACTAAACCAGGTGTCCTCAAATTGTGGCCAGCATGCTGAGGACATTTATCTTGCCTGCTGGATGTTTTTGCTGCCGGTGGTTCTCCTTTTACTTCAAAATAAGGTATGTGCAGTGTGTGTAGGAATTTATACTTTTTCTTTAATTATAGTCTGGCCCTCCAATGGTCTGAGGGATAGGCAGCAATTAACAGGCTTGGAACCTACTTCACGGGTCCGGAAGATGATCCTATACTGGTGCTGAGGCCCATGGTCCTTGTGGTCCTCCAACTTCTCCCGCTTGATGCTCACGGCCACTGGCCCCAGCTTCTCGTCCACACCAAAGTAGTTGGCATGCTCTGAGGGAAGAGTGAGGGAGTTAAGTCAGCAGGCCTTGTGCCACCCTAGACTTGCAAAGTTCATGCCCATCTCAGTTCCACGTAGAGTGGAGGGACTTGGAGGTCCAAGTCAAAGGACCTACCTTTGTTTGGGATGGGGACCTTGATGGGTCACACTCACAGAACTGGTGGGATGGTGAAGTGAAGACACTAAGTGCTTGGCACATGCTTGCCACAAACCCAGCCTCAAGGCAGCTACCCCATGTCTGCAAATGCCCCACTCTGACACCCATCAGTGGGCCTCATGGAGCTGTTAGGGTCCTGCTCAGAGAGCCTCTGAGGGGCTAAAACAAGTCTCATTGAACAAGGCTGAGTGATTGGGTAGCTTTCTGCCGGGAAAGTGGGCTGTGTGCGTGGGACCAGCTCTCAGGGTAGGTGTGGGCACCTGGGAAGCACGAGCTGCTTGTTCCTGGCCCACTATAGCAAGAGTCTGACATGAAAAAGGGACCCTGATTTGTCACCAAGCTGCCAACAGTAGCTTCCACAGGCCCAGGAGACCCAAATGCTCGTCTCACCCTTCAGAAGACAGGACATATGGTACAGGTGCTCCAGCGAGAGTTCAGGGGTTACAGTGCTTCGTGTAGATCCCCCTCCTGCTCGCCTTCTCCCTCTTTTCTTTGCCAGGCCACTGCCCCATAATCTAGACCCAGTTCTTCCCCACGGCTGCCTCTGTCCAGTGTATGTCCACACTGTGGTTCACCCAGTGGATGCTGACATTCAAGGGGTCCCTGCTTTCATGCTTGGCTATATCCAAGGCTGCCCTGGGCCCCATATCCCATGACTGTGATGGCCAGACCACCTCCCCAGCAACCCCCAAAAGGCAGTGACAAGAGGCTTCCTTTGTTTTGGGGTCCTCAAAGCACTGCTTTGGGGACCCAAGGGCTACTCCTGCTGAAGGGAACCTGGGGCCCCTATCAGCATGTGTTCCAATCCCTGAGCTACTTTCCCAGCAATGTTTTCATCTTTTCTCATCAATGTGCTATAGTACCTCAGTGCAGAGCAGGCACTGGTAAGTCATCTAGGAGCTTTCAGGGTTCCACAAAATCCTTATTTTTAAAGGTTCTATTATGGGGCTGTCGAGGTGGCGCTAGAGGTAAGGTGTCTGCCTTGCAAGCGCTAGCCAAGGAAGGACCGTAGTTTGATCCCCAGGCGTCCCATATGGTCCCCCCCCCCCCAAGCCAGGGGCAATTTCTGAGTGCTTAGCCAGGAGTAACCCCTGAGTATCAAATGGGTGTGGCCCCCCCAAAAAAAATTCTATTATGAGGGACTGGAGTGATTGTATGGCATTTGCCTGTTTTTTTTGTGTGTGTTTTTTTTTTTTTTTAATTTTTGAGCCACACCCAGCAGCACTCAGGGGTTTCTCATGGCTCTGCTCTCAGAAATCAATCCTGGCAGACTTGGGAGACTATTTGAGATGCCGGGGATCAAAACCAGGTCTGTCCCAAGTCGGCCGTGTGCAAGGCAAACACCCTTTCACTGTGCTATTGCTCCAACCTCTGACACTGGTGCCAATACTGCTGGATATAACCTAAATAACCTGGAATGGGGAAGGTGACACATGTTCCAACGCCTGGCCCAATGAAGAACAGTGTCTGAATGTGTGCTCTAGGCTCCTGACTCCAGTTCCTTCTATAGGTGAGTGTCTGAGAGCAAAAAGAATGTGCCAGCTGTGGGCTAAACACAAAGCCAGAGTGTGCCGGGTTCATCCAGTTCTCCACCGCCTCCCCAGTGTCTCCACTTCAAAAAGGCCCAGCAGCAGGTCCCAGAATGATGGATCCACCCACAGTCCCTGCAGCCTTATCAGCGGCTGTTTACATACCTGATGCCAGGTGCCAGGTGCACACAGGCCCATAGCTATTAAGAGTTTCTGGGTGATCAAATCCCCCCCCCCAAAAAAAAAACAAAGCCTAAATCTCCCTGAAATAGGCCTTTCTGTAGCAACAAGTGTTTTTAGCTTTTAACTCTCTTTACTGGCAAGAAGTGGCTGCCCTGGGTGGCAGCTGTTCAGAGCAGCCTTTGCTGCCCTATTGCCTCTTTTTCAATCTGCACCATGTTACGTGGAGCGGTGAGGGGTCACCATCACCTGTGTGTCACATAGGATCCCAGATGAAAGGCACCACGTACCGAATGGGATGCCCTCTACCCAGGGCAGTAGAGGCCTACTGGGTTCCCCGCCCCACCCCATTTCACAGAGACTACTCTGGCTGACCAAGCCCTGTGAGATGACTTGGGAGTTTGTCCTTCTGGAGGAGGACACTGCTTTTACAAAAGTCAAAATTGTGAGTAGTTGTGAAACAGGCCTCCATGATCCAGCCTTACCTTTCTCCTTTTTTTTTGGGGGGGGGGAAGGGGGGTGATTTCACACCTGGCTGAGCTCAGGGGTTACTCCTGACTCTCTGCTCAGAAATCGCTCCTGGCAGGCTCCAGGGACCATATGGGATGCCGGGATTAGAACCACCATCCTTCTGCATATAAGGCAAATGCTTTACCTCCATGCTATCTCTCTAGCCCCCCCTTCCTTTTTTTTTTTTAGACCACACCATTGATGCTCAGTACTTAATCCTGCTTTGTGCTAGCAGTGCTTAAAGGACAATTTGAGATGCTAGCGATCAAACCCAGATACGCTGAATGCAAGGCAAGTACCCTGTCCACTGTACTGTCTCCCCAGACCTTCCCTTCTTTCTTTTAAAGAAAAACCTCAATTTCTCAGGAATATGGATTGTGTTTAGGAAAATTTCTAGGCCTGCCTTGCAGAGTACTAGTCAATAAACACAGAAAGTTGAATGGAGTTTCTGAGAAAGCTCTGTAAAGGGGGCTGACTTGATCTAGCCTTTCTTTCTTTTTTTTTTTTTTTGGTTTTTGGGCCACACCCGGTTGACGCTCAGGGGTTACTCCTGGCTATGTGCTCAGAAATCGCCCCTGGCTTGGGGGGGACCATATGGGACGCCGGGGGATCGAACCACGGTCCTTCCTTGGCTAGCGCTTGCAAGGCAGACACCTTACCTCCAGCGCCACCTACCCGGCCCCGATCTAGCCTTTCTAACTTTTATTCTTTTTCCTTTTTCTTTGCCTATGTACAGGCTTGTGATGGCTGGAGCTCCAGCAGCCTCTTGGCATCAGTAGTCCATCTGCAGGGTGGAGGCCATGCAGTAAAGGCAAGTATTCAATGGAGGAGGAGGAGGAGCTATTCCAGCTATAAGAGGTTATTAGCAGGCTGGACTCAATTTTCTATTTAAAAGTTTTCTTTTAAATTGTTGATGCTAGGGATCAACCCGAGTCCTCTATGTGCAAGTGCTCTATCACTGAAACATTTCCCTGATCCCAGATCAGACTTCATTTATATAAAAAAAAAATCTATGTAGCTTAAGTCTGTTACCGGTTACAAAAAATTCTTTATATATATAAGTATATATAATATATATATAAATTATATATATTATATATATATAATTTTTTTTTTTTTGGTTTCTCGGGTCACACCTGGCAGCGCTCAGCTCAGGGGTTACTCCTGGCTTTGTGCTTAGAAATCACCCCTGGCAGGCTCGGGGGACCATATGGGATGCCATGATTCGAACCGCCGTCTGTCCTGTGTTGGTTGCGTTCAAGGCAAATGTCTTACCACTGTGCTATCACTCCGGCCCCACAAGAAATTCTTAATCAATACACCTGAAGGCAGCATCTAAAATCCAGGAGGGGGACCAGGGATGGGACTCAGTGACAGAACACACAATTCACCAGTATGAGACCCTGGTTCCATCCCTGACCCCTGTCCTGCAGATAATTTTATTTACATGAATAAAAACTAGAAGAGGGGCCAGATCAATAGTACAGTAGGGAGGGCATTTGTCCTGTATGTGGTCAACCTGGGTTTGATCCCTGGTACCCCATATGGGTCTCCAAGTAACATGAAGTGATTCCTGAGTCAAGAGCCAAGAGTAACCACTGAGCACAGCTGGGCCTGGTTCAAAACATCAAAATAACCCAAACAAACAAAAAAGGCACCAAAAAACTAGGAGAAACCACATTTAAAAATTCAAATTTTGGAGAGCCTTGAATACCCAGATAGGTTGGTGAGTTTTTTCTGAACACAAATGGACTGGCGCTGAGGAGCAGAGGTCCTACCCATCCTCAGGCATCTGGTATGTGTCCTCCTGCACCTTTCCTGTCTCTGCATGGACACTGTGGGGGCCTTCTGGCAACCCCAGTGAACTGAAGGATGGATGGAACCCATCGCTGTCTACATAACACTGGGCACTCCTCAAGAGTGCCTCCATCGAGAGGGCTCCAGAATCACTTCTTTGGGCCATCTGCATTCCTGTTCCCAGAGGGAAGCAGTGAACAGAGTAGTTCCTGTTCCTGCTCAGAAGCCCCGAGGACCGTCTCTCTTCCTGCAGGGTTGATTTGAGAACCCTCATTCTGGCTCACAGAATCCTGGTCAATCTACAATCCCTCAGCCACTGTTATGGTCTCCTTCCAGGTTCTGTAGTCCCTTGTCTCCACCTGGCACCCTCCCTCACCTCCTGTAAACTAAGCACTCCAGGCACTTTCATAGAGGCCCCCTAATTCCTTCCTGATGCTCAATGCCTGCTGCACTCTGTACTTTCCCCATTCTACCCCACAGCACTTTACCTAATTCCTCGGTTCACCCAGCTTTCTAGCTGATCCCATAAATTCTATGTGTTAGCAAGACAACAGTTTTCTCCTGAGCTGGGCAATTGTGCTGGTCCAGAAAAGGCCTGACATGGGACCACCTGTTTGTTGAACGAAGCCCAATCTATGGCACTAATCCCTCGTGAAGGTGGTGTCCAGGCTCCCTATCTCCCCATAGCCCTCTGTGGAAGAGCTTCTGGTTTTTAGGCAGCCCAGCCTGGCCCAGTGAGTGAGGGATGGTATGGGGGTAAGGGTGCAGATAGGCGTGGCGCTGGCCCCTCACCTCTGCCCACGAAGTAGTCCTGATAGTAACGGGCACCCAGGTCCACGTGCTCGATGCTGTACTGCCGCGGGCGGCTCTGTGTCCGCTGCTGCTCCTTGGGCACCTCGAGCACCGAGATGCTGGCGTTGGTGCGGTAGGTGCTGAGGGCAGGTTCAGGTGGGCGACTCTCGGGCCCGGCCCCCCCAGGAGAGCCGGCTGAGGCCCGGGAGAAGCTGACGTTACGCTCACGCTCACCCCCAATCTCGTTACGGAAGTGCGGGCAGCTGAGCAGCAGTTCATTACTGTTGTCGTCGCCCAGGTCCTGCTCCAAGCTCTCCTTGCAGTTGAGGTCCTCGGTGCTGGGGAAGGCAGGGTCCAGCCCCCCTAGGCCATGGGCCCGTGCAGTGGCCGTGAGTGAGGCAGTGGCCGAGGCGGCCGAGGCCCCCGTGGTGGTGTTGCGGCGTGGTGCAGGGCAGCCCCGGTTGGCAGCAGCAGCGTGCAGGTCAAAAAGCATGCTCTGCACGTCAAAGTGGGCGAAGCTCTTCTGGCACACCCAGGGCCGGCCAGCCTCCGGGGCACTGCGGCCCTCCTCTGCCTCACCTTCGCCCTTGTTGCTCCTCAGCTTGCGGAAGATGGAGGAGTCGACAGAGTCCCCGCCACCAGGGCCCCGCACTGCCTTCCGGCGGGCCTTCTCCTTCTCCTTCAGGGGCTGCAGTGAGAGGAGGTGGTCCTGGGGTGCTTGCCCTGGACGGGGTGTCCCTGCGAGGGGGGCCCCAGGATCAGCCCGAAGCAGGTGGCTGAGAGCCTGGGAACCCCGGGGTGCAGGCTGCTCACTGCGGAACTCGTTGAGGATGTCGAAGAAGCTGTGTTCGGGCACGGCCTGGACGTCGATGGAGGAGGTACTGCCGTATTCCCGGAAGAGGGGCAGTGCCCCTGGGTATCGGGCACCCCGGGGATCCCCCACATCCTCCACGTCGCACTCGCTGAGGGTAATCTCACTGCTGCTGCGGTGGCGCAGGGGGAGGAAGGCCCTGCCAGGGGACCGTGGCCATCCATCCTGGAACTCCACGTCCTTGGACCTTCTCCTGGAGAGCCGGTGGAAGGCTCTGCCCCCCGAGGCTGCCATGCGGCTAGCAGGGGGCTGTCCATTTTGTATGTTCCGCAGGGAAGGGGCTGCCGTGGTGGCCTTTGCACCCTCTGTGTCCAGAGAGGGGCTGGGGTTGCTCTGCTCTCTCAAGGCTTCCCTCTTGGGTGGCCAGTCAGCCACTCTGGCACGAACACCCATTTTGGGCACTGCAGGGGTGGTGGGACTGGGCCGTGTGGGGGCTGGGACCGGGCTCTCACCCAGTGACTGGGCCAGGCCCCCATTCTGCACCCAGAACCCCAATGAAGTGTAGTCCCCTGAGAGGCCATCGGACCGGGCCCCACAGTTGGCGGCCAGGTCCACACCATCGCTAGGAAGGGGCCGATAAGTGGTCATCGTCCTGGCACCAGAGTGCTGCTGGCCCCCGGAGAGTATCGAGGAGCTTCAGGGGGTCCCCTGGCCCTCAGCCATTGTTGAGGGCCACCAGTCCCAAGAGAAAGGAAGCCGGGCCCTGAAGCCTGTCGGGAAGGTCGTGAGCCTGTGGTGGCCAGCTCTCCACCATCGCTGTGGGCAGCCGAGCTGGACAAGCTCTGGAGATGGCGCTGTCCCGGCGGCTCTGTGCCGAGGGGCTCAGCAGGGCACAGTGTGTGGTGGGTGCGGGCTGGTGGGCTGCTGAAGTGTCTCTCCCGCCATGCTGCAAAGAGAGAAATGGCAGAGATGAAGGGAGAGGGAAGGAGTCCCGAGGACGGGCTTTTGCTTTGGGGCAGCTCCATTCACGTCACAAACCGTTCAGTGTGGAAATTTCCAAACGTCTCCATACTCAGACAGGAGCTACCCACAAGCGCTGACACCCAGAAACCATAGCCTTTTCTGTTGAGCCTATTTCTCTGCCCCACATCTGCTTCTTGTTTGGTTTGGGGACAGAATACTTCAGAGGAAAGCCTAGATAGTAGGGTATTTTATTTACAAACATTTCACTCTGTTGCTCAAGTTGATAAGGTCTTTGGAAATAAACCATCTCCACCCAACCAGAGGAAAACATGGTATTTGCTGCCAGGGTCTCAAAGGCTCCTCTATATGGTTTTGTAAACAAACAAGATCCAAATGCTGCTTGGGTAGATGCGCTGCCAGAGTTCCTCCCTGTGCCTTTCAGGCCCTGCACTCCCAGGATTATGCTCCTATAGGATGGCCAGCCCTGTGGTGCTTTTGAATGTGGCCCTCTATCTCTCACACAAAGTTATGCTCTAGACTTAGGGAAGAACTCTATAGAAATCTGTGACAGACACACTCCATAAATGGCATCCGTTCCTGCCACTTCCTGGCTAAGGTTTCCTCAGTGGCTTTCTGCTGCGTCAGACCAAAATATGGATTTCTGTTTTGTTTTTTGTTTTTGTTTTTGGGCCACACCCGTTTGACGCTCAGGGGTTACTCCTGGCTATGCGCTCAGAAATCGGCCCTGGCTTGGGGGGACCATATGGGACGCCGGGGGATCGAACCTCGGTCCGTCCTACGCTAGCGCTTGCAAGGCAGACACCTTACCCCTAGCACCACCTTCCCGGCCCCCAAAATCTGGATTTCTTTGGCCAGCTTTCAAGCCCTGCCCTCCTGTCCTCCTCGATGTCTTCTATTCCAACCAAGATCCTGGGAGAAGATTCCTCCCTGTTCCCAACCCCCCAATCCCCATCAGAACATTGGGGATCCTGCCTGGACTCTTGACCAGGCCACCAGCCTCTGGGCAGAGCCCACTCTACTATCTGGTTTTATCTGGCTGCTCCCTGCTACGACCAGTATTTTTGCTCATCATCTATTTGGCCTGTCACCACCACCAGGTTCACATGTTCCAGAAGGGTTGGGGTGTCTGTGTTGCTCAGGGAAGCCTCCCAAGCTCCATTTAGAATGGACCCTGGACAGGCCACATTTTCCCGGGTGAGGTAGGGAGCAGACAGATGCTGCCTGTCCTGCTGTGTAAGTTCACCTGGGAAGTGCAGGCTCTGGGGGAGAGTTCACACTTCTGCATAGCATCATCTAGTTATCTGCCTCTACCTTGAACTTGTGGAAGATGACAGAGATGAAGGAAGAAAGGGACCGGAGGCTCATGGTCTAGGGCAGACCCCACTGGTTGCCCAAATGCTGAGCCCCCTTCCTCCTGCCACTGGAGTGAGACCTGCTCAGGACAGTGACAGGCCAGACTGGGTACCTGACACAAGTGAAAAGGCCTAGAACTTTGCTTTTCCTTGGAATCAGGAGCTGTCTGGCCACTTTGTCTATGTTGTATGGTATTTTCTGAGTGAGGAAGCAGAAACCCTCCATGTGAGGTGTACACGGGCATGAGTGAGCGTGCACAAATGTGAACTGTAAAGAGGCGAGTATTGGCACATACAGGTGTCCAGGAACATTTCCTAACTTGTCTAGAGCATGTGAGGTTGAGAGACCAAGAGGGAAGCAGAAAGCAAATTCATGAAGTACAACCTCTGAGAAAGTGAGAACTGGATGAGGGGTGTTTGGGAGCACAAATGTGCTCCTCTCCAGCGTTGCACATGGGAAGAGAAGAGGAGATGGAAAGTCCTGTAGGTGGGTTACAGGTGGTGGGAGAGAGCCTGAGGGCTTGTGTCATGCAGGAAAGGGGAGGTGGGATTGGGGCTGGGGCCCCACGAACTGCAACATGGAGGTTTGAAGGGGCAGACTCGCTCCATAGAATGAGAAAGTCAATGCATCCGACTTCTCAAGAGAAACCTACAATCTAGAACTGGGAGCAACCTTCCAATTTGAAAAACAAAAAACAAAAAATGGGAGGATTGGGAAAAGGTCCCACAGGCTTTGCAAGTGGGAGTCCTGAATTCCATCCCTGGCACCACAGGGCCCCAAGCCCAGCACTGCTAAGTGTGAACTCAAACCTAACTCCAATCCCCAAAGAACAATTAAAAAACAAGCACCAACAATTAACACGCCCCAAAAGATCTCTTAAAGGATTTTTGTAGAACTACACGAGAGGGGCCAGAGCAATAGTATAATGGTAGGGCGACTTGCCTCGCACACGGCTGACTTAGGTATGATCTCCAGCATCCTATATAGTCCCCGGACCTGAGCACCTAATCAAGCAATTCCTGAGCTCAGAGCCAGGAGTAGTGTGTGCTCCCCACAAAACTGCCAGAGTGGTGCCTAGGGGAGGGGTGGCTATCCTCCAACCCCTCCCCTGCTTTTTTCTCTTTAATGCCTACAAATGTACTTATTTCTCTTATTTCTCCCCACATCTCCATCTATGAGAACATGAACTACTGACGTATCCCAGATTTTTTTTTTTTTTTGGTTTTGGGCCACACCCGGTGATGCTCAGGGGTTATGCCTGACTATGTGCTCAGAAATCATTCCTGGCTCGGGGGACCATATGGGACATCGGGGAATCGAACCATGGTCTGTCCTAGGTCAGCTGCATGCAAGGCAAATGCCCTACCACCGTGCCATTGCTCCAATCCCATATCTTCAAGATTTAACAGTGTCTGGAAAGGTCAGGGCAAAGGCACCTCCTTCCTTGTGGCACACCGCTGGCTCTGGTATAAATGAAGCATCCCACATACTTCTAACCAGTAATTGTGCCTCAGAAACATTAGTGGCAAAACCTTAATGAGGGCAGACAGGTAAGTCTATATAGTAAGGGGGTTTTGGCGCTTGTGGCATATGCCAGGAACCAGCCTCCCAACTCTGGCTAGTGAAGGGCACTGTGGGGGTGTGGCAGCTCAGTTGTGTACTGGCTTAGTCCAGTAGAGGGCAGAACATTCACCTCTGAGATGAGGCTCGTGACCCCAATGTGCCTATGCTTGCTTATGCAAGCACCCCGACAGATGGGCTTTGCTGCCGATGGCTATTTCCATCTGGGTCAGAACCACCCCCCCCCCAGTCCATTTTGTTCCCTTTCTGGATGTTCACAGATGTTCTTTGGAGGAGGGTGAAGGAGCAACGCATGCCCCCACCCCCCCAGCACTCCTTGGCCCAGATGTGCCCATCTGACAGTTCAGTTTCCAGGCCAGGTGTGATAGGGTACTGGGTGCTGAGCTCAGGGCCTTGCGTGTACAGGCAGTCAGGCACCCCAAGCCTACCCCTGGTCTACCATGACCCTGGAAAGCTGAGTGACATAGTGTCCCCTGGTATTCAGGGGCTAATGTACCCTAGTCCTATCCCAGCTGCCTGCTGCCAGGCTCCTCCCTCCTAAATCAGCCCAGACTGTGATGAGCAGTCCCCACTATGAGGTCCTGACTGCCCAGATTCTGTGTACCCAGAGATGGATACTGACAATGTGACTCTATTTCAGCACCTACCTCCAGACACTGCCACTACTACTGTTCCACGAGCCCTTTAGTTTTGTTTCATTTTGGGGCCATACCTAAGGTTCACTCCTGGTATGGATAGGGGGACCATTGGGATGCTGGGGATCAAACCTGAGTAGACTATGCTTCATCTGCTGGACCATCTCTCCAGCCCATCTGTTTTGCCTCTGGATCACAGCTCAAAAACAGAGCTTGGGGGCCACTCCCTAGTTGGTCCCGTGGTATTATCCCGTGAGGGGATCACGTGGTGCTGGGGACAGAGCCCAGGCCTCCCATGTGCAGGACCTGCATTCAGCCTGCTGACCTTCCCCTGCTGCAGAGGCACAGCTAGGGCTGGGCACAGACCTCAGCTCAGCCTGGGGTGCTACACGGGTTCACTGGAGCATGACAATCAAAGCACCCTGGCTTGTCATGTGGCATAGCTTGTTGGGGCCCACGGGTTCCCCATAGCACCTGCCTGTGCTCCAGGATGGCCCATTCAACCACAATAGTCCTATTGCCTCTGGTAAGTTCTGCAGTGGTCTGAACCTTTCAAGCATAGTTGCTGGCATGAGGGGTACAAGACTGAGATGTGCAAGGTGCTACATCAGAGCTGGTCAGAGCTGGGCAGGGAGGAAGAGGGAGCCCAATCACCTAACACTAGTCAGGAATGGGCACTGTTGCCAGGATGCCTACCTCAAAAGACTCTTCTAATTCATGCCTCACTGGTGACAGGTGGCTACTGTAGGCTGAGGGAGACTGGGATACCAGTCTGGGGTGTCCTGGAAGAATGCTGGAAGGTCACCACTCCCGGGCTGTGGGTATCCCTAAAAATGCAGGCCCCTTCATGGGGCATGCTAGTGACTGGCAAGCTACTAACAGGCACTTTGCGAAGTGCTCCCACAGGTCACTCAGGAAGAAGGGGGTCTCCCTTGTAAGTCCTCAAGCCCAGGATCACAGACCCACATGGGTCTCTTTGTGGATGATTTTCTTCATGGTGTCCATCTCTCCTTCTTTCAACAGCCCAGGTTACCCTCTGGGAATTGCCCATGGCTCCCACCCTGGGAGCTGACTGTGGGGAGATGGAGGGGTCTTTCTTGGGCACAAGAGCTGTGGGGCTTTAGACAACACTGCCATCCTGCGTGTCCCATCAGCTGAGCAGCATTTACTGAGCCCCTAAAATCTCCCGCCATCTCATGCAACAGTCTTTGTCAGCAATGACAGGAGTGATTTGGCACGTCTGTTCCCACTTCCCTGGCCAAATCAAAGGCCTGAGACTGACATCAATAGAAGGATCCACCAGAACATCTGAGAGCACAGGAAGCAATGATTCTCCATTTGTCAGGCCTCACGGCAGGGGGTCCCCTTCTTCCCACCACGTCCATCCATCCCCCAGTCTCCCCACAGCAGGTCCAAGTTCATCCTTCTCTCCCATCACCCACTCTGGACCCAACTGACAATTCTCCCTTGCTGACCACATTACAGCCTCACTGGTCCCTGCTCTGGCTTCTCCTGAGCCAGTCTCCACACAAGTGGGCAGAGCAATCTGAGAATAAAAGTCACAGCTAGCTCAGCTCTCAGTGCACCCACCACCTCTACTTCGGTTGTATAGCTCAGACCAGTGTGACCATTCTCTCTGTTCTGGCTTTTCTCCTTTCTCCCTTCTGCCCCAGGGCCTTTGCACATCCCACTCCAGGTCATTCTTTCTCAGGACTCAAGACAATTTCCATCCACCCTGAACTCCTCGAATATGGTCATTATCTTCAGAGACCCCTGCGTCAATATATGTATTTGCATGTTTGCCACATGTAATACTTGTGAGGCCCAGAATTATAATCACTACCGCTCCCCCCGCCCAGCACAGGCCAGATACAAAGTAGGTCACTGATGAATTCCCCTAGTAAATAAATGGATGGGTGACAATGGGGAGTCACTTGGTGGGGCTATGAGCTGTGCGAATTGGTGTTTTCCTGGTGCCTGAGTGTATCTGCCTGTATTTTCAGGAAGCTAAAAATGAGAGAGAGAGAGAGAGAGAGAGAGAGAGAGAGAGAGAGAGAGAGAGAGAGAGAGAGAGAGAGAGAGAGAGACAGAGACAGAGACAGAGACAGAGAGACACAGAGACACAGAGAGAGACAGACAGACAGAGATCCTATGTGCTGCCCTTCCTCTGGCCATTGGATGTGAGAGGGGTGGATATTCAGGTCTCCTTCCCAGGTGGTCAGAGTCTAGGAGTCTCTCAACCTGTTCTAGGGGTTCCTCTCCCTATGGAAATGGAGATCCAGCTGTCAGTATAGGGGGTCAGGGAGACCTAAGCACTCTGGAGAGTGCCAAGCTGTGGCATCAAATCTGAGAGGTACTTTCAGAAGGGGTCAGTGACCCCTCTGGGACACACCTGGCAGCCCGGCAGTTTCTGGGCACACGAGTCGTTCATTCACCTGGTAGGGGATCGCTGCCCTTCCAGATCATTCCTCTGTTCATTCATGAAATGAACAATGACTGCACTCTTACAAATCATTCAGTGCCAAAAAAAATCAACGTGGGGCCAGGGAGACAGTGCAAAGGGCTAGAGGACATACTGAGATATACAGGGCCTAGAGTGTAGCCCCTCAAGGATCAACAGGTACAGTCCTGGGGTTCTCACCAATCCCCCACCAAAATTACCAAGTCCAAAAAACACTGAAAACTTCATATGATGTCATCACTCATTTCCCAAACACGGATGACTTGAAATCCATTTAGACCCGGGATGTAGGTCAATAGGGCATGTTCTTGGTCTACATGAGGCTCGGATTTGACCCCAAGCACCAATCCAATCCTAACTATTCATTTTGGAAGCTCACAAGGGTCCGTGGATTTTTAAGCCCTCAAGACTGTGGGTAGCTCCCAGGTATGCAGAGAGTTGGGGTATGAACTCGCATCCTGGTAGCACAGATGGGCGAGGCTTGGGGCTCAGTTGGCGAGTGACAGTAGAGTAAGACCAACACCATGAGTTCTCCTAGGGGTCAGGCACAGGCTCCATGTATGTGATATAATGAACTCATAGAAAAGGGACTTCAGGGGCCCGGAGAGATAGCACAGCGGTGTTTGCCTTGCAAGCAGCCAATCCAGGACCAAAGGTGGTTGGTTCGAATCCTGGTGTCCCATATGGTGCCTGCCAGGAGCTATTTCTGAGCAGATAGCCAGGAGTAACCCCTGAGCACCGCTGGGTGTGGCCCAAAAACTTAAAAAAAAAAAAAAAAAAAAAAAAGAAAAGGGACTTCAGGGGCCGGGCGGTGGCGCTAGAGGTAAGGTGCTTGCCTTGCTTGTGCTAGCCTAGGACGGACAGAGGTTCGCTCCCCTGGCGTCCCATATGGTCCCCCAAGCCAGGAGCGACTGATTTCTGAGCGCATAGCTAGGAGTAACCCCTGAGCGTCACCAGGTGTAGCTCAGAAACCAAAAAGAAAAAAAGAAAAGGGACTTCAAACAGACGAGGCCAAGACAATGCGGTAGACTTAGAGGAAAGGACTGAAGCAAGTCAGCAATAGCACTACAACTTCAGCTTAAAAATTCATTCTTGAGTTTCTCCTTCAGTTATCTCCCTTCCTTCTCTCCCTCCCTCTTCCTTCCCTCCCTCCCTCCCTCCCTCCCTCCCTCCTTCCTTCCTTCCTTCCTTCCTTCCTTCCTTCCTTCCTTCCTTCCTTCCTTCCTTCCTTCCTTCCTTCCTTCCTTCCTTCCTTCCTTCCTTCCTTCCTTCCTTCCTTCCCTCCCTCCCTTTTCTTTTCTTTTCTTTTCTTTTTTTTTTTTGGTTTAAAAAACTAAAAAAAAAAAAAAATTCATTCTCTCCTTGCTATACTGGGAACATCAGGATAGTACCCAAGAAGCAAAATGCTCGGACACTAACAATCTCACTAGAAAGAGCCACAGTAAGTAACTCCCTGCCTTGCTTCCAGGAGCCTTCACCAAGGCCTGAGCCCCACTCTAGCTCCTGGGGTTTTTCTCCAATCCTCCACAGACACATGAGGATATTTTATAACTTAATCTAATCCTCACCCTCTCTGAAGTCAGTGCAGGCTAAACTCAGTCACACATGACGACCTCCCATCTCAGATGCTACGGGTGGGTCCCTTTCTCCCTACTTACTTGGATTCTTAGGACTCGGATCCTCAAGTTGGATAATTCACCATTATCAGAGAGGTTGGGAGAAATGACTAACCAGCCACTGGAAAGGCCAGGTAAAGAGGAGGAGTGCAGATGCTTCTGACCTTGTGCAATTTGGGGTACAGCACCCTTCTGGCATGTGGCTGTGCTTGCTGGCATAGCAGCTCCCTGGATCTGGTAGTTTTAGGTTTTAATAGAGGGACTGGTGTTTGGAGGGGGACTGCTTCAATCTCTAACCACCAGTAATTAAACCAGCAAGAGGAAGTCAGAATTGGCAATGGAAGTCCCAACACTCTTAGCACATGGCTGGCTCCTCGGTAGAACTGTCCCTTCTGAATTGAGAGGTCCACCAAGAGTGATCTATTAGCATAACTTCAGAGAGGGTAGACAATTAAGAGACACTGTCACCCCAATCACCCAGGAAACCCAAGAGCTCCTGGAGAGGACACCATGCTGCAGAAACCCTGTCATTCCTAATACCCCAGGACCCAGTACATCTTACCACCCCCAGCAAACCCACTACTCATGCTACATGATCAAAAGCCCAGAGTGGCATTTCATAGTTCCCTTTCCTGGGCATCCAGAATTGGCCCACAAGCCTCTTAGAGCCTGAAGGGTAGCCAGAATACCCAGGAAGGGAGGGGCCCTGGGTCCCCTGCTCAGAGCTTCCAAGTGGCCATACTGCTTGCAAAGGAGTAAACCGGTAGTCCTTCCCCGGTGGTGGTGGGGGCAGGGGGAAAAAGAAGTAAAATTAAACTGGACACATGCACTGGAGTTTCCAGTTGTGGCTGGTCTGCTCCTCAGGAGGGTGGTGTGGCCTGGGAATGAGGCACGTGATGGTGGTATTACTTCATCCGTGAACATGTGAGGGGAACACGCCAGAGTCTACCCCACCCCTATATCTGGTTCCTCTAGCCTGCAGCAACCAAATCTGAAGGAGCTGAGAGGAAAAGCCATATCCCCTCCCCTGCTGAGCTACTTCTGGTCTGGGAGGTCTCTGAGTAGAGTCCACTGTCTCCCAGACACCAGGCACAGCCAGGGAAGGAAGGGGCATTCCAGCAATGGCCATAGGTTCCCCCAGGTTACAGCTGACACTACTCACGGGGTGTGTCTTCTCTATCTGGTTTCTAGCCTGCTAACAAGGACAGCTAAAGTGACCAGGCTAAGTTGATCATATGGTCACTTACCTAAATATACTTGTGGGTGGGGTGGGGGACACTTGGCAGCCTCATTGCCCTTAATTTCTCCATAGAACAGGGACACACAGGGACAATAATGGACTGAATACTCTAGGGAATGCCCAGACATCTACTAGACTGTCTCTGGCACACTGCAGTACACAAGTGTTAGTGCTGATCACTTTGAGATCAGCCCTGGGAGAGGCAGATGAGCCCCTCTTTCCTGGGGGGGTGGGAGGAGCACTGAGGCTGGCTGTGAAACCCCTATGGGGTAGGATGCCCTGGCCATCTTGCTCTCATTCTGGGCACAGCCGACTCCAAAGACTAATCATAGACTCCAGAGACTCGTCAGAGACGAAGGCTGGACCCAAGGCGGCATACACGCCAGCCCCTCTAGGCACTGTGGCCATGCCGCCCAGGGGGCAGAGATGACCCCACAGGGCTTGTATGGTGGGGGAGGCTTTTTGGGGAGCAGTAAAGAGGCAGCAGCAGTTCAAGTCTGCTGGGCTGGTCCTGCCTTTATTCCCAACTTGCCACCTGTGTAACCCCTGCAGGTGAGTAAATATTTTGTATGTCTCCCTGGAAGGTTCCCTCCAATGGTCAGGCCTGGCCTTGTTTAGGAGCTGGTGCCTCGTTAGAGTGAGGCCAGTCCCGTAGGCTAATCCCTCCTAATTGCCCCCTGAAACCTGCTAAGATCACATCTGCTGGGCCGGGAGAAAGAATCAATATTTGCCAATCTTGATTAAACAGGGCCCGGGAATCCCTGTCAGAGAACATCTGTCAAAGGCTGCTTCTTCCATCCTGTCCTGGGGGCAGCCAGGCCTGGGTGTCTTTGGTTCTGCTTGATCTCCCCAGAGGGTGGTCTTGGGATAGGGGAGTAGGAAGAAAGGAGACACCCAGGGTGAGGGTGGGGGAGCTGAACACACAGAGGTGGACCTGGCCAGCTGCCAGCAGGCATCACCCTGGCATCCCTGACGGCTGTGTTCCCTGGTGGGTGACCTTCTGGGGTACACTAGTCCCCTCATTTTTCAAAAAGAAATTCTGAGATGTATATGTCTATTCAGAACGTGTGGGGTGAGCCTGGTCTGGGGGGTGCTCCTCAGGCTGGGGCCCTGGCACAGCACAATGGGAAACAGCAGTCAAAGCTAGTGGTGTGGGGGAGCCAGGCTGGATGTCTGCCCAGTGCCCAGCCCCACTGGTGAGATCAGCCCCGCCCCTGCCCTCCAGCACCCATGGGCAGGGCCCTCCTCTAACCCCCGCTTCCGGAAGAGAAGAGGCCCAGCATGCAGGGGTCCTCCCCAAGATCACCTGGTGAAGGGAGAGGCAGAGGGGTGCAGCCTGCCTGTCATCTCCAAACAGCAGGGATAAAGCTGTTTGGACAAAGGACACCACCCACTCCTGGGGTAATTTCTGGGAGAGAGCCTACACTCTGCAGCTAGAGGCCCTACCCAAGGGCAGAAGATGGGCTCCCCTAGTGAACTGGGGGATCAGGATGCACCCTAGAAGGCACAAACCACCAGTTCTGTATCCTTCCAGATGTTAAACTGCAGATCCCCTGCTAGGGAGGCTGGGTGGAGCCTCAGTCCTGATCTCACCCCTTTCCCAGATGCGAAGCAGGCAGGATGGGGTGGGGGGGGGCTGCTTCCCCAGACTGTACATAACAATGAAGAAAAAGGGAAAACAAAAGCAGTTAGTCCACAGGCCAGTTGCCTCTAGGGGTTCTTGTCCCCACTGCCACTCTATCCAACTGTCTGTGGCTGTCCCACTTTCTGCTCTGCCGCACACACACAGCCCTGACATTTCTGGGTTCGAGTCACCAGACTTTGTCAACTCACCACTGAGGTGTGCTCCAGCCAGGCAGCTTCGGCCTGGTCCCTCAATAATCTCCCCACTAGATTTCCAGCTCCCAGCAAGGATCAGGAAGAAAAATGGCCCAGAAAAGGGTCCAGATTCTTTAGCCAGAAGCCAGAGAAGGATGCCAAACTACCCAATGAAAGAATCACTGGCTGGCATGGGATGATGGAGCTTGAAGTTATGACCTGGATTAGAAGTTTTAAATCTCACAGGAAACTGGCTACATTTAGCATGGGACCAACACAGCTACACACTCCGCCTCCTTAACCCCATGCCATCAGCAGCAATGCAGAAACACAGCACCCTTTTGAGAAAAAAACACTCCTTAAAACCCCCCCTTTCCTCACCAAGTATCCCTTCAAGATCAATGTGTGGGGGCCAAAGTGGTGGCGCTAGCGGTAAGGCATCTCTGTCTTGCAAGCTCTAACCTAGGACAGACTATCCCCTGGCATCCCATATAGTTCCCCAAGTCAGGGGCAATTTCTGAGTGCAAAGCCAGGAGTAGGCCCTGAACGTTACCGGGTGTGACCCAAAAACCAAAAAGAAAAAAAAAAGGATCCATATGTGGTGACATACAGGCTCATCCCAACGCCCCTAAACCTCCAAAATCATAAGCCTCCAGTGGGACAGAGGCACAGATCAACTATAGGAGGCCCAGTCAGGCAGGTTTTTGTCATCAACTCTTTTATAAAATAAAGTGAATGGGCAGGCTAGACACTGTCAGTTAATGCTGTTCACAATTGCGATTAAACTTTCAGGAGGTCTTGTAAAGGAAGCTTGAAACAGCCATCAGGCAAGGACAGGAAAGTGGGCTAGACGTGGCCCTCAAAAACACTGGGGTCGTACAGGCATCCATGACAATTCTGGGAGTTTCCTGACTGCCCTGATTACCCACCCCCCTTCACAATTGTGGGAAAATGCCAGATGTCATGTACTTCCTAAAGCAAATCAATCTACTGTACCTTTCTATTGTTTAAAATACTATATATAGCTTGTAAGCTCATGGTTCAGGGCTGGCAGATTCTGGCTTATGCTGGATTCTGACAGCCCCTGCATGCTTGTAAGAAAAATAAACCCTCTGCTATTGCATGAGAGATTGTGGTCTTGGTGTCTTTGAACGGCGCATCGTTCTCCTGAACTTAACATTTGGAGGCCCCAGCGAGATATTCACGCCTGTTCAGGGACATCAACGCTTCACCTCGGGGTTTTGAGAAAACCGGCGCCTAGGAGGTAAAATGTGCACTTGGTGTGGGCAGTGTGACTGCCGTACGAGCCCGTGAGGGTTCTCGGTCTAGGGGGCCGCAGGTCACAGATCTGAGGGACGCCTCAGTGAGGTTTGGGGATCCCGAGGACGCTCGGGAGCCCTTCTGTATGTATGACCCTTAGTGGGGTATACATTGGTAAACTGCCCAAGTATCGGGACCTAGGTCAGATTCTGTTTGTCTGTCTGTCTGTTACCGTTTTGTGTGAGTTGTTTCTCCTTGTCTTGTGTGACTTGGTTTTATTGAGGAGCCCTAGGGAGAAGTGGCCAGAGGGGCCCTTCTCATCAGGGAGGAGGTCGGGCGAGGCCTCCTCAGCAGGGAACAGAAATCTTGGCTCCAAACGTAGGAGACTCCACGGAGCTCCAAGGATCAGTGCAAGTCCCGGCCGGGCTTTCCAAAGTGGGTGTGAGCCCTTCGCAGATCCTTCAGGTTGGTTTGATTTCATTTTGATCTCATTTTTAGTTTTGGTTTATTTTTTGGCTTTCCACTTCTCTGGTTCATTTTCTCCTGTCTCTCTCTTCAAAACTGGAAGTTACTCAGTGAGGGAAAAATCCCTCCCAGTCCTGGAGAGGTGTGGAGTTCATTGGGCATGGCCCAGAGAGCAAAAGAAATTTGTAAATTTTAACGTGAGAGTGAAGACCGGTCAGTGTGAGTGGTGAAGTGCTTGGCAAAATGTGTGGGGAATTTGTGTGATAATTGATTTCTTGATTGTTATTATCTATTGCCTTTTCTCAGTCAACCATGAAGCAGGCTCAGACTGCTCAGTCCAAGGTCTCTTGCTGGAAAACTTCCCAGAGGTGCAAAAATTGGTGTTGAGTGGCAATTTCTATACTTCCTTGTTATTTTCTGTTTCGTTGTGTTTTTGTATTTCAAGGCAGGCTCTGTTAGGGACAGGGCAAGGTGGTGGTCGCAAACTCTGCCTCTTTGCTGGCCAGCAGGACTTAAATTTGTCCTGGAGGGGCTGGACTTTGTAACTAAACACCTCAGCCAAAAGGTAAAAATCAGAAAAATCTTGGGAGCTGCCGTCTTGTTGCTTCTGGCTGGGAAGCTAAGAAATTAGTCAGTTAAAAAAAAAATTCTTTACTGGAGCTTATCCAAGAAAGGAAAACTTACCAAACTCCCTTCCCCCCCCTGGTTTACATATCGAAGAAGAAATTGGGAGTGGCTGGGATGAAACTAAGTTCTAATACAGACTGGAAAATGCCACCTGCCATAAGGAATTTCACCAACTCTAAGAAATTATCAATCAGTTCAGAAACAGGTTCCAACAGCATTGTAATGTGGGAATAATACAAATTTTTGTATTTCTATGTCTGTTAAAAATAATATTAATTTTAAAAGGCCAAAACTGTGTGAAAAATGTTGTGGTTAGCATTTTGATAATATTGTTAATCTTGTGAACGCTTAATATTGTTGAAATGCCTAAATCTAGATAACAATATAAAATTTAATGTAGTTTTAAGGTTTTAATGTAAAAATGCCTAGATTGTCTTTACTAAGTGTAACAAAAAAAATTTGGTCCTGTCAGATAAAAGTAATTCTAGCAATTTGTTTTCTAATTGGGAAAAATAAAAGAAATAAAAGTTTTAGGTATTTGTATAAAGTGCAAACCTTTTAAAATTAAAGTAAAATTAGTCATATTTAATATCTCTAAGGTTTTTATAACTTAAGTTATACTGTAGTGCTTGGATGGTTACAATACCTACCTCTCATTTGCTGAAGTTGCATCTTGTAAAGCTTAAGTAACTTGGTAACTGGAATTTAAAATATAATATGTTCTGAACACTGTCATAAATTTGGCATTTTAATCAATAAACAGGGTATATTTGTAGTAAACTCATTTGAACCTATGATAAGTTATAAAGTAGTAAAAAATTGTAAAATAAATTTTTAGAAACTGCAAAATGCTATGTTTGAAATAGTTAAAAAACAAAAAACCATTTTGAATAATGTACTAAGTTGTTCAGAAAAGTAAAGTAATTAAAATTGAGTAAAAAAAAAATCAAACTTTAAAAACTATAACTCCTCTAAATTGTAAATTTAAAATACTTTTAAGAAAATTTATGTTTTGCTTTGGTCTAAAGCATAGCTTTTAAAAATTTGTTTAATGTTTTAATTAAAAGTCTTATCAAATATTATTTATGTAGGAAAATATGTGGTTATGCAAAATAAAAAGATATAAATTTAATACTGAAAAAAAAATAAAACTCTAAAAAAGAGTAGCCAGTTGGTAAAACTAAAGGAAATTTGTAAAGTGAATTTAGAAAGAAAAAATTTAAAAATGTGTAAAAGGAACTAAGGAGGTGTACTAAAAAAGAAACTATCAGATTAAGTCGGATGATGATAATAATGATGATTATTATTATTAGTATTATTAAAATGCCTCTAAATCAGGAATTAGCCAATGTTTTGTGCAAAATAATTTTAAATGTTTTAAACCATGTTATAGTGTTCATATGTTGTTAGGTGAAAATGAAATAATAATGAGGTATTATAAATACCTAAAATATATATATATAAAGGTTTTAAAAAAATAATCAAAAATTTAAAATATTGAAGTTCAGTTTAAAGGTGTTTAAAAATATAGTAATTGTTAATTGTAAATTTTTTTTAAAAAAGGTCTAAAGTCTGCCAGAAAATTTTGTAAAATATAAATTGCTAAATTGCTGGTGTCTAATATGTTTTCTGCTTTAAGCTAAGTCCAGAAGAATAAGCAAACTTCTACTCTCTGTATGTAAATTTATTTACTGCCAAGAATATTAATAAGTGTATCACAAGGAACTTTGTAAATCTTATTGTAAAAGCCTCCAGACAATAATCAGGTTTAGAATTTTCTGTGCAAAATTAAGTAACATTTGCTTTTTCTCTCGTCCTAGCACCTTTTAATATCATTTTTATGTCATGGCATCAGTTTGCTTTGCATGAAATACAAACAGGTAAATTTCCTCTCTGCATGAGGAGTAATCCCCGTGCAAACAAGAAATCTTAAAATTAATAAGGGGACCCCAAAGCCCTCTTTTGGGGAAATAATCAGGCTTAAGGTGGTGTGACAAGCAGGCACCGTTAGGCATCTGGCTAACAAAACCAGGAAAACATCAAGATGAATGGCCTGAAAAAGGAAATGGAAGATTTCTGAACCTGCACTAACTGGCCACGACCACTCTCACCCTCACCCTCAGTCTCAAGAAAGAACTTGAGGTCAGAGTCTCTTCCAACCCTGAAGAGGAGTGGAACAGGCTACTTCTAGGAAAATCCTGCAGTGGGTGAGAAGACAACAGCCATCCGAGAACCAACTCGTTCTTACATCAGCCTAGCCTAAGTAACTGTAACGTGACAAATCTGCTGTGTCCCCACCCTATCCTCAAAAATTCTGTAAGTATTGGGAGTGCCCCAAATGAAGATTTCTCCAGTAATATTGTGTTTATGCAAAGGAAGGAGCCAAATTTTTTTCAAATATCTAGTAAGGTGCAAGGTGAAGGTGGAGAGAAAAATAATTTTTATAATTAAAGTAAAGTAACCTAGGTGTAAAAGCATTTTTTATTAATTGTACTGAAACAGATCATAAATTACAAATGTAAGCATTAGTCTAACTAAAAATAATTCAGAGCTGTTTGTTAATAATGCTATAATGCTTTAATTTCTGTTGTTTAACTTGTGTTATCATTAATTGTTACACACTAGGTGTAAAAAACCTTAGATACAGAACAAGTAAGAAACCCCCCGGGAAACCTCTTCATAAGTCTTTTTCAGATACTTCTCAGAAGCCCGCAGCTTGGATGGTCAGTGGCCTGGACAGACTACAAAGGACCCCCCCCTGCATATCCATCTGACTCAACTTCCTGGACCGGGGCAAAATGAAGATCACCTACTGTACCAGATGACAGCATGGGACTGTAAAACCACCGGTCAGGCATACTGGAAGCTCCCTTCCAGTTGGAACTGAATCGTAATAACCAGATTAGTAGTAAATCACACTTTTTGAAAAGCAGCTGGGGAAGGGGTCAGGCAAGAGAAATGCCTTGCATTGCCCTTGAAGTTTTTAATTTGACCTTCCATTATTGTGTGCTAATTAACTGCGCTCTTAAGGGGGGCCAATCAAATCAGTAATCACCCACCCCCCTTCAAGAAAGGCTAAAACAAAAATTCCGGGTTCAAAACAATTGGTTTCAGTCCTGGTTCAAGTAGTCCCCCTGGCTAACAACTCTAATGTCTGCCATTACAGGCCCGCTTGTGCTCCTGCTGCTATTACTGACTATAGAACCTAATGATTACTAGGCAGCAATATAAGGCACTTAATCAAACAACCCAGATCTCTAGGATTAGAGATCAAACAAAAGAAAAGGGGGGAATGTAAAGGAAGCTTGAAACAGCCATCAGGCAAGGACAGGAAAGTGGGCTAGACGTGGCCCTCAAAAACACTGGGGTCGTACAGGCATCCATGACAATTCTGGGAGTTTCCTGACTGCCCTGATTACCCACCCCCCTTCACAATTGTGGGAAAATGCCAGATGTCATGTACTTCCTAAAGCAAATCAATCTACTGTACCTTTCTATTGTTTAAAATACTATATATAGCTTGTAAGCTCATGGTTCAGGGCTGGCAGATTCTGGCTTATGCTGGATTCTGACAGCCCCTGCATGCTTGTAAGAAAAATAAACCCTCTGCTATTGCATGAGAGATTGTGGTCTTGGTGTCTTTGAACGGCGCATCGTTCTCCTGAACTTAACAGTCTCGGCAATGTGCTGCAGGCAGGAAGCGGGCTCTGCAGTGAGGGGTCTGCAGAGACCCAGGGAGCGGGTGAGTTTCTCAATCTTCTTTTTGAATTGAGGCAATGTGATTTACAGTTATTCGTGACTAAGTTTCTCGATTTTGACCTGGAGTCAAGGAGTGCTTCCCTGTAGCTGTTTGCTAAGCTACCCATCAACCTCAGGACTCTGTTTCATAATCATAGAGACTTATGATGCCAACATTTTGTGTGGTCTGAATTCTTTTAATGATGAGGCTGCAAGTGTGCTTGTTTTCAGGACAACTGGACACAAAGGTGTCAGCAACTACTTTATGAAGACTCACAGGGTGGACACCGCTGCCATATGCTGTTCCTCCTCGCTCCCCATCATCCACACTCTGGATCCCTGGCTTGGAATTCACTTTCCTCTGGGGGCTTTCACCTTCCAGATCCTAGAGTCTGCAGAGGCACCCCACCTGTCTAAGCACAAACATCCAGGTTGGGGACTGCTGCCTTTCCTTTAGCCCTGGGGGAGGCTAATGGTTTCTGGGGACCAGAGAGCTGAGGACTGAGCACAGGGAACTGGTACCCAGGCCAGGCCAAAGACTTTTCTTTCTCCTGAAGTACCGCCCCTAACTCTAGCTGAGATTCTATGACTGGCGAAAAGCCCATTTTGGGTGGGGTCAGGAGCCTGAAGCTCTGTTTACACAACACTGGGATCAAACATCCTGCCCTGGTCTCGAAGAATGGACGCCTGGCAAGGGCCTCAGGCTGCAAGGGGCACAGGGCTGGCAGCTCTGCGGGAGTCTGAGGAGCCATAACTCCCAGACAGCAAACTTTCCACTGCCCACAGTTAGTGAAACCTGGCAAGAGCTTGTGAAAATATTCTTACCCTCTGAACCAGTAGTGCTGCTTCTGGGAACGGGTCCCAAGGAAACAAAGAGCAAAAATTCATGAAATTGGTCAGAAGAACAAAAGAAAACAGAACCAGGCCTGAGAAACAGGACACTGGGGAGAGCACTTGTCTTATATGCTGCAGACCTGGGTTTGATCCCCTAGCACTACATCCCGAGCCCACAAGAATGATCCCTGAGCACAGAACCATAAGTAATCCCTAAAAACCATTGGGTGCCACCAGAAAGGGGAAAATACCCTGATCTCAATGTTCAACAACTATCATGTTCCTATATTAAAATTTATGCAAATGTAACTGCTCAAGACTGAAGCTCTTTGAATAATCTTTATTTTGGTTTTGGCTTTTGGGTTACACCTAGCTCTGAGCTCAGAATCTCTCCTGACAGGCTTAGGGGATCATATAGGGTGACAGATATTGAACCCAGATCCGAAGCATGCAAGACGAACGCCTTCCCCGCTATACTACTGCTCCCATCCCGACTGAATAAAGAGCTCTTTAAAAAGTCTAGAATCAACACTCTTAAGTATTAACCACCTCAGGGTTGTATTTCAGTGCTGAGACTCCCTCTGACAGTTGAAAATTTGTTTTTACCTTCCAATATATTATTTGAATTACCTGTTATGATTACTATGTTTTCAAAATAATATGAAAACCCTAGGTTCTCCCTGACTGCCATTCACACAATGAACAACATTTCCTGAGTTTTAAACTCAGGAAAAAAGCAGTGAATCTCTCTCTGCTATAGGGAGAAATGCTGGGAGTGGAAATCACCTATCCTGAGAAAGCAAGAGGAAAAGGAGACAGCAGAGTGGGTGGTCCAGAAGAACTTCGTGGAGGAGGTCACATCTGAAAGAGAGGCAAGCATGGTGTGAGGGGGCGGGAGGCGAGGGGCTCTCCTGCAGGTGGGAGTCTAGAGCTGGCTGCCATGGCAGTAGTCACATGAATAGTGAACCCCAAGAACCTTGGTGTGTCTCGCAGGGCAGCACACTAGGGCTGGTGTTGAGGGAGCAGAGAGCACAGTGTGGATGATCTAACTCTTGATAGGAGCTGCAGGGCACATTCGGAGCTGCAGGAAGAGATGTGACTGCAAAGTATGGCTGGGCTTGGTTTGGCTTTATGGAAACCTGACAGTTTTCCAAACAAAAGCCTGTTGCCAGGTGTGGCTCCCAAAACAAAAGCAAACAAACAGCATCAACAAAGAAAACAGGGCCCGGAGATATAGCACAGCGGCGTTTGCCTTGCAAGCAGCCAATCAGGACCAAAGGTGGTTGGTTCGAATCCCGGTGTCCCATATGGTCCCCCGTGCCTGCCAGGAGCTATTTCTGAGCGGACAGCCAGGAGTAACCCCTGAGCACCGCCGGGTGTGACCCAAAAACCAAAAAAAAAAAAAAAAAAAAAAAAACAAAGAAAACAAAGCCAGTCCACACACACACACACACACACACACACACACACACACACACACACACACACACACACACACACCCCTTTGAGAGATATGACTGCAAGTCCTTCCTTGCAGGTGCACAACTGGATAAGAAGTATCATTACTGAGGGGAGCAGAGGAAAGAGCCCCCTGGTGGGTGGGGGGCCATGGTCGCCCCCTATCAGGGGTTGCTACCATGCTGGCACTGTCAGATAAAGTATGATGAGAGGATCAGCCCCAGATGGACTTAGTGAGAGCAGCCCTGCTTGATCCCTGAAAATAACCCTACCCCACCCCCACAATGCATTGAGTGACTTTTTCTTTCCTGCCTGTGTTTTACAGTTGTTGTCACACACCTTTAAAAATCACTTTACATTTTCCTTTCACCTTTTTTGAGTTAATTAGCACAAGTACCCTTAATAAATAAATCACCTAAGGGTCACCCTCAACCCTGACCCTCAGGTGACTTATGTTAAATTTTGGCTAATAAAAGTGGCAGGGAAAGCAGCAGGAAAAATAAAAAAGCAGCTTGGCTGGCTCAGTAAGAAACAAGAAGACATTCAACAACCTCTGGCCAACAATACACTTTTTCTGTGACTGTCTGATTTCTTGTGCAAAATTGCAGGCTGAGACCCCACACGACAGTCAGTGGAGAATCACGAGAGAAGATACATTGGAAAGCCAAAAAAAAAAAAAACATCAACCAAGGGTGACTGAAGCAAATGGCACAAGAGCTAACTGTACAAGGTCATGCGTGCAGCTTGAGCTCCTTGCACCTTCCTGGTCACCACAACATTCTGCATGGCTGCTAAAGAGCTGGGATGAAGCTAAGTGTCCATCAGCAGTGTGCAGAGAGTGGTGAGGCATGTGGGCCAAGGGGAAGCTCTCTGCCACAGAGGCAGAACCTGCTGCTGGTAACAACAGGGATGGGCCTGGCAGACATCAGGCTTAGTGACCTGGTCAGAATGGGAAAAGCCAAACGCAGCATGGCTTCATTCCTAAGGAACAAAACTAGGGGCTAGAGCAATGGCACAGTGATTAGGGAGATGACTTGCATGCGGCTAACCAGGGTTCAATCCCTGACATCCAGAGCTTGCCTGGAGTGATTCCTGAGCGTAGAGCCAGGAGTAACCCCCATGCACAGCTGAGTGTGCCCTTAAACAAATAAACCCCAATAAAACCAATGAATTAAAAAAAAAAAAAACCCAAACAGGATCAATGTTTCCCAGAGTGGGAGATGCCATGCTCCCCACCCCCTGGGACTGGGTGTTGGGATTTTTGTAGCTTTGGGTTGTAATGGGGGTACTTTGTTCACTTCGGTGAAGCAGATTTCCAGAGGATGTTGAGTGTGTTTTGTTGGTTTTTGTTTTATTCCTTGAAACAGACTGGTATGCTAAGTAAGTTTGGGATTTTGGGACAAGAAGAACAAAAGGGTTGCAAGAAAGAAAAGGGGGATGGGCAAGATGGGTGAAAGGGCTTAATGGTCTGAAGGATGGAATGGAAGGAACGGAACACAACAGGGCCCACATTAATAATGTATAACGCACATGTGTTACCCACATATCACACACCAGCATGACTTCCAAAGGCAGGAGCTGCTGGAAGCAAACTGGCTGGGGGCTCTACCTGGAAACTGGTGATAATCACACACTGGTGGGAACTTGGGGCTCTCTTTCTGCCTCTGTGAGCCTCAGGCATTCCCTGGGGCTATCCCGTGAGGCTCTGGGATGGAGCATATTCTGAGAGATGCATTGTCAGGCAAATGTATTGCGTGAAAGTCCGAAGTATCAATGACCAAACCTAGCAGCATCACCTAGGATGTCCCTAGCTCAAGTGCTTGAGCCCTCAAGGACTACAGTGCTATGTGTGGCTTGTCACAAAAGGAAAGAGGCTCCTACTCTGGTGTGAGTGTGTGGGTGGGTTGGGTGAGGGGGAAGAGACAGAGGACACAGCCTGAGGCTCTCCGGCAGGTAGCAAGATTAAACTATGCACTTTGGGGGTTTCCAGGGAAGCTCTGGCCCAGGAACCCAAAGCTTGCTATGTGAGGCTCCCCAATGGCTGAGACGTCAGGAAACAAAGGAATTCTGAAAGTATCTCATTAAAAATCCAATTAAATCATTTCTGTAGAGTCATAGATGCCCCCCTTCCAGCAGTTTAGAAAGAGTAAGGTCACATGCAAAACACCAACGAGGCAAAATGCCCAAGGGGCACCGACAAATGACAGCAAATGTGGAGAAGTTTGACATCATACTTAGAAAAAAAAATATTTGGGAGCTGGGGAGATAGCTCAAAGGGCTGGAGTGAATGGCCACAAGACCCCAGGGCACACTTAGGAGACCCCTCCCAACACTAAATGTTTAAAAATGCATGTGATAGCCAGAGGAAAAAGTAAATGGTAGAAATGTTATTATCCACACATAGGAATGTAACATTTACCATCTGTCAGAACTTTCTACATACTTGGATTAAAGTCTTCTAGGGTACATATAGTTACTGGGTCCATTTTACTAAAGTGAGGAAACTGAGGCACATGTTGCAGCCCAAATCGGCCCTAAGAATATTTGGAGAAGATGCCTTTTGGGTTTTGTTTTGTTTTTACTTTGGACCACATCTGCCATTGCTCAGTGGTTACTCTGGCTCTGCGCTCAGAAATCACTCCTGGCAGGGTGGGGGGGGGACCACATGGGACAACAGGCTTGCTTCAAGCAAGGCTAACACCCCACCCCCTGTGCTATCATTCTGGGTCCAAGGAAAAGATGCTGTTAAAGGTACAATCTGGTGCCAGAGAGAAATAGTACAGGTGTTAAGACACTTCCTTGTATGCTGCTGATTTGGGTTTGATCCCCGATATCACATATAGTTCTTTTTTTATCCAGCACCAATAAAAGTGTGAGCACAAAGCCAGGAGCACTACCAGGTATGACCCCAACCTTTTTTTTTTTTTTTTTTTTTGGCTTTATCCGGTGGCACTCAGAGGTTACTCCTGGCTCTGCACTCAGGAATCATCATTCCTGGCAGGTTCAGAGGACCCTACGGGATGCTGGAGATCGATCCCGAGTTGACCATGTTGTGCAAGACTGTGCTATCTCTCCAGCCCCTCCAATTGTTTTTAAAAGACACAAACTGGAGCCAGAGGGGTCACCCAACGGGCTGAGCATGTGTTCAGCAAGCAGGAGGCCTGGGTTCCATCAGTGGCACTGCCTGGTTCAACAAGCAATGCTAGGAATAACTCCCAAGCACAAAAGCAGGGGTCATCTCTAAGCATTATTGGATGTAATGACTCCTTCCACCCAAAAAGGGGCATAATTCAATTTAAAACAAGATGACGGGGCCCGGAGAGATAGCACAGCGGCGTTTGCCTTGCAAGCAGCCGATCCAGGACCTAAGGTGGTTGGTTCGAATCCCAGTGTCCCATATTGTCCCCTGTGCCTGCCAGGAGCTATTTCTGAGCAGACAGCCAGGAGTAACCCCTGAGCGTCAAACGGGTGTGGCCCAAAAACCAAAAAAAAAAAAAAAGTTAGGGTCAGGGCCCGGAGAGATAGCACAGCGGTGTTTGCCTTGCAAGCAGCCGATCCAGGACCAAAGGTGGTTGGTTCGAATCCCGGTGTCCCATATGGTCCCCCGTGCCTGCCAGGAGCTATTTCTGAGCAAACAGCCAGGAGTAACCCCTGAGCACTGCTGGGTGTTGCCCAAAAACCAAAAAAAAAAAGATGACAGGGGGAGCAAAAAGGGGACTACTTCAATCTTCCCATTGTCCTTCCCAGGGGGGGGAGGATATGCAGAGAAGTTGAAAACATGGACTCTTCAGGACGACCACACAGACTCCCACCACTCCATCCCCTGAGCCCACACTCCAGTCTTTACAACCGGAGAAGATTTATTTCTCCTGCTGCCCAAACCACCCAGTGGAGCATTTTGTTAAGGCAGTAACAGCAAACTAAGACAGCAGGTCGCTCAGTTAGCAAGTACTGGAACCGGGAGCTGAGCCCAACCACTCTGGCTCCAGAATCCATAGCCTAAAATTACCATATGGCTGACACAGACAGTTGCTGAGGTTACCTGTATTTAATCTTGGGAAGTGGGACTCGGGTGGGTAAAGGAAACAGAGGGAAATGTCTTTTAGTTCTCATTACATATACTTTTAGAATGTTTATATTTTTGACAATCCACACATCATGTATTTATTTACCTTTTTGGTTTTTGGGGCCACATCTGGCTCTGTGCTCAGAGGACCACCAAAGCAAGTCATCAGTCTACTGAACTCCTTTGACTATCTCTCCATCCCCACTTTTTTTGGGGGGTCACACCCAGCAGCGCTCAGGAGTTATTCCTGGCTCTACGCTCAGAAATCGCTCCTAGCAGGCTCGGGGGGAACCATATGGGATGCCGGGATTTGAACCACTGTCCTTCTGCATGCAAGGCAAATGTCCTACCTCCATGCTATCTATCCAGCCCCCCACTTTTTTTTTGGGGGTCACACCTGGCAGCACACAGAGGTTATTCCTGGCCCTGCACTCAGAAATTGCTCCTGGCAGGTACGGGGACCATAAGAGATGCCAGTATTCAAACCACCATCCATCCTGGATCAGCTACGTGGAAAGCAAATGCCCTACCACTGCACTATCTCTCTGGCCCCTACCCCCACATTTTAAATATTAAAACTAAAACTACATACACAGAAATACATACAGCATCACACCTAGATAAGAAGTCAGGGTATGTTCAGCCCTTATCTGTCTTTCCGCTGGGGCCACTTTATCAACACTCTTGGAATCTTAGGCACCTCTAAGGCAGGTGAGAAATGCCTCCACATGGAGACAATCTGATGGGAACTGAGGAGCAAGTAGGTCAGCGCAGAGCGAGAGAAAGGGGCAGAGCTCGTATTACTGTGTGCCAGACCCTGGCACAGTTCCCCCCATGAGCGTAGCCTTGGCAGACCCCGAACATCAAAGACCACCCAAACTGGCTAAGGGTCCCCCAGTACTAATGCTATGCTATGAAATAAAATTAAATAAAAAAAGTTTTAGAGTAGAGGGGCCAGAGAGATAGCATGGAGGTAAGGCATTTGCCTTGCATGCAGAAGGACGGTGGTTCGAATCCCAGCATCCCATATGGTCCCCTGAGCCTGCCAGGAGCGATTTCTGAGCATAGAGCCAGGAGGAACCCCTGAGCGCTGCTGGGGGTGACCAAAAAAAAAAAAGTTTTAGAGTAGAGAATGAAGTATCTGAATTTTCATAAATTGCCAAAACCCATTAGTAATACTACCTGTGATAAGTGACTTCCAACATTTTCACATCGCATATATGCTAGACATCGTGCTAAGCCATTTTTATATTATCTCTGGAAGCCCCAAAATGTTGTAGCATTTAGCTATTAAGATTCATCCTTTTTCAAAGCTCAAAAGCTTGGGGAGGGAAGTTAAGTAACTTGCCAGGTGAAACAGCAGGGTCAGAAGAATTGGAAGCTGGGCCACCCTGCTGCAGAATTTGCCCTCATCACCTCCTTCTTTGTTTCCCATCAGGTGATCATAAAGTGAGTCAGGGTGACAGGTGGAGGAAGGGGCCTGAAGCATCTCTCAGCCTAGCCAGGCTGGCAATAGAGCACTGAAACCAGAGCCTCTCTGTTGGGGACAAAGCTCAGCACTTGGGTATAGATAGGCCTTACATGTTCAATCCTGGGTACTGCAAGACAAACACAAAAACCCCATTTCACTTGCTGGGTTTAGTTCACATCAGGAAGCAGGACAACGGCAAAGGGTGATGGTGAACTGGCAAAGCTGGATCTACTGGTATGGGTCAGAGATGCCTGAGGGAGCACAACCTGGCCAGTATGGGTGGGGGTGAGAGAGATCATATCCACTATGGCAGAGACAGGCCGCAGGGTGCATCAGGCAGCTTGCTGGTTGGGGAAAGGGAGAATAGGAAGAATGAGAGATGGGGGGCCGGGCGGTGGCGCTAGAGGTAAGGTTCCTGTGCTAGCCTAGGACGGACCTTGGTTCGATCCCCCGGCGTCCCATATGGTCCCCCAAGCCAGAAGCGACTTCTGAGCGCATAGCCAGGAGTAAGCCCTGAGCGTCAAATGGGTGTGGCCCAAAAACCAAAAAAAAAAAAAAAAAGAATGAGAGATGGCACCTCCAAACCATTCCTGGAGGTGAATTCTGTCCTCACACCTCAACACAGATTTCACAAAGACACATCACAGACCTTCTGCAGTGGGGAAAGGAATGAGGGAGGGGACAAAGAAGAGAAAGAGTAACAACAAAAACAAACTAGGGTGAGATCTTAAGGAGGGTGAAGGCACTAGCCTTGCATGCTGCTAGCATAGGTCCAAGCCCCAGTTCCCCATATGGCCCCAAGTGCCACCTGAGTGATTCCTGAGCATAGAGCCAGGAATAGCCTCAGAGCACTACTAAGTATGAACCTAAAACCCAAAACAAAACAAAAACTTGGGGCCAGGTGGGGCATTCACCTTGCACACAACTGACCCAGGTTCGATCTCAAAATCTCATATGGTCCCCTAAGCACTGCCAGGAGTAATTTCTGAGTGCAGAGCAAGGAGTAACCCCTGAGCACTGCCAGGTGTGGTTCAAAAACCAATCGAAGAAAGAAAGGGAAAAAAAAAAATCCAGGGAAACTCAGATTATTTCCGCCTACAGTCAAGCTGACTGTGGGAACGAGCCTTTCCCTTCCCGTCTGTGGGCTCACTTGCAGGAAAGCAGAAACAGGACACAGGCCAGTTTGCTTCTTCAAAGAAAAACCACACTTCTCAAGCCCACACAGTCCCTTAGTGTAGCCAGGCTGGTTCAGAGTCGAACCCCTCCTGGTTCTCCACGGATCTGATTGGCTGGGAGAGGGGGCTACATGACCAAACAGAACCAATCACACCCATCCCAATGTATTCATTCCTACAGAACTTCACATGCTGCCCACTCACTGTCATTGGTAGATAGAAATGGCTCTATTATTATTAAGATACCCCCCCATATCCCAAGCTGCCCCATATCCATTGGCCATTCCAAAAAGGCACTCTCAGAGGATGCACACTGCCTGTGGCTACAAGGATGAGCTCTTTCATACAAAAGGTTTCCGTGGGCTTATGCACGTGGGGGAATGTATGGACAGTCTGTTCCTTCTGCTGGCTGAGTCATGTTACCATGTGGCTGGTTTTAACCACTCATTTGCTGATGGCTGTTTCAAGTGTGGGGCTATGAGGGATTAAAGCTGCTCTGAACCTAGGGTACAAACTTTTCGGGAAAACCTAACATCTTTAGGATAAATGCTCCAAAATGCAAACCTAGGTTGCAAGTTTAGCTTTTGCCTGTTCTCTGGAGCAGTCTCTGATATGTCCCCTGGTGATGATGGCCAATCGGCCCCTCCAAAGCCCTGCCCTATGTAGGAAAGGCTGTTAGTTCATGGGCCACATTTACTGTGCCAGGTTCTTCCCAGAGGCTGAGGGTACAGAAGTGGGTAGACACAGAATCTGTGTAATCCAACAGGCACTTACATGCTAAGGGTGTAGAGAGACAAGGTACAAGGTGACAACACAAAGACAATATATGACGCGAGATTAAGCTGGGGGGTGTGCAGGTGTGTATGAGTGCTGGGGGAGGCAGGTAGGAGTCACAGCATAGGTGACAATGAAGCCAAACAGTCCGGACTCCAGGCTGGGCTCCCTCATGTCTTAGGCAATCACTTGGACTTTTCAGTGGCCTGTTCTGCTCCTAGGTGAAAATGGAATCAGTGAAGCAGTCTCTTGCCAGTACACATTGAGCAGCCTGGATGGAAATCCTTCGCTATAAAGCTCAGTGCCTTTGCACCTCTAGACAAAAGCCTGAGAAGCTGCAGGTACGAACTTGGCAACTCAGTGACAGAGGGAAGGGGGGCACTCCCTAAGAGACCAGCACACACCTTACTGTGGGAGTGGGTAGCCCTGGGCATGGCCAGGAAGTCAAGAACAAAATCTTCACCGACCCAGCAACTGGCAGGAGCCACTTATAGAGTGTCTGGACCTCATTCCCAGGTGCAATCACCTGGGCCTTCCTGGACCTTGCAGAAAAGACAGAGAACCTGGAAACTCCCCTCCCCAATGGGCCCAGAAGAGAGAACCTCTTTGGCACCTCAAAAAAGAAATAGGGAGGGCCAGAGCAAAAACACAGCAATAGGGCATTTCCCTTGCACAAGGCCAACCCTGGATGGACCCCCTTTCAATTCCTTTCATCGCATATGGTCCCAAGTTTGCCAGGAGTGATTTCTGAGTGCAGAGCCAGTAGTAACCCCTGAGCGCCACCAGGTATGACCCCAATCCCCCCCTCCCCCCGCAAAGAAATAGGGAAACAAGGAGGGAGCGGGATGCTGGGAATTGTGGGTCCTCTTTGTGGGGAGGAGATTGGGGTCTCTTCTCAGACAGGCTCCTTGATCATAAACTGCTCCTCCCCAGTACCCAGGACCGAGAGACCTTTCTCCTTACAGAAAGCAGACCAGAGAATGGCACTACAGGGTGTCCCAGAAGGCAGGCTGATATCCCTCACCTGGACTCTGGCTGCAAGCAGCTGGGACATGTCTGGGGAAAGAAAGGAGGGAGGTCACCAAGGCCCGAAGTTGCACACAGATCCAGAAGCCTGAGACACAGCCCTGCACTCCTTCCCTGGCCCAGTACAAGCGGCCAGTTGGGGCACGAGGCCCCTCAACAACAGTAACAGCTGTTCTCAGAAGCCCCCTAAGTTCCCATGCTGGTCAGGCCTTCTAACTCCTGTCTGCTCTTAATCAAGCCTTCCCCTCTTTGGGAAGAGGGTGTTGGGGCCACTTCTAGTTCTGTGCTGAAGTTTTATTCCTGCCTCCGTGCTCAGAGATCCCTTTTGGTGGTGCTGGGGATGGAACTAGAGTCAGTCACAGACAAGGCAAGTGTCTTACCCTGTACTATACCCCTGGGTCACACTCAAGGCACTTCTTTTGGGACTGAGAGTCATCATCCAGCTCTACGGTTATCTGAGTGGTCACTGGCTATCTATGCCCATAGTCTTCTGTGAGGGCCATGAAGTCAGACTAATGAGGGCAACTTAATAGCAGGAACAGCTTCCAGTTAGGAACCATGTTCTGCACTGATGGCATGGGCTCACTGCCTCCTGACATCAGGCTCTATGAATTTAGAGACAGGGATGCCGTCTCAGCCCTGCCCACAGGCATCAGATCAGTGGAAAGTCTGGGGGCCACCCAGATGCTTGGGTTGAACTGTTGATTTCTCGCCAGTACCTGCTGGGAGTCAGGAGGCAAAGCTCATTGGGGACAGCCATCAGACCCACTGGGCACATTTCGGCCACACACACTGAGGTGATCTGATTCCAAGGTCCCCCGCCAGTCAGAATCTTCACTAGACCATGGAGACATCTTCAGAAGTTTTACTGTGCAGAGACTTGCATGGGGCCTGGCCCAAGTACCAGAAACATGGCACCAAAATGCGAGGTGTGGCACCTTTGTCCAGAGTGAACAGGTAGAAAAAAGCCTGTGCTTAGAACCCTGATTAGAGATTCCCAAAAGGAATGGGGAGCAGAGGGATAAGGTATGGCATGGGAAAACATCAGGACCATCAACTATCTACTGGGTGACGATGCAGTGGGAAAGCCACCAGAGGCAGAACAGAGCGCAGCCTTGTGTGATCTGGGGCTAAACTGCGATGATACATTGGTGCTGGCCCAATGATAGTGGCCACAGCATCCTGACCACCCTAAAGGGAACAGAGGGGAGCTCTGCAGGGAGGAGAAAGGGTGTTTGTGGGGATTACACTTTACGACTGATATTTTGCAAATCTGCTCTGGAAAACTGGGAATGAAGTCCCTCACTCTCATCTCAGGACCCATTCGGTTTCTGGGTCCCTGCCTGGACCAGGCCTCCTTTCCCCCCACCTTTTGGTGGGCCCTATCAGCTTTCTTCTTCCCTAGCACCTGCCCTGCTCTGGGTACCACACATGAACCCCTGGCCTGAGACAGACTCACGACTAGGATTCCCTCTCTCCCGATTAGGGTGTCCCCTTCCCTGCACACCAGTGCCCAGCCCTCTCCCACACATGCCCTATCTTCTCTAAGCAAACTTCCGCTCTCAAGCCTGCAGCTCTGTGGCTTCACTGTTCTAGGGTCCAGCCACCACCCAGCCTATCTGTACCCATCTAGCTTCACCCTTTTCAAAATACCATTAGGAACCAACCCTACCATCTCCTGGGACCACGCACCAGAGCAGGTACTTTGTGCAATCTGGGACCCATAGCCTCACTCCCATACAGGCCACAGGAACTTGCTCCATATGACTCAGACTTCACAGGTCCCACCTAGGTGCTGTTTTGCCCTGGGCCCCATCCTGACCTAGTCCCTCCCATGTTTTCTTGGTCTTCCTGTCACTGAAGCAGTTGTCTCTTGTGGGTTTTCATTTCCATTTCCATGATGAGTAAGGCTAGTGAGCAATACACTTTAAATAATAACAATAATAAAGATAAATGGTTAACATTTATAGAGCATTTATAATATGCCAGGCATGATGCTAAATGCTTTCTCTAAACAGCTACATACTCCTTTCCAAACCTCTCAGACCGGATGTGCTTTAGAACCGGGGATAATCTGGGTTTGAGAAAGGCAATGGAAAACTTATGCCCCAGTAGCTCTGACACGGTCTGTGAGTTTGGGTAACATTTCACCTGATTAAATCTCAAAAATTTATGAAGTAGGAGTAGTATCCCCCATCATTTATAGATGGGGAAACTGAGATAGGAGTGATTAAAGGCCTAGGCCATGCTCAGGGCAAAAGTGGAGGCTAACACCCTGATAGAGATTTGCTTTAACTTCTGTTCTCCAACGTGGGTCCTGAGGGGAACTAGCAGGAAGCCCAACAAAAGAAGAAAAGGAAGGATGAGCCCAAAGGGAAAGCCAGGGGACTTAGCCCTCCGACTAAACCCTGTAGTGGCAAGCGGGCAACTACTGAGCTCATTTAACTGCCCGAATCTCCTCTGAATGCATAAGCTGCAGGATTTCCCTCTGAACTGATCCTTAGGAATTCAAGTTGTTCTTCAGAGTTCTGCTGCTGTTTTACTTTGAAGAAGATGCTGTCTGGGAAACTAGCTTAAGAAAATCTGACATGGGGCCCGGAGAGATGGCACAGCGGCGTTTGCCTTGCAAGCAGCTGATCCAGGACCAGAGGTGGTTGGTTCGAATCCCGGTGTCCCATATGGTCCCCCGTGCCTGCCAGGAGCTATTTCTGAGCAGACAGCCAGGAGTAACCCCTGAGCACTGCTGGGTGTGGCCCAAAAACAAAAAAAACAAAAAAACAAAAAAAAAGAAAAAAGAAAGCTCTATATGTGACGGTGAAAGTGCTGATTATTCATACTATGTGGTTTGTCTGCACAATAAAGGGAGCGTAACACTGCTGATGTCATTTGGCTAGTATATGCTCTCCTCCACTGCCCTCAGGCTTCAGCTCCAGGCAGCATTCACTCTATCAGACATTTCTCCCCCATCTTTTGTGGGGGAGGGAGAAAGTACATGTTATGGTACAAAAAATATGGTACTTTAAAAGGAAACCCTTTTAAGGTTTCAAAAGGACTTTGTAAATCACAATGGTTTCAATAAAATTTAAATTAAAAATATATTACTTTAAAAGGCAAATAGGGACAAAAGTAAGAAAAGTTCAGCAAGTTAAACAAAATACTCAATGTAAAAAGTCAAACTGTAAGGACCAGAGTAGTAGTCCACTGTATAGGAAGGACACTTGTCTGAACAAGGTTCAATTCCTGACAACCAATGTGGTCCCTAAAATCTGCCAGGAGTGTTCCTTGAGCACTGCTGGGTGTAATACAAAACCAAAAACTGAAACTATAAAAAAGAAAAAGAAAAAGAAAAAAAAAAAAGAAGAAACAAAGTCAAGCTGTATAAAGAAAGACACTGAAATAAGAATTTTGAAAACTAGCCAAAGGGTGTGTAAGAAAATACCAAAACTGTGGGGCCAAGTGATAGTACAGCAGGCAGGATGGTTTCTTGAAAACAACTGACACAGGGTTCACGCTCCAGCCCCACATGGGGTCCCCTAAATCCTGCCTAGAGTAATCCCTGAGTGCAGAGCCTGGAGAAAGTCCTCAGCAAAGCAAGGTGTGGCCCAGAAACAAAACAAGAATATGTACATAACACAGCAAGTTAGTAGCATCACTTTAGAGATCACACAATTCAAAGGAATCTTAAAGAGACAGCTATCTGGGAGCCAGAGCAATAGCACAGTGATAGGGTATTTGCCTTATACATAGCCAACACATGGTACAAACCTGGGTTCGATTCCCAGCATCCCAAATGGTCCCGTGTCTGCCAAGAGTGATTTCTGAGAACGAACGCGGGGTAACCCCTAAGTGCCACCAGGTGTGGTCCCAAAATAAAGCAAGCTATCTAATGATGTGTCCTCAGGTTCTCAGATGTGGATGGGAATATCCAAGGCTAAGAGTGCAAAAAGATTGGGGAACACATCATGAACACAGGCCAAGTGGTGACTGAGAAGACAGGTGTCCTGCAGCAGATTAAAGAGTAGCTATGAACATGACTGGGATGGCTCTGGACATAGTGGATGACACCTGACAGGAAACTACGCGTCATTCAGGATTTGACATTTTGGGTATCATAATTCTAAACTGTGCCATGCAGTTGAGAACGTAGGCAATTGATGTCATCTATATCCCAAATAGTTCAGTGGACCCAGATGTTAAGGAAAAAAATTACTCATTTATTTGGAAAGATGGGATGTCACCTGATTTTGGAGTACACAAGGCATACTGTGCCTTAACCTTTGTTCTACCTTCCCAGCTTTGATATTTCCTTTTCAAACAACAATTTCTCAGATACATGCACACACACCAAGAAAAAGAAAGGAAGAAGAAAGAAGAAAAAAAGAGAAAGGAAAGAGGGAGAAAGAAAAGAAAAATAAAGAGGAAGGAAGGAAGGGAGGGAGGGAGGGAGGGAAGAAGGAAGGAAGGAAGGAAGGAAGGAAGGAAGGAAGGAAGGAAGGAAGGAAGGAAGGAAGGAAGGAAGGAAGGAAGGAAGGAAGGAAGGAAAAGAAAGACAATACAGGCTTTATAAGATAAAGTTCACCCAAGGACATATTGAAGTAGTAGTACTCACCCTCGGCCACACCCTGAGAACATCTGGGAGCTTTGAAAAACATCCCTGATCCTACCCTCATTCAGATGAACTGGCCTAGGGTGGGGTGCAGGCCATGGAGTTTTTGCAAGTTCCCATGTGACCACAGTGTGCAGCAAGGCCAGGAACCATGAAAGCAAACATTTTTCAAATTTTTCGGTACAAACATGCTCCCAAGTATCCTTTAGGAATAAAAAGGTTCCAAAGAGCAGGAAATCAGGTTTCTTTCCCGTGAGACTTATCTATACAAATATGCATGGCTCTGAGAAGAGACCCAGAAGAAGCAAGACATGGGGTGTCTACATATCCACTAGGCAGCCCTGTCCTCATCCCCCCACACTACATTATGGCAGCAGCCTATCCTGGACTCTCCTGCTGGCCCCACAATCCAGTGTGGGCTGGTAGCCATCTGTGGGGCACAGCTGTGGCAGAATATGCCCCGGCTTGCAGCCATCTTGGCCTGGAAGGCAGCCCCAGGAAACCTGGACTCAGAGAACCCACACACTTCCTGATGGATTAAGCCGGCACAAATGGGATATTCTATTACTTGCAAACCATTTAGACTTCAGGCCTTAGTTATAATTATTAGACATAAGTTTTCTCTCCAGATAAATTTTGTTTTCCTTTCCTTTCCTTTGTTGTTGTTGTTTTTTTTTTCCAGCCACACCAGCAATACTCAAGGGTTACTCACACTCAGAAATTATTCTAACAGTGCTAGGGGTACTAGATGGGGTACCAGGAACTGAACCCAGGTCGGTTGTATGCAAAGCAAATGCCCTACCTGCTGTACTATAGCTCTGGCTGCTTTGTTTTGTTTTGCTTTAATTGATGGGTCACCCTAGTGACGTTCAGGGGTTACTACTGGCTCTGTGCTCAGAAATCACTCCTGGGGGCCGGGCGGTGGCGCAAAGAGGTAAGGTGCCTGCCTTGCCTGCGCTAGCCTTGGACGGACCGCGGTTCGATCCCCCGGCGTCCCATATGGTCCCCCAAGCCAGGAGCGACTTCTGAGCGCATAGCCAGGAGTAACCCCTGAGCGTTACCGGGTGTGGCCCAAAAACCAAAAAAAAAAAAAAAGAAATCACTCCTGGCTTGGGAGACCATATGGGACTCCAGGGATTGAACCCAGATCTGTCCTGAGTTGTCCGCATGAAAGGTAAACGCCCTACCGCTGTGCTCTCTCTCAGGCCCTAAGCTTTGTTTTTGTGATTTATTATCTCCACCATCCAGAATGCCAGCTCCCTAAGAATTGCCATATTGGTTTGTCTTTTTTTTTTTGGTTTTTGGGTCACACCCAGCAGCGCTCAGGGGTTACTTTTGGCACTGTGCTCAGAAATCGGCACTGGCAGGCATGGGGGACCATATGGGATGCCGGGATTCGAACCACCATCCTTCTGGATGTAAGGCAAACGCCCTACATCCATGCTATTTCTCTGGCCCCCATATTTGTCTATCCTATATACTGCTGTACCCCCAAACCACAATAAACCCCTGTTAGTAAGAACCATTTGTGGAAGTATGCAGGGCCAAGGATGCACTGGGCAGCAGACCATTTGCTTTGTATGTGTGAGGTCCTGAGCAGGATTCCTAGCAACACCAAAAAGGGTGGGGGTGCTCATGGCACCACCAAAGGAAACACCATGAACCAGTCTTCTCAGGGAGTCCCCCAGACCCCTCGGCCTATAGCTATAAAGGTCTTCCAGAACCTTCTGGGAACACATCTGCCCACTATGCTTAGGACAGTTATTGCTCACTGCTCACCCACCCATGCAGTTAGGCAGGGCCATTTGCCAGCTCCTGGAGTGGGTGGATGGGCAGTATCCCTATAGGCATCCCCTTGGCATCTGAGCACTACTTTGGAAACTTCTATTCCCTGGTCCTGCTGGGGGGATCAGGAGACAGTGAATGGCTCCAGCTGGGAGGCTTCAAGATGAGAAACCCCTATTAATCGGACTTTTCAAGGCACAAGGGAAAGCTCCCTGCCATGTGACCAGCCGCAGGTGTCGAGGAAGAAGTTGGTGTTTGTATGTGGCCCAGCAGGATTTCTGGACTGCTTTGCTACCATCAGCAGTGTCTCATGGCAGTCCTGATAATGAATGAAGGGAATCAGAGGCACGGGTGGTGATCAGAGACAAGAGGTGAGAAGCAGGCCACAAGTTCCAGCTGCCAGAGATGAACCTCCCTGAAGGGATAAGAAAGGAGGGCGGAACTACGACTCCCCAGGAAAGCCCTAATCTCAGCTCCTGGGGTGGCAGATGAAAGAGCCCCTATTCCTTTCAGGCCAGCCCTGCCTCAGAGACCCTCATCAAACATGGTCCTGAGGGGGTCAGAGCCAAGATTAAGGCCCTGGGGACAAGAGGAGGCAGCTGAGAGGCCCCACCACCCCTGGACCACTCCATTAGCTAACAAAGCTGAAAGAGCATGGCTGAGAGAAGGACCTGGGCTAATGTGGGCTGACAATCTTCCTGACTCACCCACTGGGGCTCTGCCCTCGCACTCTATCCCAGAGAATGAATCCTACTGTCAGGTCTAATTTGAGTCTGGGCTGATGGGCTGAGTGGTGCATCCATGCGTTCTGGCCATTGAGGTCAAGGGCAGCCCACTCACCAGAGGCCAGAGCTGAAAAGCCCAGGAACTAGACAGAAAGAGTTCCCTGAGAAACTCCTCTCCTCTCCCAGGAAATTTCTGCCCCAGGACATTCTGTGTTCCCAGAGCATGATCCTGCTGATGCTGGCACCACACTAGCTTGTAGCCTGAATAGTGGGAAATGCATGTTATGATGAAACAGCCACCAAAATCATAGCCAACACCAAAGTCCTTTCTGCTACCTAACGTCAGACCTATAGGAGGGGCTGGTTAATGAAGGCGTGCAGCCACCCACCATCACCTCCTCAGTCTGCACTGGGCATCAGCCTCAGGACTCAGCTGTGTCATCCCCACATGTTCATTCTCAAAACCACTTAGGAGAGGAAGATGGAAGCTCCCAGGATGAGGCTTCACACACCTGGGTCAGCAATGACCAGGGCTTGGTGTTGCCTCTGTGACACAGGCGGGCAGCTCCCCATTCTCCCAACCCCCCAAAAGTCTCATGTCTCTGACTCGCTTGCCTGCAGGAGCTTTTACCAAGTTCATCTCTGTCCCCGAGGAAGGCCCTAACATCTGGTGACCAACATGTGCCTCAAACACATCGAGCTGATGGTGTGGGAAAGGAAAGTACATCCAATCCCTCCTTTTACAGAGGAAGTGGAGGAGTGGAAAAAAGAGCTGACATGCTAGTGTCACTAACGAGAGTGCAGGCAGAGAGAGGGCCGACTGCTCCCTGAAGAGGGGCTGTTCCTCTTTTGAGATTTACAGCTGCTTCCAGAAATAAGCCACCTGCCTACAGCCCCTTAGCCTGGGTTTCCCCCCGTCCAGCCCTGACCAAGCTGTGCTGTCAATGGCTGAGTCTGACCTGTTATAGGATAAGACAAGGAGCAATCAGGGCAGTTCCAACCCACTTTGAGGTGGTCTCACCACTCCCCTCTTCTGAAGGATTTTATAGTAAAATTTTAGTCTCTTTTTCTTTCTTTTCCCTCCCTCCCTCCCTCCCTCCCTCCCTCCCTCCCTCCCTCCCTCCCTCCCTCCCTCCATCCCTCCCTCCCTCCCGGATCTACGCTCAGAAATCACTCCTGGCAGGCTCGGGAGACCATTTGGGATGCTGGGATTTGGTCCTGTATGCAAGGCAAACAAGCTACTTCCATGCTATCTCTCCAGTCCCATTTTCTTTCTTTTTTTGCTTTTGGGCCACACCTGGCAGTGCTCAAGGCTTACTTCTTCACTCGGGTCACTCCTGGTGAACTCGGGAAATCACATATGGTGTTGGAGATAGAATCCGAGCTGTCATATGCAAGGCACATATGTGCTCCAGTCCCAGTAAATCGCCCTACTTCCTTTCCTTCCTTCCTTCCTTCCTTCCCTCCCTCCCTCCCTCCCTCCCTCCTTCATTTCTTCTGTCTTTCTTGGTTCTTTGGCCACACTCAGTGGTGCTCAGACATTATTCCTGACTCTCTGTTCAGAAATCACTCCTATCAGGCTTGGGGACCATATGAGATGCTGAGGATCAAACCTGGGTCTGCTCCGGGTTGCCGCATGTGAGGCAAATGCCCTACCGCTGTGCTATTACTCTGTCCTCCCAGTAAATGGATTTTTAATTTATGAAGAAAACTCCAAGAAAGTCATGGAGGTGGGCAGCCTCATTCTGGGACAATTGCTGATAAGGTTAGATCTGTTCAGAAAGGAGGAGTAAGAAAAGCCAGCTAGAGACACACTGCTCTGCTGGGCCTCTGGAAGGGAATTACAGACAGGGAGTCATTCACAAGAAAGTGACCATGGGGCCGGAGAGATAGCATGGAGGTAGGGCATTTGCCTTGCATGCAGAAGGATGGTGTTTCAAATCCCTGCATCCCATATGGTCCCCTGAGCCTGCCAGGAGTGATTTCTGAGCGTAGAGCCAGAAGTAACCCCTGAGCGCTGCAGGGTGGGACCCCCCCCCAAAAAAAAAGAACAGTGACCAAAACCTTTCCAAAGACACTGCCCTCCTCCTCACCTGGACACATAGAAACAGGCTAGAGAATGAGCAGTCAGGGAATTGAGGGGTTAGCCCCAGGCTGTCTTAGGACTCCACCTCAGTTTCCAAGTCGGTGCTAGGGGGATCCCCAAAGCGACTCTGGGTGGGTGAAACTGGAATGAGATCAAGCACAGGACTGGCCCCACTGGCTCCACAAATTCCATCCCTATGTCTCTCCCCTCCTGATGCCACATCTGTGCTGATTGGCTCATCCAAGGCACCCTCAATCTTGTTCTCTGGCTCTGTACTTGGGATAGGCTGAAGAGGTCAGTAAGATTCCCCAGGAGCTAGATCTAGGGGAGTCCATGGTACCCTTGTGGTCCCTGAGACCTAACTGACTCTTCTGCTGAACTGGGACCTGACTAGGGGGTGTAGAAGCCTTTAGAACTGCTTAGTCAGTCACATGCTTTGCTGGGAGATGCAGCAGAAGCAGCACTAGAGCTCCAAAGGGGTTCCTTCTTCCTCCACAGTTGAGGGGGAGTGGGAGATGTTTCTTCTCTAGTACTAACTCAGGTGTCCACAGGACACAAATGCCTTGGGGTGCACCCCAGTCAGGGTCCATTCTGAGAAAATTGAGGGAAGTTGGACCTCCTGAGTGTATTTGCCCTTCCTTTTCAGTGGCAACTCTGTCATCTGTACAGTAACACTCATTCACTCACTCACTCTCCCGCTCCCCCCAACCTCCCATGGGAATAAAAAACTGGTATTTGCCTACAAAGGAAAAGAAGCTGGGGGGGGGGGGGGTTGGAGGGGCTGGAGAGGTGACCCAAAGGGCTTGAGCCAATGCTTTGCATGTTGGAATCCCAGGTGGGAGCCCCAACACAACATAGTCCCCCTAGCACCGCACCATCAAAGGCATGCTTTAATAGAGTAAAAAGTCATTTTCATGCTACTGAAAATCATCTGATGTAGCATCGCTTGGGTTCCATGAATTAGCAAAACCTCCTCCTCATTTGGGTCATTTTGCAGAAGGGGGTGGGGGATCAGATCTGGCAATACTTGGCATATCCACAGGGGAACAATGGGCTAGTCTTAAGTCGGGGCGCCCTCAGAGAGGGAAAGCAATTTCCTGTTTGTTAAGTGTCTCCAAGCCCTCTTCAGGAGTGAGATAATTCATTCCGATCTCCTCAGACTGGCCCAGAAGTCTGGGAGAGGCCTTCAAGGACGAGCTTGTCTAAGCACCCAACATGCACCCCTGCCAGGCTATCAGCCAACCCCCACCCCCACTTCCCTCATTGCTGGAGTATTGGTTCCCCCAGCTTGTCTCTGTGTTTTTGCCTCCAAGAGAATGCCACTTCCTGTAGGGAGAAAATCTTTTTCTGTTTTATTTATTACTGAATCCCCAGCACCTGGAACAAAACAGGTTCTCGAAGATGCTTTTGCTAAGCAAAGGAAAGAAACAAAAGAAAAGAAGCGCCCACCTCTACCCTCCCATTCCTGCTGGTTCTAGTCACTGTGTAGGAAAAATATGTGGGTTGCCCATGGTCAGTCCAGTCCAAGAGGCTGTACTAGGAATCCACTCTCGGCTTAGAATTATTTTTTGTTTTGTTTTCTGTTTTTTGTTTTTTTTTTTTTGGTCACACCTGGCAGCGTTCAGAGGTTACTCCTGGCTCTACGCTCAGAAGTCATTCCAGGCAGGCTTGGGGGACCATACCGGATGCCAGGATTCTTCTGTCTGCAAGGCAAATGCCCTACCTCCATGCTATCTCTCCGGCCCCTCCTTTTTTTTTTTTTTTTTTTTGGTTTTTGGGCCACACCGGCGGTGCTCAGGGGTCACTCCTGGCTGTCTGCTCAGAAATAGCTCCTGGCAGGCACGGGGGACCATATGGGACACAGGGATTCGAAACAACCACCTTTGATCCTGGATCAGCTACTTGCAAGGCAAATGCTGCTGTGCTATCTCTCCGGGCCCTCCTTTTATTTTATTTTTATTTTTTTGGTTTTGGGGTCACACCTGGCAGCGCTCAGGGATTACTACTGGCTCTACACTCAGAAGTCGCTCCTGGCAGGCTCGGGGGACCATATGGGATGCCGGGATTCAAACCACCGTCCTTCTGCATGCAAGGCAAATGCCCTACCTCCACACTATCTTTCCAGCCCTTCGGCTTAGAATTTTTACTTTTATTTAATTTGGAGGTGTGTGTGCGCGGAAGGTTTGGGGACACACTCGGCAGTTCTCAGGGGTCTATCTGGGATGTTGGGTATCGAACCTTAGTTTGCCATATGTAAAGCATGCGCCCTACACGCTCGGTACTATAGCTCTGGCTCCAACACTTTTATAGTTTGGATAGTCATTCTCTGCACAGAATGGGGAAACTGAGCAAAGGAAATAAAAGGTCATGTTTAAAAAAAACTTTTCTATCTGAATTTCCTTCAAAAGAAGCAAAGTGAATAGAGAACCATGCTAAGAAGTGTCCTTTGACTGAAATAGGGCCCAGAGACTGTCCCACAATCCAGCTCCTGAACCAGGACAGCACCAGGCCAGGGAGAGCCAATCACCAGTCAAGAAGTGAGTGACTGGGCTGGAGAGCAAGCATGGAGGTAATGCGTTTGCCTTGTATGCAGGACAGTGGTTCAAATCCCGGCACCCATATGGTACCCCATGCCTGCCAGAGGCAATTTCTGAGCGTAGAGCCAGGAGTAATCCCTGAGTGCTGCCAGGTATGACCCCCCCACCACCACCAAAAAAAAAATGAGTGACTGGAGTTGCCTGATCCCACAGTTCGAGTGACTAGTTCTTAGCTGCCATCACAGTATGCCTGGGTCTCCATGTCAGAGTCTTGCATTCCTCTTCATCCCTTGCTTAGGGCTTGCTCAAGGATTAGACAATGCCTCCTCCTTTTGGGAGGAGAGAGGGTTCTTGGGGCCATACCCAAATGTGCTCAGGGGCAATTTCTGGCTCTGTGTTCAGAGATCAAACCTAATGGTGCTCAGGGCCTAAAACAGGGTTGGCTGCGTGCAAGGCAAACACTTTAAGCTTGTTCCTATCTCTCCAGCCCACAAGCACCTTCTCTGACCTGTTAAGAGTCCTACAAGAGGACTCTCTTGTAAGAGAGGAACCAAAACCCCATGTCCACTTAGACCATCCCAAATGTATCCAAAATATTTACATCACAGTAATTCTCTGTATTTACATCGCAGTACTTCTCTGTATTGTGGTAAAATATGTATTTTACATATTTCTCTGTATTCTCTGTATTGATGTAATTCTTCTCAATTCTTCTCTGTATTGATGTAAAATATTTACATCACAGTACTTCTCTGTGTTCCCGCCAGAGGAAAAGCTACACCTTTCTACAAGGGGTGGGGAGTCGCTGGTGGGCACAATTACAGCTGCATGTAATTATCCAGACATAGAACCATGTGTCAAAGTGAATTTTGCTCTATGTACATTTTTTTTTTTTTTTTTTTGGGTTTTGGGCCACACCCTGTGCCGCTCAGGGGTTACTCCTGGCTATGCGCTCAGAAGTTGCTCCTGGCTTCTTGGGGGACCATATGGGACACCGGGGGATCGAACCGCGGTCCGTCCTAGGCTAGCGCAGGCAAGGCAGGCACCTTACCTCCAGCGCCACCGCCCGGCCCGCTCTATGTACATTTTAAAAAGAGAATTTAAAGATTGAAATACAATAACAAGAGTCCATTGATGCACATTTCTGAACAAAGATCTCGAGGACATGCACTGTGGCTTCTGCAGGGATGCAGGTAGAAGCACCCAGAAAGCATAGATGCTTCTTTTTGAAGCAGCTGGAAATGCTCAGGGAGTGCACAGGGAGGAGGCTCATGGCCGGGGAAGGTCATCTGCCCCACTTTTGACCTGCAGGGGTAGGTCAGGCCCATAAGTGAGATGATCCCATTTTCCCTCTTCTCAGAAAAAAATAACAACAAAGTGGCTCATGCGTTCTAGCAGAAAAATTAAAGCAGTCACCGTGTCCTGACCTCGATGTTCTGGAAATGAGCTCCCAGAGGCAGCAGGAGAACCACTTGCACCTCCCAGGGGAGGAAGAACAGAGAGTCTGTGGCCCACCCAACTCCTGGAGGATTTATTCCCTCAACAAACACTGAGGAAACTCACTAGTGACCAAGCCAGAATCACTGAACAAACAAAGGAGAAGGGGAGGGGGATGCCACACAAGCACAGCTTGGAGCCAGGGAAAGAAACTGGGCAGACAGGAGCTACAATCCAGGGTGGTGAGAGAAGGCCTGAGATGAGACCAGACTCCTGAGCACAGGGGCTGCACCTGGGGTGGCTGTCTGGAGGGTGAATCTTCTAGCCATTGAGCACTAAGGATGTGAGGCAGAAATATGTGAGTGTGTGGACACATGTCAGGGGCAGAGGTGAACAAGGAGACTGTGGGCCTGGTCCAGGGTGAGATTGGAGAGAGGAGGGAGACACTAGCAGGTATATGACAAGGGCAGAGAGAAGTCCATTAAAGGAACATTTGCTCTGGCCAAAAGTGAGCCAAGGAGGGGCAGAGAAATGGCACTTGCCCGAACTTTACACTTTGTTGTTAATTTATGTTTCTGAAAATGAAGCAGAGTTGTTTAGATTTCAAATGGCACTTCACAGGTGAATAAATGTCACCAAGCTCAGAGCCATTGTCTGTCCATCATCATATTCAGCTTAGGGCAAAGCACTCGAAAAATCAGGGAGAGGAGAGCTGAGAGGACAACCTAGAGCAATGGTCCTCAAACTATGGCCTGCGGGCCACATATTGTATTTATTCCCATTTTGTTTCTTCACTTCTAAATAAGATCTATGCAGTGTGCATAGAAATTTGTTCATAATTTTTGTTTTTACTATAATCTGGCCCTCCAACAGTCTGAAGGACAGTGAACTGGCCCCCTGTTTAAAAAGTTTGAGGACCCCTGACCTAGAGTGACCCTGTCCTGAATGGTGCCAACTCAGCACACAGGTGCCAACGTATTTCATGCATGACTGGGACTGCAAATGCACTACAAATAAGGAAACTGAGGCACAGGTGCCCATCACCAGTCAGAAGCATACTTTAGGCAGGATGAACTCCAGCATTCCTTTAAACTCCCTCCAAAGAGCTCGAGGATCCATGAGAGCTTGAATAAAACCTAACAATAAAGGGGCTAGGGAAACAGAAAAAAACACAGATGCTTAAAAGATTCACGAATAGGGGCCGGGCGGTGGCGCTAGAGGTAAGGTGCCTGCCTTGCCTGCGCTAGCCTAGGACAGACCGAGATTCGATCCCCCGGGTTCCCATATGGTCCCCCAAGCTAGGAGCGACTCCAGAGCGCATAGCCAGGAGTAATTCCTGAGCGTCATCGGGTGTGCCCCCCCCCAAAAAAAAATCACGAATAGCCTCTTGAGTAGATCCTGTCCCTAAGAAGCTAGTTCGATGAAACCCCAGCAATTTTGATTTCCAAAATGTCTGGCAGCACAGGAGGGTTCCAGAAGGATCCAAGGCAAGTGCCCTACCCAAAGGAAAATGCACTATCAATTAGAAGTCTCTTTTATCATCAGACCTTCTAATTAAAATAAATTCCTGGGATAATCAAGAAGCCTCTGTAATAAAGCTCCTATAAAAATTTTTTTAATAGCTGCCTCTTAAATTGCAAAGGCAATTGCTTCTTTGCCACTAATCTTCCCTTTCATTCTCTGGTGATGCATATGGCTCTTTCCAACCATATTGCTAAGATAATACATTTTTGATGACTGAAAGGTGTTAACAATCCAAGGTCCCAAACAGAGAGAAAGAAGTAGAGGGGTTATAGCGGCAGCAGCAAAGGCCAGAGTTCAATGAGAACCCAGGTATCCCAGAGCCCCACCTCTCACTGCCTGGGCAGGAAGGATGCTCTTGGAAGTAACTGCCTCAGCAGTCTGTGCACTGTTCTTAGAGCAACAACTCTGGCTATGGGTGGCACCCCTCAGACCCCTCAATCACTCCTAGGGCTGAATATTCCAACCCCCAAGCCTCTGTCAAGAAACAGAATCCCCATGAGAGAAACCTGAGGACTAAGTCTAAATTTAGCCGTAAACTGAATTTCTAAACTGAATGCTCTCCCTCCCCCCCCCCCCCCGTTCATGATTGGTTCTGGAAGAGACATATGATCCTACTTGGGCCAATCAGATTGGGCCCTAGATTTTGCAGACATGGCTGGGGGTGAATGGGATGTAAGGCAGAGGCTGCTTCTGGTTTCTTTGCCACCTGGGTGGGTGGGGATGGGATTGGGCTGGGATGGTTGAGAATGACATCAAAGTAGAGAGTGATTGCACTAGGTTCCTGGAGTAGAGATGTGGCTCAGTCAGGGTCAAGTACCTGCTTTGCCAGAATGAGGTGTGGATTTGATTACATGGTACTGCAAAAAACAGTACAGAACAGATAAAACCCAGAAAAGCATATTGCTAATGAGAATCCTGGAGTGTGGACCCCAGTCAGGCCTGCTAACTCTGGGCTTTCTCAGGCCCTTTTGCATTTTGAGCTGGACTGATTCTGTTCTGTACAACAGAGGTATGACAGAGCTAGAAAGAGCCTCAGAAATCAATACAGCGCTTCTTCACGCTTGGATGAACACGATTCCTCTAAAAGGATGACAAAAGTCTATCATGTTTCCAGGAGAAGAACAGGAAATACTGCATATCTCAGGGTGTCAAAGACCTCTGAAGTGACAGGAATTCCCTCTGTTGAGAGGAACTGGAGAGGGATACTTCAATCTGTCCATTTGCTGAAGGAAGAGACTGAGGTTCAGAATAAACTTCAGCTGAAATGATGGAGCTGAGGACTAGGGTCAGTTGGGAGCTAAGGCAGGCGTCCCCCAGAGCCCCAGGAGGTTTCCTTCAATGTCCCTGAGGATGACCTCAGGGGAAAGCAGAGGGTAAGGGGAGGCATCAAGTGAGACACTGGGTCTCCACACCTTTTCTGATCTATAGCAGCTCCATTTTCAAGGACCTGCCATGACAATGCCCATTGTTTCCAGGCACATTGTAGTCCCACAGGACAAGCCATGCACCATGATTAAGTGAGGCACTTTAGCTGGATGAGCTGGGATGCCATGCTCCTGTCCCAGATATGCTACAGTATCTGGGCAATTTTTTTGTGGGGGGACACACCTGGTGACGCTCAGAGGTTACTCCTGGCTATGCACTCAGAAATAGCTTCTGGCTTGGGGGACCAAATGGGATGCTGAGGGATCGAACCGTGCAGTCCATCCTAAGCTAGCACCGGCAAAGCAGATGCATTACCGCTCTGTGCCACTGCTCTGGCCTCAGGCATTTCTAACCTAGACTTCTTTGGCATACTGCTTCCTTTTGGGGGGGAGCGGGAGATTTATCCAGTGACCCCTGGAAATCTGCCTTCTGGAAGCCACAAAACATGCCACCTACCTCTACCACAACACACCAGAAGCTACAGTCCCTGGATAATTCTCATTCTACCCTCAGGGGGTATCACCCACTTTGAGAAACACTCTTCTGGACATTTCTCATATTACTATCTTAACTCATATGGCAAGGATCACCCCTTTCCGTAGCTCCCCCAAGTCCTGCCACTCCAAAGGATGGGTGGTGATTCTGAGGTGCTTGAAAGGTGTTGGCAACACTGTGGGCTTTTAGACTCTGTCTTGGAGCAGGGCACCAAGGTAAGAGCACTCTGCCAGCACTGAGGGGATGGCTACAGGCACCCTTCTTGACCAATCGCAGTGGGAGTGGCCAGGCCTTTCTTCTCCAACAGTGCAAGTGGCCAATAGAGGCACTTTCTCTCTGAGGCTGCGAGCCAATCTGGCCAGAGTCCTTTTTAGGCCCAGCTAATCTCCTCCCTCACCTTTATTGCAGCCACCTGCTAATGAAGGGGTTCAGCCTGTCCTCATTCACAAAACAAGGCCATCATGCCCATCCTGCCTCAGAAACAGTGGCTGATTCAGTGGGGACCTGGCACCACAGGAGAACCAAAGCAAGCTCTGCTCAGGGAAAATCTGGGTCCTCCACTACTCCACCGCAGGGCAGCTACTGAGATCATCTTGCAATTAATCACGTTTTCTCTTATGACCTATATTCTATTAATACCACACACTGACGAGTCAGCACTGATCTTTCATTGATTGATTCAGCCTGCAAGGATGACTAAGGTGGGGCCCGGCCTTCATAGGCCTCCCACTCCGTTCTCCTGTCCCTGTCCTCCCGCCCCTTGTTACTCCCCCCTAAAGCTCCATTCAGGATGAATCTCAGCAAAGTGTGTGTTCCAGAAAAGCAGCAATGCGTGACTGTCTCATGCACTGCGCTAGCTCCGATGTCAGTGTGACACTAGCAAATGCGCCCAAGATGTGGAAAAGGGGAACTTAGAGGCACAATGGGCAGGAGTGCCCTGTGAATGGAGAGTGGGAGAGAGCAGCCAGCAGCTTCCTGTACAGACAGAGCTGGTAACCTGGGGAAAGGCCTTCATCTCCTCCGCTAATGTGTGTCTGGGGTTCCCTGTGAGTCCTCACAGCATTTGGCCTTGCAAATTCCCATTGTGACTCCCACAATAGGTTGGCTTTGATTTTACTACATGCCAACAACTGTCGGTTCCTTAGCATTCAACTCATGCAACCCTTTTACTGGCCCCCTAAGGAGGCTGTCCTAGAGCCCCTGTTTAAGTTTTTGGGCAATACCCAGTGGTGCTCAGTGGTTACCCTTGGTTCTATACTCAGGAGACCATAAAATTGCTAGGGATAGATCCCAAGTTTGACCAGGCTGTACTACCACTCTGGCTCCCAAACAACCCCTGCTCTTTTGTTTGTTTGTTTTGATTTTGGGCCATGCCCAGTGGCACTTGGGTTACTCCTGGCTCTGTGTTCAGATATCACTCCTAGAAAGCTTGGGGGTTTATATGGGATGCTGGGGTTTGAACCTGGGTTGGCCTCAAGCAAGACAAATGACCTACCGCTGTGCTATCACTCCAGCCCTGCAACTCTGTTCTTAATAAACCTGGAAACTGGTACAGGGAGGAAGGCTTCAGACCACCATCACAACCACATCCCAAATATGAGGTGAGGAGGAGCCTAACCTGCAACCGCCTCTCTTCACTCCCAGATGGCAATCCCAACGGTCAAAGACTTCACCCAGAAGGAGCAACACCAGACACCAATTCTCATGGTGGAATAGGCAAAGGTTCTGTGATCAAGGACAGTGGAAAACGTGAGTGCTCCCTATCAAAAGGCACTCTGGACCCATACAGTATTTTGTCCCTTGAATATTCTGCTGCTTTCCATCTGTGGCATTGGAGAGGATCCCTCTGGCTCCCAGAACCACTCCACAGAGCAGAAGGGCTGAATTATCTGGGGGACCTGAAATTGTGGAGTAGGTGCTTGCAACAACCAACAGTGGCCCTGTGGGGGACAAAAGTCAAGCAGAAGTGATGCTGACAGTCACTACCTTCCTCTAGATCTTGAACAACACCACAGCCTACATGGAAAGATAAAATTCCTTTTCCTGACAGCCCAAACCCTCCCCAACTTGAATCCCTAGGCCTACCAGGCTGCTGAAAACATGTGTTATGACACCCTCAGAAGGTTCGGGTACAGTTCCATGGACTTTGTTACCAAAAGAGTCAAACCACAAATGAACTTTGGGAATTGAAGATCCCCACCATGCTTGCCTGGCCAGGGGCCTCTGGATAGATGATCTAATGCCTGGACTAATTCTCAGACACGGATACAACTATAAACACTTCTGTCTCCCTCGAAATGCAGAAGAACCGTTAGAGAGATGCTCACTGGCAGGCCCAGCCTGGCTCATCCTGCTGGCCTGACGAATCTGCTACCCTCCTGTCACCAGCCATTTGCTGGATGAGCCAAAAGTTAAGCTCCTTCCTGTATGCCTATTAAAACAGCTTGTCACTGTGCTTTCAACTGCTGGGTGCATTTCCACAAAGACCTCTCGGATCCCAGACAGACAGATGACAGAGAGGCCTGCACTCAATTCTACCAAATAGGTCAGGCTAAAACTTCCTAATCCTCTTGTTCACAGTATACTGAAAGAGAAGAATTTAACAACAAAAAACAAAAATTAGGAGCCGGAGAGATAGCATGGAGGTAAGACTTTACCTTGCATGCAGAAGGTTGGTGGTTCAAACCCTGGCATCCTATATGGTCCCCTGAGCCTGCCAAGAGCAATTTCTAAGCGTAGAGCCAGTAGTAACCTCTGAGCGATGCCGGGTGTGGAACCCCCCCCCCCAAAAAAAAATAAAAAAATAAAACCAGAGACCAAAAACAAAAACAACTATTAGCAAGCATGTCTATATTACCTAACCCCTGTAGCTCAGTTTCCTCATCTAGAAAACACTAGAACAGAAAATAGACCCAGGCGTTCTCCCCTCTCTTCTACTCAGGGTGCTCATCTGGGACTAAAGCTCATTCACACATCCTTTGCAGTTAGGGGTGGCCAACAAGAGGGGAGTGGAGGTTACTGTAGAACTCAGAGGAACATTCTACACCAGAAAGACAGGGCTAAACAACTCATGGCTCCATCCTAGCAGCCTGACTGCACCTAGAAGCCACAGCATGGACAAACACCTCATACTGGGGATGGTAAAGCTGAGAGATGAGGGATCTCGAATTCTGATGATGGCCTAGACTGCCCATCTCCAGCCATTTCACTTTTGAAAGAAACCAGCTTCAGCTGCACTTATCCCATGGTTAGTCTCTGCCAGTGACAGAGAAAAAGCCTTTTCTAAGACACAGGAATACAATGTCCTGTACCAGGGACAATCCTTGAGCAACTGGCCACTATCTGGGATCTTTGCACTCTAGGAACCTCACTCTGCCCTCATGCCAGGTGAAAAAAATGCTGTAGAATGTCTCCCAGAGGAGCTGGAGAGATAACATGGAGGTAAGGCATCTGCCTTTCATGCAGGTCACTGGTTCGAATCCCGGCATTCCATATGGTCCCCAGAGCCTGCCATGACCAATTTCTGAGCATAGAGCCAGGAGTAACCCCTGAGCACTGCCAAATGTGACCTAAAAACCAAAAAAAAAAAAAAAAGTCCCCCAGAAAGAGATTCTAGCCACTTTGCTTTCGGAGGCAGGGCAATGAGAAATGTGACAGGAATGGACATTGACTGACATCTCTAAGCATCTCCACTCCAATGCTCGGCCAGGTGTGTGTGTGTGTGTGGGGGGGGTTACATGATATGACCAAAAACATAGGGGCTGGAATGGGTAGCCCAAGTGGGGAGGGGCATTTGTCTTACATGGGGCCAACCCAGGTTCAATCCTGTCTCTAGCAGTGATCCCTGAGTACAGAACCAAAAGTAAGCTCTGAGCAACACCGAGTGTGGCACACTTCCTCGCCAAACAACAACAACAAACCCAAATAAACAATGACACCCCCCCCCAAAGCAGCTAAAAGCCTTTGCTCTTCTAGGAGTTACCATGTGTTCACAACACAACGGAAAATAAATAAGACACAAGAGTGAGAGATCATTGTAAGAAACCCAGGAGAGTTTTAGCCTGGAAGGAAAGAGTAAGGAAAAAGAAGAACTGTAACTGTGAGGAATAGGAATTAGCACCTTCCAGATCCAGAAGGTCCTAACTGAGCACAGATGCTCACATACAACATGGGCAAGTGAGACAGTGATGTGAATACAAGCACAGACTCTTAAGATTCACTTAAATAAAGCGGCTGCAACAGGTCAGTCCACACAGACAGAGTTCTGTTCTATTGCTAGGGGCTAGGATGGGGGGAAAGCCAGGGCGAGTGGGCATTAACTACTAGAGGAACTCTTCTGCAGCCAATGAAGATATTCTGAGATTAGATCCAAGTGATGGTGGCACAACTTTATAACTGCAACAAAACTCAGCGGGCTGAGCACTTTCAAAGGAGGGATTTCATGACATTTGCATGGTATTTTCACTAAAAGAAGCACAAAGGGCCATCCAGACTGAATGATTGAGTTAGTCATAAAGTCTCTAATAAAAGCTTAAAAAGAAAAAAAGGGGGGGGCACATTCCAGTAGATGGAAGTCAGATGGATGAGTCTGCTCAAAGAAAAGTCCAGTGGGGCCACAACAATTGGTCTCTAAGCCTTGAGCCCTGCTCAAGTAGTAATCTCTGAGCATGAAGACAGGAATAAAAAAGCCCTGAACACAACCAGGTGTAGCTACCAAACAAAATTCCAGCAGGCATGAAAGCTATGCATTGCTTTCCATTCTAAGTTTGGGGGAAAGCAGGAAAATAAAGTGTTCTCAGCTTCACTTCTCCAAAGATCCCTACACTGGTTGCAGAGAGAGGAGGTTGGGGGCTGTGAAACTCAGGAAGAACTGTTCATGGTTGGGACCACGGTGAGAGCAGCAGGACCACAGGAAAATCCGTTCCAAACCAAGAACCTGTCCTGCTGATGGACTGACCCCGTGGGTGGCAGAAAGAAAGAATCAAGAAAGGGGGCTGGAGAGATAGCATGGAGGTAGAGTGTTTGTCTTGCATGCAGAAGGACGGTGGTTCGAATCTGGGCATCCCATATGGTCCCCCGAGCCTGCCAGGAGTGATTTCTGAGCATAGAGCCAGGAGGAACCCCTGAGTGCTGCTGGGTGTGACCCAAAAACCAAAAAAAAAAGAAAAAGAAAGAAAGATCTTTCTGTGGGGTCCTGTATATTTCCCAAGTGCTTTTCTGCCGGATTCAAATTGTGCACAGCCCCAGTGCTCACCAAACACCTGTTCAAAAAAATTGATAAATGAGCAAAATCACTGTGATTGGAGTGTAACTTGGGGGTAGGGCACACTTTTGTTATTTTAACAAGTGTGTGAATTCTTTATCTAGTACACACATATATGCACATTTATATGTAAACATAATCAATGCCACCCCAATACTGTCCTTTCCTGTTTCCCCTCTTCCTAGCCTAAGCCTCTCTGCTAAGTGACAAAAGCCTATGTGCTCAAACCATACAATTACATGTATGTATGTGTGTACATATACAACTCTCTTTCCCCAGCTTCCCCCCACCTTCACCAACATAAAGCTACTGAATTGGTCCTAGGCAGGCCTTTGTTTTTCTAGAGATGTCAGAGGCACAGAGAAGCCAGTAAGATGTGGATCTCACATAAGAACAACCTGTATGAAAGGAAGTGGAGGGAGGGGTGCTGCTCTAGCCAGGAGTATCATTTTCTTTGCGGGGGTAGAGAGACAGAGGAAGGAGAAGTGGTTAGGCTGGGGCAGCGGTGGTGAACAACCTAACTGTCAAGAACAGCTATGGCCAGAGAATCCAGCAGGAGACACAGCCAGGGGCAAATCATGAGGAGAGACCACAGTAAGGGGAAACCCAGAAGCTGGCACCAGAAGCAGGAAAGGGGTGAGGCATAGCATCTAGGGACATGAGATGGCGGCTGTCCCATGTAGCTTCATCTGAAGCACAGCTGACTCCTGGACAGCAGCATTTCTGCAAATATCCAGGTCTGGGTTAGAAGTGACTTCTCAGGTGGGAGTCTGGAATGACAGCACAGTGGATAGGGCATCTGCTTTGCATGCAGCTGACCCGGGTTTGATCCCCAGCATATCCCATATGATCCGAAAGCACTGCCAGTAGTGATTTCTGAGTGCAGAGCCAGGAGTAAACCTTGAGCGCAGCCAGGTGTGGCCCCAAAACAAAACAAATAAAAAAAAAGTGACTTCTCAGGCCAGAGAGAAGGGCACTTGCTTTGCACAAGCTTTGATGCCCAGAATTCCAAACAGTCCCCTAAGCATAGTCAGGAATGATCTCTGAGTGCAGAGCCAGGAGTAACCCACCTCTGAGCACTGCTGGGTGTGGCCCCCCAAAAAACCCCAAACCTCAGAAAATGACTTCTCTGCACAGCATCTGGTTCCATAATAGTCCAACAGAGGGCACCAGGAGAACCAACTAACACCCATGCCAGGAGCTAGACCTGAGGGGGAATTCTCCCTCTGGATCACTACTTCAAACCAACACAGGAAGCCTGGTCCACAGTAAGGGTGGATCAGATGATGGGAAGTGAAGGGTACCCGCTGCTTTGGACAACAGACGCACAGACTCTGGTCAATACAATGTACAAAAACACAACTGGTTTTATTTTTCTGAATCTTGCTTTCCCTTAAACATATCACTGAAGTGTCTCCAAGTCAATTAGCAGTACTTTACTGGGGAGCATGGGGGTTCTGGGCAAAACTCAGCAGTTTTCCAGGGGCTATTCCTTTTGGGGGGGTTGGGCCACACCTGGCTATGTGCTCAGAAATTGCTCCTGGCTTGGGTAACCATATGGGACACTAGGGGATTGAACAACGGTCAGTCCTAGGCTAGCGTGGGCAAGGCAGATGCCTTACTGCTTGAGCCACTGCTCCAGCCCATAGGGGCTATTCTTATCTTTGTGCTCAAGAGTGATCCCTGTGGGGGTCTGGACCATATGTGGTGCCAGGGCTACAAAAGGCCTTGTCCGCGCTCCATCCCTCCAGCTCACTAGCTGTACTTTTCTTAGTCACTCTTCATGATATTCTACTGCATGGGTGGACCATACTTCATGGAATATGGATGTTTTGTTTTGTTTCCAGGGTTTCAGGTTTAGCTTTTGTTTGCTCACTACCAATACTGCTGTATCCATCCCTTTGCTCTGAGGTGCATTTTCTGGAGGGTGAATTCCCAGCACAGGCAGTGCTTCCTCTAAGAACATTTGTGAATGACGGTCAGTGCAGTAAACACCACCTATACCATTTAAGGCTAACCATACCCAGACAGCATGCAACATTTCCCATGAAATGGGAAAGTTCAAGTACATAACTGATTTTGAACTCAGTATCTCTGGAAAACCACACCAGCAATGGCTGCCCTCACAGAAGTGGTAATGGATGGAGGAAGGAGGTTTACTTTCACAGCACATATTTTTGGGTGTGTGTGTGTGTGTGTGTGTGCTCTTTTGAATGTTTTATCCCTTGCATATTCTGTTCATTCAAAAATAAAGATGATTTCTTTTATAGGCTGACTTCTAAAAAAGGTTGAAATGATTCACATGTCCTCCAGCAACTCTGGAGAGTGCCCAGTTGGGTTCATTCATGCCCTACATTTTTCTCCTTCAAGGCTGTCCTCTTCTCGCTTTTTGACCTGGCACAGCTAGGATGTGTCTGTCAAATCTTACCTTTTCGTGAGGCAAGGTTCCTTCTGTTCTATAGCTGCTCGGCAGGCAGGAGAGGAGAGTGAGGAAGGGAGAGACTAGGGTAAAGATGGGCCTCTCAAGCAATGAGAGGGAAGAAAATCATGGCAGGGCTCTCTCCTCTCACCTCCCCTCACAGCTAGTCCAGTTGCTGGCTGAGCTGCCCTCAACAACTAATTAGCCTGGAGGCCCCCAAATGCCCAAAGCCCCCACAAAAGAGCAAGCATTAACTATTGCCTGAAGAGCCTATGCAGTCTAGAACAAGGCCAAGAGGGGGAAGCAGGAAGAAACCAGACAAAGCATTCGGCAGACCCAAGCATCCATAAACAAGAGGCCTTCTCTTTCACCCCCCCACCCCCAGCCCCCACCCAGACAGGCAGCACCAGCCCTGACTCAGGACAGAAAAACTTCAGCTGGCCAGCACAGGAGCAGTGTCCACCTACAACACCTGCTGCTGGGAAGTGAACAGAGCTTGAGTCTAACTGAGGTGGGAGGTCAGCTCGTTTCAAGGGGGAGGACGCAGGCCATGTGCCCAAATTCAAGTCTGAGCCAGGCAGTGGACACACAGCCTCTGCTGAATTGCCTCTTTATACAGGAGTTCCTTTCCTTTGGTACTTGGAGACTTTGCTCAGCAAGAACATACAACTGAGTACAATGGGCAGAGATCTTTGATGGGGGTGGGGGAGAGAAGATCGAGCTGAGTATCCACCAGCAGGAAGGGGCCTGCAGGCCGAGGGGTGGACACACAACCCTCATCACCCTCAATGGCCAAGTCCACAAGTAAGTCATCATGTCCATGTTCTATCCTGCATCTAGTGTTCTCTGATCCCTTTTTTGTTTGTTTGTTTGTTTGTTTGGTTGGTTGGTTGGTTTTGGTTTTTGGGTCACACCAGGCAGCATTCAGGGGTTACTCCTGGCTCTGCATTCACAAGTCACTCCTGGCAGGCAAGGGGGACCATATGGGATGCCGGGATTCGAACCACCATTTGTTTGAATCAGCTGCATGCAAGGCAAATGCCTTACCACTGTGCTATCTCTCCGGCCCCTCTCTGATCCTTCTGTGGCCAAGTCAGCACTGTCCTATTTTACCAGACAGCAACCCCAGATACTCCCTGGACTCCCCAAATCACATCTTCCGAAGTTCCATTTCCACAGCCAGAAGGATCAAAGCCAAAGGGATCACATGATTTTTCCTGCCTGAAACTGCTCCCCGCCTGGGGCCTGGGGAGATGGCTGGAGTTGGGGGTGGTGGCACAGGCTTTGCCCATGGAAGCCTTTAATCCATTTCTGATCCCTCTGAGTGAGGCCCCTCCAACCCTACCCCACACACCTCCTGGATCTAAGGTTCTTCCACCCCAAAGCTCCCACTATCTGGTTTTCTTTCCCTTCCACACTCACTCTGCCCAGGAGCTTGGCACCTTTTGCCTCCTCTCATGCTGCCAGCAGGTCTGGACTGTTAGCCTGAAATCTATATAGGTAATGACGTAGGCCTCTCCCAGACTGAGGCTGGACAGAGAGGTCAGGCCCAGAAGAACACACACGAAAAGTATGGACATATTTATGTCGAATCAAAGTCAGAGATAGACAGTGGTTCTGTCTGGAAGGAAAGACAGCGAGAGAGAGGGATGGGGAACCTGCTGGTGTCTCGAGTGTGCCCACCTAGTGGTGCATTTTTACTTATGTGCCTCTGACCTTTTTTCTAGAGAAGGAGTTTAATAGGAGACAGAGGGATAGCACAGTGGTAGGGCGTTTGCCTTGCAGGCAGCCAAATCTAGGATGGACCTTGGTTCGATCTCCTGGCGTCCCATATGATCCCTCAAGCCAGGTGCAATTTCTGAACGCAGAGCCAGGAGTAACCCCTGAGCATCACAGGGTGTGGCCCAAAAAGCAAAGGGGGGGGGGGGAGAAGTTTAATAAAAGCCTTCTCTCAGAGACCAGAATCTCCAGTGTGCAAGCCCTTTGTGTTCTCTACTATAGAGGCAAGAAATGGCTTTTCCAGCTTCCCATGCTAAGCCCATGTTAGGGGCACGGGTTACAGGCCCTGGGCTGTCCTGCATGACAGATATCACCCTGGAGATCTAGGGCTACACAGACCTTGGGATTGAGAGCTACTACCCAGCACAACAGAAAGAGCTCACAGAGGCTTCCAGAGCAGAACCACCCATGAATGGCTCCATCCCTGCATTGGCCGCCCCTCTATACTTAAGGACTCCTTCGTTCTTTCAAATGTTCCTTCTCTTCTTGGGGCCAGAGATTTGCCATGTGACAGACAATCCAGATCATACTGCAGGGAACCAGAACCAATGAGTGGGGGCTGGGCAGCCTCTAAATCAGGTGGGAGAGCCTTGGAGTTGTAGTCGTGACCGCACGATTCCCAAATAGACCTTGTTGAGTCCTCACTTCAGTGGGGCCGAGGGGATATGGGGATGGGGGGGTGTTTAATATCCACCCTCTACAGAACTGTTGGGTGAGATGCGGTAACAGGGATCAAGTGCCTGGCAAGTGGCTGGCACAGAGGGAGTCCTCGAAGACATTAGCAAAGCTGTTAGGAGAATTGAGTCTCCAAAGAAGTAACTAATAATAGACCCTTCTCTGCCAGTCTGGATCTCCCCATGGGGACCCCAACTCTATTCACTTGAAGTCCCTCTCCATGAGATGTCTCTGACCTCCTACCACTCTCCAAGGAGTAACTGGGAACAGAGGTCAACCAGGGCAAGAGGAGGGGCCTCAAGCAGGCACATTTCACAGGGTGCCCCAGCAGAAGCCTGGGCAAGAGAGGCTGCCTATGTCCAAATCTCCCATGGGCGCCAAAAACAGAAGATGTGGGAAAGGGGAATTCTTTTTTTTTGTTTGTTTGTTTTTGGGTCACACCCAGTAGTGCTCAGGGGTTATTCCTGGCTCTATGCTCAGAAATCACTCCTGGCAGGCTCAGGGGACCATATGGGATGCAGGATTCAAATCACTGTCCTTCTGCATGCAAGGCAAATGTCCTACCTCCATGCTATCTCTTCAGCCCCGAGAAAGGGGAATTCTCCCATCCAAGTAAGTACTAACCAGGCCCAACCCTGCTTAGCTTCCGAGATCAGACAAGAATGGGCGCGTTCAGGGTGGTATGGCCATAGACAAGAAAGGGGAACTTTTTTTTTTGGTTTCTGGGCCACACCCGCCAGTGCTCAGGGGTTACTCCTGGCTGTCTGCTCAGAAATAGCTCCTGGCAGGCACGGGGGACCATATGGGACACCAGGATTCGAACCAACCACCTTAGGTCCTGGATTGGTTGCTTGCAAGATAGCTGTGCTATCTCTCCGGGCCCCGAGAAAGGGGAATTCTTTTTTTTTTTTTTTTTCCACCTACCCACTCTCCCTTCCTTCTTCTTCTTTTTTTTTTTTTTTTGGCCACACCTGGCAGTGTTCAGGGCTTATTCCTGAGTTTGTATTCAGGGATCACTCCTGCTAGGGCTCAGGGCACAGTATGAGATTCCTGAAACAGAACCTGGGTCGGTAGCATGCAATACACAAACTTTACCTGTGTACTATCTCTCTAGTCCAATGAAGGGGAATTTTAACAGAAGAAACCACAGTCCTAAGTATATACCCACTTTACTTTGCTCCCTCAGAGAAGCAGCCTGGCGTCTGGAGTTCTCAGGGGGCAAAAAAGCTCCTCATCAGGACCCCTCACACTGTCACTCAGCATAGAGCTGGCACTCATCTATCATTCCTCTGTCTCTGATGGGTGCCTAAATAAGTCAGCAATTGATGCTAAGTGCCACAAGGAAAGAAAAACAATGGGAGGGCCATGTCACTGGGGTACCTGAGAAGGTCTCTCTGAAGCAGTTTTGCAATTACTCAAATACAGAAGAAAACACATACGTGGGGCCGGAGTGATAGCGCAGTGGTAAGGCATTTGCTTTGCATGCAGCTGATCCAGGATGGACCTCAGTTCGATCCCCAGAATCTCATATGGCCCCTCAAGCCAAGAACAATTTCTGAGTGTATAGCAGGGTGTAACTCCTGAGCGTCACTGGGTGTGGCTCAAAAAAAAAAAACCCAACAACACACATGTAAATAAACAAACAAAAAACATACGTATGACCTGGATGCATTTGAGCATATGACACATGTGAATATGCACACACATGCAGCCTTCTCAGACCAAGTCTTGGGGGAGTCCTAGAATATTCAGTACAGACCCCCACTCTGCTGGTTCCAACATACTTCCTGCTTGGAGAATCATACATGCAAACAGAGGCCTTCCCTTTTCTTCTCTTCTCTTCTCTTCTCTTCTCTTCTCTTCTCTTCTCTTCTCTTCTCTTCTCTTCTCTTCTCTTCTCTTCTCTTCTCTTCTTTTCGTACCACACACAGACATGGGGGCCCTCCAAGTGGAAAGCATGGCCAGAAATAAGCTTCATGGCCTTGACTCAAACAATAATGCCAGGGCCGGAGAGATAGCTTGGAGGTAGGGCATTTACTTTGTATGAGAAAGGATGGTGGTTTGAATCCCGGCATCCCATATGGTCCTCCAACCCTGCCAGGATCAATTTCTGAACGTAGAGCCAGGAGTAACCTTGAGCGCTGCCGGGTGTGACCCAGAAAAAAACAAACAAACGAAAACAAATCAAATAATAATGCCATAAGGGGCTCTTGGCCACACCATACCTCCCACTTGGAACATTCAGAGGCAAAAATTCCTAAATAGTGGCTGGGCGTGGCTCAGTGGTGGGGTTCATGTTTTAGATGGGTGTGACCCTGAGCCCCATCTTGGATGAATATACATATGGACACACAAAACTATGTTGAAATAGAATTGCTGGGGCAAAGAAACATCACAGGTGGTGGCCGGTGGTCTCTCCAGAAAAAAAGTGCCCATAACCAGCCATCTACATACACTCACCTTGCCCAGGCCCCCTGGAGAGGTGGAAAATTGATCTTAACAAGATTTTGACTAATACCATATTTATTCGAGTATAACACATACAATTTTCTACCTAAAAAAGAAATCGAAGTTTGGGTACGCATAATAAACGAGGGCTGAGGTGGGGTGGCAGTGGCGGCCGGTTCAATGAGGGCGCAGGGGAATTGTGAGTTCGCACTGCGCCTTTTCCGGGCTGCGAAGGAAAAAAAAAAACCTCAAGAAACCTAGCCTAGCTCTTGTAACATCCTGGGTTAAAAAATCATGGGAAGACATACCAAAAGAAATGATCATCAAGAGTTTTTTGAAGACAGGCATCAGCAATCAAATGGACGGCACAGAAGACGACCTGCTGTGGAATTCGGACTCAGAAGAAAGCTAAGAAACTGGAGAAACAGATGTTCCTGCCAACTGGGACACTGATGAACAATTAACTCGGGAAGAATGGGAACAACTCTTTAGTTTATCTGCTGATGAATCTGACTGAAGCATTTTAAATAAATATTGTTACTGGTCATTTTATTTCAGTATTGTATTTATACCAGTTACGTTGTCATTAAATGAGTTTTATAATGGCTGCACGTGTTCAACAACTTTTTTTTGTCAATTACAATGAATGGTATGAAACAAAATTTTATACCGATTTTAAACGAAAATTAGGGGTGCGCGTTATACATGGGTGCATGTTATACTCAAATAAATACAGTATGTCTCCTACACAACATTGAGTACCTTCATGTGACTGACCAAGACACTTCCATAGCTGCTGCCCATGACAAACATGTTAGTCCCTGCACTGCTCAGAGAACTTCCACTGTCTTGTCCCTCTCCCCTGGTTCTAGAAACAAGACTCAATTCTGTCTGAAGCCTCCAGGAGCCAGCTTGATTTGGGTCTGTCCACCTTTCACTTCTGTCTTGCCATCCCTCTCACTCAGAGGTTCTGAATGAGCTGGCTCTGGTCTTTCAATTGGGGAGAGAATGCAATACCCGGCTATGTTCAGGGATAATTCCTGGCTCTGAGCTCAGGGATCATTCCTGGTAGGGCTCAGGTAAGTGCAAGGTAAGTGATCTATCCATTGCTTTTTGGCCTTTTGGTTCTTCCCAACTGACTGATCCCAAGTGTGCACCAGTCTGCAGACCTTTGTGCTGGTCCTCAAAAAGTCATTGCTGATGAAATGAGAACTTGGGACTTCCAACAGCCCTCCAAGCTGCCAGTCAGTCCACAGAGGCAAACAGGCCAAACCCACTGATTTCACCATCTCAGGGCTTCTGCAATGTGCTGCATCCCCCAAAACTAGCAAACTTCTACTCCCTGTACCCTCCCCCTACATCCAGCTCAGATCTATCTCTCCTATTTGCAATTACATACTTCTTAGCATCTTGCTCTTTTCCCCCCTTTTCTAAGTTGTTACTGGTGCACCATGATTTGCAGTGCTATTAATGCTACATACACCCAGTGGAATAATATTTGGCTAAAAGAATGAGGTCATGTGACTTACCACTAGGTGGATGGAACCAGAGAGTATTATTCTGCTGAGTGAAGTCAGTAAGAAGAGGAACACATACACCCCATTCTTCTTACTCCACAACCTAACTACCTGTGTGCCTGCCTCCCCACACTACATAACAAAACACATACAATAGGCTGAGATCAGTGTGGTGGGTCTGGAACTCAGTGCTCCACATTCAGCACTGAGCATGGCCCAAAGAAGAGAACCCAGGAACACTTACTGACTGAGACATGATGAAGAAAAGGGACACAGGACACAGCAAACAGCCTGACAAGCTCTTCTCCTCCGCATCTTCCCAGCTCTACATGTCCCCTGGCCCTACCACACTAGGTAACGACAAGTTTAGGGGCCTCTAAGTGCTCCCTTCTGCCCTCAGCAGCTGTCAGTAAGCCAGATGCTGTACCCATAAGTGGAAGGAATGAGGGTACAGATATCTGCGGAAGGGCAGCTGGCTCACTCACAGGTGTCCTCCTGCACTCCGAGTCCCTGCAGAGGAGCCCAGGATATGGGGTGCTGTGAGAACAGAGAGGGAGGGTTGAGCTCACTTCATGAGGACTGGCCATTCCCACCGACCTCTGCAGGAGGAGCTAGAGAAGGCAGACTGGGTAGTTGCTTCTAGCAAGGGCACTGTCCTGCACCCTGTGTCTTTGGGGCTGCTAGCTTGCACACCGCCCATCAGCTCCAAGGCCCATCATTAGCACTGCACTGTCCAGGATCCCCAAAGGTCAGAGGCCAGGCCACATGATGCTGGGGAGTCACTACAAACCAGGCACCTGTAAAAGTTCACCCTGAATAGGTACCCCACATCACTCAGTAGAAACCCTGGTCTCTTTACTACACTCCCTTTACCAGAGACAGCATCAGTTAGCAGTAAAGATCTTTGTAGAGGTCAATCTGCAGAGCTGGGGGATCACCCCTCCCAGGCTCTCAACATTCCGACCCCCTTCTCAAGTATGAGGGCAACAATTCCCACCAACGTGGCCATTTGCAGAAAGCAAATAAGGTCAGGGGACAATGGTTCTGAGAGGCAGGCTTGAACACTCCCATCCAGAGACAGGCATGGAGACAGCAACAGAAAGCCAATGGACTGAGGGGACAGGCAGAGGGCAGCAGCAGAGAGCCACAAATAGTGGAAAGGAGAGTATGAGTATTGGGATCATGCTGTATAGGGAACGAATAAGAAGTTAAACATTCTGAGAAGCAAAAGGAAAGCAGACATGCTCCCAGTCACTGACACACACACCCAAAGTGTCACCTGGTGCTGGGAGGAGCAGAAAGGAGACTTCGGAACAACTGGCCCCCGTGAATATGTTCCCCACCCAGAAACGGGGAACACTCACACTAGATATCTGCTATGTAAAGAACAAAAACCCAGATGGTGACACCGGGCCACCTAATAAAAACTACATGCTCAGTCTTCCCAGCACCTTGCTCCCAAACTCTGGGAACTTCCTAGGAGCAATGGAAGCAACTATTGTTTTGCATCATTTGGCCTTTTATCCTCAATTCCAGAAATAGCTACAGAAGTACACAGAGGTGAAAGGAGTGTCCTGTTATTCATGGCAAAGCCCTTTCAACCACACCTGAGTGTATATTAATGAGGGGACTTTGGAAAGCCCCAAGATTTACCTAAGGGGGAGCAGGTTGCCAGGGAAACCAACCATGATTATCGGGCTGGGACTTTTAGCCACATCCTTCGCTTGCTCACCCCACAGTCGGGCGGGGAAGGGAGAGGGCAGGGCTGAGCCTGATCAATGGCTGAAAGCTTTGTGATCAGCCAGGCCCCATGTAATGAAGCCTCCATGGAGCCCCAAGGGGCGGGGGCTAGAGATCTGGCTTTGAAGCCAGGGGAGAGGCCAGCAAGGGAGGGCAGGAAGTTCTGGGGTCCTTCCCATATCTTGCTTTTCCATCTGGCTGTTCCCGAGTGATAGTCCTTTATAATACACAGATAATCTAGTGCGTACATGTTTTCCTGAGCTGGTTTTGAGGGGGTTGTGGGAAGTTCTGAATCAGTGGGGTGTCTGAAGCACAGGTGGGGGGAGGGTGCAGGCTCTGATGTTATCTCCAATTGGTAAGCTAATTGCTTGATGTGGAACACCTATACATCTGGTGTCAAGAAGAGGAGACACAGAAGAAATGATTTTTACACACACACACACACACACACACACACACACACACACACACACACACACACACACACACACACAGAGCGCCACCAGAAATGGCTGATAGAAAAATGGTGGCTCTGTGTGGCCTTGGTGAATGACTAAATGACTAGAGCTCTCCAGAGTGTGTTGCCATCCTTGTGGGGAGACAGGGCAATAATTACAGGGTCTGGGTTGCGACTCCAGCGTGGCCACTTTCTTACTGAGTGCTCTGCGCAAGCTCTCTACACTGTGTCCCTTGGATGGATGCTGGAATAGTCCTCGCCCTGGCCGAGGAGAACTCTCAGGGTTCCGTCACTCTCACTAGCAGTGGGCTGTTCACAGGGTCTATAAGATAGAGAGCTCAGGACTGCGCCCCTCATATAAGCAGCTGTTCCAAAGGCAGCTCTGGCTTTTCTTACAAGATTAGCACTGTCTTCCCTTCCTTGGCAGAAGAAGACAACTCTGGGGCCCAGGGGGTCACCACAGGGGAGTGGACATCACCACCTACCCACAAAGCATGAGCTGAACAGTTTAGGAAAGAGTGAGGTGCTCTGGAAATGCTGTCAGAGGAGCTGGAAGCAAGGAAAGGGACAGGAGCAGCATTCATTCCAGGGGTAGGTGCTAAGCAGAGACCTACAAAAGACCTGAAGGATGAGGCCCTGCAGTCTGGTCTGGTGTCTCGGCCCTCTCAGAGGGGACACCCCCCCCCCCCCGAGCCCCCGGCGGCACAGGCTTGAATTCTAGCACCATGACAAAGGCAGCCCGGTCCATGCCTTCAGAGTCCTGCTTAAATGACTCCTAGCTTAGAGGTCCTGAAAAAGGGGATATGGTGGTACTGGAGGAGAGAAGGAACAGTGACCTGTCCCTGCCTCCAACAGGCCTTTCTTGCACTGCCTTTTCTGGTTCTGAGTGCAAAGGAAGGCGTCTTGGGCCACCCGTGCCTTGACCTCAGAGGACAGGGCCTCTCTCTGAGGGAGCCTGGCAGGCAAGAGGAACAGCTTGGTCTGTGCACAGTCAACTCTGCCAGTCAGACATGAAGAGGGGAAGAGGGAGCGTGGGGCAAGAGGAGGAATAAAGACAGTAAGGCAGAGAAGATCCTGGTGCTGGCCTTTGTTCTAATGCACAGGGTGTAGGTGCCTTCCGATTGGTTTGTGTGGGAGCGACCACTGTCCCCTCCTATGGTCACATACCTTACCAGAGAGTAAGTCCAACAAGCTTGGAACTCTGATCAGGGGTTAGGTACCCCTGCAACACAGAGCTACCCCCTCAGGACAGGGGTCATGTACAGCCAATACACCCACACACATACACACATATCAGAGGAGATAAAGGAGAGGAAAAACGTGCAGTCACTGGTGTGCGCCCTGGATCGCCCAGAAGGCCCCTTACTCCCAGGCTCTCTCTATGGCTAGATGCACTCCTCACAACCCGGCACTGCCGGCACCTGCTGTTTCCTGAGGCCTTGCCTTGGCTCTCAGGGATTCTCTTTTACCCACACCAGAAAGCCAACAGACCAAGGGAGCCCATGGCATAGCGCAGCACTGTGCCTGCACAAGCAACATGTCCACCATCAGTGGCCTCCTGGTAACTTCACAGGTTGTTAGGAGGATGAAAAAGGACATAAATATCTAACCCTGTGCGTTCACCACACATCAGCCAAGATTATTCTAAAGCACAGAGTGTGGCTAGGCAGTCTCTCTCCCCTATGTCCACTGGGCTTTGTTCAGGTCGGCGTGTCTTCTCCTCACCAGCAGGCCCTGAGAACAGGCAGCCAGGTTTCCGTCACAGTATGACCCGAATGAAAGATACTCAACTTCTGGGGGAGCTGGTGGTGGAGGAAACCCTCCTGAGCTCACTTCTCCATCTAATAGCAGCTGGGGTCTCAAGTTTCACAAACACAGGCTGGGGCCCTGCTGGCCCAGTCCCAAGACAGGACAAAAAGAAAGCTGGGCTGGGAGAGCAGCCCCAGCCTAAAAGGGCCACAACTCACTTGGGCAAGAGGAGGCTCCCAGGCTGGCTGCCAGCCACATCCGCTCTCCACACTGCCTCAGAGGGGAGTCCGCAGGAAGAAGAGACCCCACCAGGTCTGTATTTACAGCTGGGACTGGCAAGGGCACGGGAAACTGGGAAATAAACTCGGCCAGGAAGTGAGAACTGGAAGATGCTTCCATAGCAACGCCCATCTGGAGCTCCCTGCTCACAGCTGGAAGCATTCAGAAGCGGGGCTTATCTGGAGACGCACCCCACACTCATTTTTTCCAGCAGCACCAGGAGGATGTTACCGAAACTTCACTTCCTGGGGGAGCCTCCAGGAAGCCCTGATCTATTGCTCAGAACCATGGCTTTGAGTAATTCATTCTTCCGAACACGTTGAACACGGTCCCATGTGTCTCTTCCCTCTGTCTGGAGTGAGGCAGGCTGTGTCTGTCTTGCTCAATGGTCCTGGCTTAGATCAGGCCAACAATCAGTCATTTTTTTTTTTTTGGTTTTTGGGCCACACCTGGTGGTGCTCAGGGGTTACTCCTGGCTGTCTGCTCAGAAATAGCTCCTGGCAGGCACGGGGGACCATATGGGACACCGGGATTCGAACCAACCACATTAGGTCCTGGATCAGCTGCTTGCAAGGCAAACGCCGCTATGCTATCTCTCCGGGCCCAACAATCAGTCTTTAAAATAATTAAGTAAACTGTTCTGAACCCCTAACTTCGCCAACATGTAAGTACCCATATATACAGGTTTCTCTGCTTTTTCACTGCACCTTTCGAGAGGAACCAGACCAGCATAACTGAGCAACTACATCAAAGAGGCTGTTTTTAGCATTTTACTGAAGAGCAGTTCATTCACCTTGCAAGTCTGAAGCAGAAGCTCTTGTTTTATAGATGAGAAAACTGAAGCAGGGAGGCTAAGTGACTTCCCCAGGACCACCCAGGTACTAAGCTGTGATAGTGGCATGGCAGCCTGGGACATCTGCTTGGGGTATCCTTTTTTCCCCACCAAGGTCCTGGCAGTAGGGATACCAACTCCAAGCCTTAGGACAAAGTTCCAAAGTGCTATTGCCAAGTCTGTCATCATTATTCACACTTCACTCTCGACTCATTTTGTTTCCTAAAGGAAATGAGAAATTGCTGGAATCCAGCAAAAGTGAGACGGCAGGAAGCTATGGCCGCCCGCATGCACACATGGGGCTCTGTGGGCTGCCGAAGGAACATTCTCCAATGATGACCTTCCTGGAAGGGCCAGCAGTGAGTTCCCAGGTGGGTCACCCTTTGCTGACTACTGCATCTAGTGCCAGATGGGGAGCCAGGTGGGGTGCAGAGAGCACAAGAGTAAGCACTGGCAAACATACAACCCCTGCATACAGGGGCATTTGGAAAAAACTGTGGGGACCAGTGGGTTGACAGGGAAGGGCAAGGACAGTTTTTTTGCCCGAGGAGCAGCAGGGCTGGAGTCCACATAGTCACTGTGAATCACCACTCAGTTATGTTCCTGCCATCACCACCCAGCTTGGCTCCCAGGAGATGCAGTTCCCACCTCCTCCCGGCACAACAGACCCACCACCGAGAAGTTTTTCCCCAGGAATTAGCCATGAGGAAGTCTGCTCTTCTCCAAGGCAGGAAGGGAAGGAAAAAAACTCCAGTTGGGGAAGGAGATGAGAAATGGTTGCATTGGGGCTTGAAAGATTCTATCCTTCCTTCCACCAGGGTCCCTAGGGAGAACAGGTGGGGAACCTGGGCTGTGGTGCTGCTATCAACCTGCCACTGGGGTTTGTGTCTAGGAGCTCAGGAACCTTCACTATTGGGAGAAGAGAAAGAGCAAGAGAGCGAGAAAGCAAAAGGGGGGATTATTTATTTTGCCTTTTTAATGAAATACAATGAATTTCATGGACTCAGATCCAGGTTCAACACTGATCAAGATTCTACCCTGGGGCCAGGAAGGTGGTGCTAGAGGTAAGGTGTCTGCCTTGCAAGCGCTAGAGTAGGACGGCAGCGGTTCGATCCCCCCGCGTCCCATATGGTCCCCCCAAGCCAGGAGTAACCCCTGAGCGTCAAATGGGTGTGGGCCCCCCCCCCCCAAAAAAAAAGATTCTACCCTATTAACTTCATCTATTCCACATCTGTTCTCCTGGCTCCCTTTCCTTCTTGCTGAAGTATTTTAAAGTTACACCCAAACATTCTGTCATTTCTCCTTCACTTTCTTCACTACTATTAGGCTGGTTTCATTTCTCATCAAGACAAGTGAATTTTTTCCTAGAGGGGAAGACTTCAGGACTGATTAGGGAGCAGGAAAATAAGTCATATTCTCTCCTGGTAAAACATTCCCTTATTTGGAGGGCCTACCGGAATTACAAATTCAGAAATTTAATAACCTGTGCATCTCTCCTGATTCAGTTTTTCCATGTATGTGCACCCTATCCCCCCAAAAAAATTCCCAAACTACATTTACATATTGATCTCTCCATGTGCTAAGCATTTTTCTTCCTGGTAATGAAGTGCAACAAGAGGGGTGTAACAATTTTTCCAGGGTACTTTGTCCTTAAGTGCTATGGCTAGTCTCTAAGCTCTTGCAGGCCAGACATAAGGCAAGAGTCTGGGCTGTCTCTGTGGAAGGCCAAGGCTCTAGGTGTCCAACCTGAGACTGGTGAATGAGTCTCCTATGGCCACTGCCTCACACTGTGTGTGCAGTAAGAACCGTGCTGATCCCGCTATTCAAACAAAAGGAGGTGGCAGACCAGTTGAATGTATGTACAAGAGGCTCTGTGCTGTGTGCCCAGATTCTCTGCCCACCCCTTCCAAATGTTCCCTTCCGTAAGGTTGTACCACAAGCCTCTCAAGGCTGAGCCTCACTGTGCCCAACCTTCATGTCACCCTCCGACACCATCTTCAGCCACTGACCACCTCCTACAGTCAGTGTTTGTGTCCCCCAAAGTAAATATGGTGGAACCCAATTTCCAACAGGATGGTAGTGATCAGGGCAGAAGAATGCCCAGGTCCTGAATAGAATCCGTGCCCTTACAAAGGAGTTCCCTTTCCTTGGAAAGTGAATTTGCCAGGGACTTGATTGTGAACTTTCCGCTTCCAGGATTATGGAGAAAGAAACTTTGTTGCTATTAAGCTACACAGGATGTGGGTTTCTGATTATAGCCCAGGAACACACTGACACACCCCATTAGAATCCTCCCTTGGAGGAGAAGATGTGGTGGGCAGAAATCCTCTTTTTGAGAAATCAGGAAGATTTGTACCTGGGCCTGGCCTGCTTATACAGCGAAGACAAGCAGAGGGAATGTGCCCCAATGCAAGTCTGAGGCCTCTTCTTGGGCCAGATGGCCATCCGACTTACCAGTGACATGAGACAGGTCAATCTCATTGCTGAAAAAGCCTCAATGAACCCACCCAGAGCTCGCTGTCCCCCTGCTTTGGTCTCCCAAACCCTCTGCCTGGGGCCTACCCTCTTTCCATGCCTCTTCCCCGTGTACCAGAGGAAGAGATGCTCACCTGTCGGAGGACAACCTGGTCACTGCTGATATTCGACACTCACTTGTGTGTGATCACAATCTCTCCTTGTGTTCTCGTCGCACTTAGGAACATCAACTGCTCATTATCTCCTTGGGAAGACTTGGGGGGCTCTGCTGGGCAGCACGGTGCAGGGATTAGGACTGCAGGTCCTGCAAGAGGAAAGATGATGTTCAAACCCCTGTTTTACTACCAAATGCCCCATGAGACCACCCCAGCATGCCATTTCTCGTCTCTTGACTCTTTCCCCTATTTGAGGGTCCTGGAGACATCTGCTTATAACAGTCACTCATTTGGGAGCTTCTCTCCATTCCCCATCTCTGACACTGCTTCCTGCTGGGCCAACTGACATTTTCCCCATCTCCCTTGTAGCCAAGGGCTCCTTCCAGCCCATGAAAGAAAAAGACAAGCTGAGGAGAGGATGTTGATGTCCCTTATGGAAAGGAAAAGGTCTATGAAAAAAGATACCTTTCTGCCTCCTGCCCCTGCCTCGTAGGCAGCAGCCATAGGTGCCCAAACAAGACCTCCAGGCTGGGGCAGCCCTTCCATGACCATGATCAACATCAACACCAAATATTAACATGGAGAAAACAGGGAGAAAGCAACAGGCACCCAGTAATGCCTAACCCCTGCATGACTGTGGTGTTTCTCTCCTCCTCATTGTGCAGTGAAGGCATCAATGGGCCACACCACACCAAGATTCACAGTGTGTCTGTCCCCTGCAGACATGGTGTGCCCCAAATGACAGGTCACAGTGCAGAGCACAGGGCCAACACCATCAAGCTGCAAAGTATTTGGGAAGCAGCTGGTGATCACACAAGGCTGGTTATAGAGGATAGCCTGGTTTATAATGAGTTGCTCAAAGCCACACCATGGCCTTCTACTCCCTACTGTAGACACAAGAGAAGTTGCCAAAAGCAAAACCTTGGTGTATCTCATTACCTGCCTGAGAGACTCTAAGGGAAGGAACCACAACTATCAGGGCTACTGCCACCTTGAGGCCTGAAAGTCCTGAGGAGAGGGGCAAAAAGGGGTCCAACAGCTCAGCAACATCCAAGGGAAATGGCACCGCACAGCTGCAGAAGTGGACTGAAACCAGTTCAGCCCATGTCTCCCACTAGTCCCAGGTCCACAGACTAGGATCCCAAGCACCAACATCTGTTTTGCCAGTCTGCGAACCCCAATTGGATTTAGGAACTTGGCACTTTTCTTTAAAGTAGTAAGTGAGAGTAAGAGGGGGAGGAAGGATTATATATAAATATAACAGGGAGAAGGATTCTATACAATATAGACAGACAGACATTATGCATATAACCGACAGACATCAGACAGACAGGTGGAGCCAACACATACACTCACACACACACATAGACATTGGGGATCGATCCATGGTTGCAGCTGAAAAGCTGACCCAGGTGGAATGGGTCAGAACGTTTAAAAATTATAAAGCCGGGAAGTCAGGCACTTTTCTTTAATTGTGTGCACTTTTGTTGTGGCTCACATACCAATGTTAGCCACACCCACAGGATACTGGTCTCCAAGTGTTGCTGAAATTCCTTTCCTGTTACGCATAAAAATAAAAGCACAACTATCATAGTGTCTGAATGTGTATCACACAGTGGTACCTCACAGTATCTAAAGAAATAATCCGACCTTGGAACCCGATCCCTAAGGTACCCAGACATCACCCTAAGCCACCATGCTCCTCCCTAAGCCATCATCCTGGTTATCATGGTCTTTCCGAGATATCATCCCAGTCACCAGAGTCCTCCCTGAGACTTCAGCCCAGCTACCACAGTTCTCTCCGGACATCACCCATGGCCACCACTTCTCCGACCCCTTACGTTTCAAAAACACAGGGGCTTGAATATTTGTTCCAAAGACCGCCGAGGCTGAAATCCACTTCACCCCAGCTCTGAAATATACCCATAGTTCAGACCTAACCATCTTTGAGGACAGGTCTCTGGGTACAGTGGAGCACGTCTTAGCACCTGCCATTGCTTGAAGGGCTTTGCTTGGATGCACAGCTCAGGGGCCTCATAATGCAGGCCCATTCCTTTCCAAACCCCTTTGCACTTGCTGTCCTCATCGCCAGGCACTTCCGTTGTTCACCTCTTTGCAAGGCTGGAGCCTTTTCATGCTTCACGCCTCAGACCAAATGTTTACTTTAGTCCCCCTCACCCAGTTCCCTGCCTGCGATTCTTTGGGGCACTTCCTGTACTACTACCTCCCACAAACACACTCTAGCTCTATACTGAGTAGGTGCCCTAACTATTTGCTGAATGAACACAAGATTCATTCTATTTGGGGACCATACCTAGGGATGTTCAGTGGCTACTCCTGGATCGTGGTAAAGGGTTGTTCCCAGGGATGCTGGGGAAACCATGTAGTTTATCCAGAAATTAAACATGGACCTCCTGCATGCCAAGTCTACACCAAGGTCTTTGAGCCCTTTATCTCCCCAGCCCCAAACACAAGACTATTTCTTGTTGGGTTATCAACATGGCACATGGCTGTTGTCCTGAGAGGTCACTGGGATAGCTCGTTCTCATTTGTTTCTAGCATTTTGGAAAGTTGCAGAGAAGAGGACCTTTAGAGAAGGTTCATGCCCCACTGCTGAGCTGCAACCCCAGTCATGGATGGACACGGCCTTGCTTGTTTGAACTGCCCACATAAAAGTTCTGTGAAGGACCAGACAAGCCCTATTCCACAGCCAAAGGAATTGATGGGAAACGTTTGATGTATGAGCCCCAACCTCACTTTCTTGGGTCAGAGCACACAAACTGCAGCAGATACTTAGATCTTCTCTTGCTTTCTGCAGAGATGTAGAGAAGCCTCATACCCCAATCATGGGGAGATTGGGGGACGTGGGTCTGGAAGCAAAGCTGACACAGGAAATAATCCACACAGGTTTGGGAGATGAAACAGGTTAGGGAACTTGCACCACAAGCTAGCTGCAAGCAGGCAAAAGGGCACAAGCAGGCAGACAGGGTAGATGTGGGTCAAAACTGGGAGAAGTCCCTTTGACCCAAGGCCTTTATTGGGAAGAGTAGGACCATTCCCATGAGTGGAGAACAGATAAGGGCAGGGAGCCAATAAAGAGGATCTTCCCACCCATGTGGGACAAACAAAAAATGCAAAGAAAAAAATATCCTGATTAGAGTGAGAACTGGTTACTCAAACAGAGTGACATGAAGTTGGAAAAGGCTGCCTCCTGGACAAGGCCAGTTTCATAAAGATCAAATACAATGAACTTAGTCCTTTACTAAGTTCCTCCCACATGAGGCGTTTCTTCTCCTTTCTCCTTTACCTGCCAATAAACTTTCTCCTTTCTTTAAAAAAAAAAATATACAATGTAGAACTATGGCAGAAATCCTTGAAACAGTAGTCACGGATTTTGGAAAGTGATTCACTAATCTTGGGCCCAGCCTAGCTTTCTTTCTCCCTGTTTCTCCCATGAAAATACCCACATTCTCATAAACTCCCCAAACTCAAACTTCACTTTTACCTGCACTGAGCCTGCTTATATCCACGTGCAATGCACACATTTTGGGGTGAAATCACTGGTACTTGGGATCAAAGTTAAACTTCATGGAACTGAGCTTGTTTCTCCATGTGCTGGAAATCAGGACTTGATTATTCTTTGTCATCAAATCTACCCTTCCAAGCCACAGTCATGCATGTGCCATGTGCTAGACACGTTCAAGTTTCCACTCCCTTAACTCTCACAGCAGTTGGTAGGCACTACTATTATTCTCCTCCACAGAGAAAAAAGCGGGGACCATGGCTTATCTAAGGTCACCCAGCAAGTAAACAGCGTTCTTGAACCTCAGGCCCTAGCTAAGGGATTGCTTTTCGCTTGCAGCCCCCCAAACTGTTGAACCCTGATTTACCATGTGCTCAGAAGCCATGACAAGTATGCTTAAACATTCCTTGTGCCAAATGAGTCATCTACTCATTTCATTCGACCTGTTTTCCAAACCTAGTGTAGTCGGAATTAGGCAAAGAAAGTAGAAGCAAGGTCTGCCCTCCAAATGCTTGGTTTAGAGGAATGAATGAGCAAGATGGAAACTTTCTAACATTACACTCAATGTTCGTCCAAAGTTTCCCCCACTAAGATTAGGAAAAGACAAGGATGCCCCCCAACCCCTACTTTTCCACATGGGAATGCAAGTCCTAATTAATGTGCAAAAAGAAAAAAAAGAAAAGAAAAATGAAATCAAAGCTATATATATTGGGAAGAAAGAAATTAAAATGATTTCTTTTCCAAGGATTTCAAGGATGACACGAACATCTATGTAGAAAATTCTAAAACAGGGGGTGGGAGGAAGAAAGAAAACAAAGAACAATTCCTAGAACTAATAAGCAACAAGCCAGGTTGCTGATAAAAAAGATTGTAAGATACAAATTTAATATGTAAAAGTCAATCATTTTCCGAGATACCAACAACGAACAGGCAGAATATCTAAAAATAACAATATAACACCATCCACAGCAGCACTCTCCAAATATTAGGTCTAAGAAGATATGGATAGGTGATTGATGGAAAAATTATCTTTAAAATTCAATGAAAGGTGTGGGTGTTGGGGCTGGAGTGATGGCACAGTGGTAGGGCACCTGCCTTGTACGCAAAGACCCAGGACAGGCCTGGTTTTGATCCCCCGAACCTGCCAGGAGCGATTTCTGAGCACAGAGGCCAGGAATAACCTTGAGTGCTGCCGAGTGTGGCCCAAAAACAAAACAAAACAAAAAAAATCTGATGAAAGGTTTAAAGGGATGATACTACAAGTATGGCACTTGCCTTTCATGAAGCCAACCTGAGTTTCATTTCCAGCATCCCATGGTGCTCATCATCAGAGCACCACCAGGAGAATTCTGGAGTGCAGAGCCAGGAATCACACCTGAACATCTCCAGGTGTGGACCCAAAACCAAAACCAAAAAAAAAAAAAAATATATGGTGAAAGATACCAAAAATTTAAGTAAAGAAAGAAACTTCCATGTTCAACAGTCTCAGGATATCAGTTTTTCCCAACTTGGCCTGTAAATTCAAAGCCATCAGGTTTACAGTGAGTTATTTGTGGTTATTGATTAAACTTATTTCTAAAGTTTCTATATAGAGCAAAAGACCTAAAATCAACACAGAATTGAAGGACAAAATCAGAGGCCTGACAATATCCAACTTCAAGACTCAGTTTAAAGTTATAGGACACTGTACGTAAACTAAAGTGATGAAGAGCATGATACTGGTGAAAATCACACAGAATAGACAAAAGAGCAATGAAATAGTCATAAAGCACCAGAAACAGACCCAGATAAGTACAATTAATATAGATTAGTTCATCTTTGATGAAACAGAGGTACTGCAATATACAAAGATAACCTTTTCAAAAATGATAATAAAAAACTTTAACATTCATATACAAAAAAAGTCAACCTTAATACAAACCTTAAATCTTTTACAAAATCAAATCTAATGGGATAAGCCTACTACTACCCACTAAATACCAACTAAATATTGCCAGTGATTATCTCTAGCACCTTGGAGAACATCGATCACACAATAGGACCCTCCAAGACCCACTGGGTCCAGCCATCTGCTCCGAGAGCCCAGCCCAGAGGAAGAGATGACCTGGAAGTCCTCTGGGATCCAGTGGGATTTGCCCACTTGGCAACGAGAGAAGCAGGTCTCCAGATCTGCCCCAAGAAACCGGTTCTGCAGCCTCACTCTGGCTGCTCAGGGCCCAGTTCCCAGAGACTGCCTCTCACTTTGATCTAGGAGATTAATAGTTTCCTTGATTTGATAGAAACAACCCAGGAGGCATTCGAACTGAGTCTCTCACAAACTTCCTTCCAGAACTTCAGGTTGAAGCGGACTGTTTGGACACATTCCATACCTGTGTCCCCTGTCCCTTTGTGCAAGCAGACCACAGGAAGGCCTGTGTGCTGGGAGGAGGGCTTCATACTGGCTAGGCTAGAAAATGGATCCCTGTGCTAACCAATGTTTACCAAGCATAGCTGAGACTGGAGTTGTTTTACTAGGAAAAACAACGAGGGAAAGCCCTAGTTTACTGGCCTTCGGTGCCATTTAATAGTGGTCAGCAGGGGCATAGGAGAGGAATCTGTGGCTAACACACCTACGGTGCAAGCTGGAGGCTGTGAGTTTGATGCTAGGTGACACTCCTATGCTGAGTCTAAGACCTGGGCAGATCTGCAGCCCAAGAGCCCTGACACCAGCAGTCATTTCCATAGATGGGTGACCTCTAGCAAACATGGGGACTAACAGTGCAACCCCAGTAGGCACTTACACTCCAATGTGGGATTCTTGTCAGCAGCAGCAACATCCACTGAGGGAAGGACTAAGATGAGAGTTGCCACATGACTGACCATGCTAGCCAAGGGTGTCCCTCAACCCCCTGGAGCCTGGCAGGCTCACCACTCCTGATTAAATCCCAGACAACCCTTCAGTCCAGTAACCTGAAAGCATCCTGTGCAGAATGTGGGGAGAGCTTCAGGAGGAAGGCCCCACTCTTCTCACCAGCGCAACACTGAGCTGCCCTGAGTCTCCTGTGGAGACTTCCTGAGGGATAGCAGTGGTACAGAATAGGATCAGCCAAAGCTGAAGGGCCTCACACGTGGAACCTCACCTGAGTCTCAGCATAGGTAATGCCATAATACTTCTTAGCCACTTCTGGATGAGTGAAGGCCAAGCACAGAAGCAGTAAGAGGCTGAGGGTGCTCAAGACTTTTCTTTAAGAGTGACTGCAGTGTTTCCCCACAGACATGGGAACTATCCAGGAGGGGTGGCGGGAGCAGGGGAGCACATTGTTGCTTCACATAATGTAGGGCAGGGGTCCTCAAACTTTTTAAACAGGGGACCAGTTCACTGTCCTTCAGTCTGTTGGAGGGCCAGATAATAGTAAAAACAAAAATTATGAACAAATTTCTATGCACACTGCATATATCTTATTTAGAAGTGAAGAAACAAAATGGGAATAAATACAATATGTGGCCCGCAGGCCATAGTTTGAAGACCCCTGTAGGGAAATAGGAGGGTTTTTTTTGTTTTTTTTTTTTTTTTTTTTCTGAAAAGAGAGAGGCAATAGGCCAGGAAGTATAGGAACCTCAGAGACACCAAGACTGCCACTGCCTCATGTTGTGAGGCTGACTATGCTGTGACCACAGAGCCACTGGTGTGCACACTATTTCCCGATACCCACTGTGGTCAGCAGTGTGACTGTCCCGTGAGAAGATGAGGGCATAGAACCTGCCCTGCATCACATGCTTGCTGAGGACCTGGTGACCACAGCTCTCAGCCGTCACCCCAAGACAAAGGCTGGGTCTCTTGAGAACACCTCTCAGCAGAAATTTTCTTTCATCATTAACCAGAGTCAACAACCTGCTCTCAAGGACGTTCTTGGTATCTCCATGGTTTCACGTGATGACGGCCACATGCACAGGTCTATGGAGAAAAGCAGGACACAGAAGAAAATAGAGCAGAACCTCCACTGCCAGGTGCTCTGAAACTCCAGGCACAGGGCACTTCCTGACCATGGGGCCCTGGCCGTCAACCAGGCCCCTCCTCACAAGCTGAGGTCACATGACCAACACTGCTCTGGAGGAAGCCGTGGCCCCAGTACCTTGACACTTGCTGTTTCCACTGTACCCTCTGCCTGCCTCCATCTTGTCCTCCTGCTCCCTCTGCCCCAAAGCATCCTTTTTTCTTTCCCCTGATTAACGCCTACCCACTCCTCAGTGTTGAGCCACTGGACCGGATAAAAAGATCTCCAGGACGTGCTATTCAGTAAAAGAAGCCAAGTGCAGGACAGGGTGTGGAGGAGGCTACGGTTTGTATAAGAAAGGAGGAGAAGATAAAAATAGACATTTATATTTGCATGAAGAAACTTTAGAAGGACGTGCAAGAAGCTAATACAAATGATTACTCAAGGGGTGGAAGAACAAGGTGGGCAGGGAAGAGGGTAGGAGAGAGACCGCCCAATGTTTGTCTCTGCACACATGCAGTGACACACAGAAATGAATTCTGAAGCATGTCAAGGCATGGCCTACTTTTTACAAAGGTGTCACAAATAAACAGCAGGAGCCCTGGGCAGAGGGTGAGAGAGGGGCCTCAAAAAACAGCTATCCTGGAGGTGCAGATAGCTTCCCTTCTCCCCAGGCTGTCGGTGCTTGAGGGCAGCCTCGACCTGCCATGGCTGCCAGACTGGGGCCTTCTGACAGAAGCGTGAAGGGGCGCACCAACTCCAGCCTCTAGCATCACATTTGGGCTTGGTCCCCAAGGCCTTCAACTGAGCTCTGCAGCTTCCGAGATACACATTAACACAGACGGGACCAAAATGCAGTGAGTGTGCCAGAAAACTGTAACAGCTGCAGGTGATGGGTGTTGTGGACGGTTCAGCAAGCTCCTTCTGTTAAAAAAAAATGTCAGATGAGAAATATCTAATATTTGGGGGGCCGTATTTTCCACTGCAATTGTGCAATGCTGTATAGGAAGCAGAAATGGCCAGTAAATACTGAAGGAACAGAAGTGGATCCTGATGACTTGATTCATGAGCAGATACTCCCAAACCTAAAGAATTCCCCATACCAGAAGATGGTCCTTTAATGTGTATTGGGGGGGTGGAGGGGGGAGCTAAGGGGGTGACAGGATGAAGCCCAAGACCTAACACATGTAAGGCAGGTGCTCTGACCCTGAGCTATATCCCCAGGCCCTAGATTTTTTTTTTAAAAAAGATATTTAAAAAAATAAAACACTCTAAACACCCAGACACACAAGAACAGGCTGTGGCTCACTGCCACTGGGGCAGTGCTAATCACCACATCTACTGAGGCAGATGAGGCACTTCTGAAAGGAGCTACCTAATTGGAGGGCTATGGGCAGAAGAGAAGTGTTTTTTTGTCTGTCTGTCTGTTTTTGGGCCACACCTAGCAGTGCTCAGCTTATTCCTAGTTTTGTGCTCAGGCATCCTTCTGGCAAGCTCAGGGGACCCTATGGGATGTCAGGGATTGAATGCAGGACAGCCACGTGAAAGGCAATTGTCCTTCCTGCTTCTTTTTTTGGGCCACACCCATTTGATGCTCAGGGGTTACTTTTGGCTAAGCGCTCAGAAATTGCCCCTGGGACGCCAGGGGATCGAACTGCGGTCATGATCTTTCCTTGGCTAGTGCTAGCGCCACCTTGCCGGCCCCCCTGCTTACTTCTTAATTACTGTACCACATATAAATAAAAAAGTATAATTTTTAAGTTATTGCTGAAGAAAAAGGAGTTGTATGTGGGGGTTAAGTCAAAGTTCATGAACCCAACTCTTCCTTACTTGTCGGTACCCATCAGGCAAGTTACTGTACCCCTGAGCTCAGCACCTTGGGGAGGTCATTTCTGGTCTCATAGAGCTGATGGGAGCCCAAGGGTTAATCCTTATGCACAGTGCCGGGCAGAATTCCTGCAATTATGAGCTTTCTTGTTAAGTCATTGGAGGGGAAAAACTCTTCTCAGGAGGGAAGCCCGGAGCATCCCACAGAGCCTGTCCGACCCCACAGCAACTTATCCCTGGCCACATAATAGATGCCTTGTGACAAGAGGAAACAGATTTGCATTAACTGAAACATTCCTGAAGAGCTGCATCCTGGAGCCACGTCTGCACATCCGGTTCAAGGGAGAAGGTGGCCAGTCCTTCTCCAGCTCTGGGTCTGTCCCTGACAGTCACAGGGGGTGGAATGCAATGTCAGGTTGCTCAGAAGATCATTCAGGGAACAATGACAAAACAGCCATTGTGTGGAAGGACAAGTAGGCAGACCCCTCAGTACTGCACCTGGGAGGAGACAGGTGCACACGTGGGTTTCTTTAAAATAAAGGGAGGAGCCAGAGAAGGCTTTGGCAGCCCATTTCCACTCTCCCACTCACAGCTTGTATTTGTTTACTCACTCAGCCAATATTTACTGAGCCCTACGGGCCACTGTTCAGGCACTTGGCCTTAACCAGCTGTTTGTTTCCCTCTGAACCGGAGATCTGTCCCAGGGTGGCCTTGGGTCTCTTGTCTTTGTCTTCTGTGCCCAGCACAGGCTTTAACACTAGGCAGGCAGCTCACCATCATCACTGGAGCAAATTATGGGAAGTAGTTGGGTCTGGGCCTGCCTGGTATCTCTGTCCCAACTTGGGCAAAGTCATCCATCTTTCCTGGGAACAGCTCTTCCTGGATTCCCCTTTTTTGGGGGAGGGAGCACACACAGCCAATCATAAGACCACACCCACTCAAGCTAGGCCAATCAACAACGCTTGCTTGGGAATTTGAATTTCAAACTGTTGATATAAAGAGCAGTAAAACAAAACCACCAGCAGCTAATATTTACCTATTCACAGAAGGTACTAGGTAGGCACTGCTCTCCACACATCTCAGTATCAACTTGCAGATTCCTCACAGCAACCCTCCTGCCTCAGCCCCAATTCATAATTGGCAAAAGGACCCAGAAAGGCTGGAAACTTATGACTAAGTCTTGAGGCTGGGCACAGGTCCAAGAAGCCAGTCAGAACCACAGTTCTCACTGCTTCTATTCTTCCTGTAGGGCCCAAGCTGGTTTCTTTTTTATTTCTCTTTTGGGGGTGTTAGGGATGGGACCCAGGACTTCAAAGATTACAAAGTCTGAAGCTCTCCCTCTAGAGCTCCACCCCAGCCTCGAGCTGGTTTCTGTTAAAAGTAACTCAAGACCCTGGCAGAACTCAGGCAGATAAACCAGACGCTTCCTCGGTGTCACTCTGGCTGCCAGACACACTACTGGGCAAGGGTGGCTTATAAACATTTCAGCAGATGGAGTCGGTGACTGGGGCACTTGGGGGCAGCCTGCATCTATGGGGCGACTGACAACCTGTCTGAGCAGGAGGGAGACCCAAGGAGAACCATTTGGTAAGAAGGGAATCCTCCCTGATAGGCCCCCACAAACTTTTGAGCATGTTGTCCTGCTCCTCCACCATGAAACCAAACCACAGCACACGTTCCTAGGCTATATCTCTGACCCACACCCCAGGTCTACACTTCTGGCAACCTCAGTCAAGCACTTTGCTAAGTTAAATTCTGGCCTGAGGCTGAGCTCTTTGATTTTCTCTGAGCTGTTTAAAGTCCCACAACATTACAAGATTTAATGACTTATGAACACCCAAGGAACCCTTGCCACATGCCAGGAGCTGCTCTAAATGTCTTACGTGGCTTCCACTGGGCATTGCTGCTACATTCATCTTACCAAACAGGACCCCACATCACCCCAGCCTGCGTGGTTTGCCTTGGCTTTACACTTACCCCAGAAGAGGTCTATGTCCCTCTGGCCACCCTCCAGAGCTTTAGGCATCAGCATACAGAAGGCTTCCTGGCCACACAGTCCCCAGATCAGGTCCTGTTGTTGCATCTCCCTGTGCTTCTGAGCTTCTCATATTTTCCTCTCATGGCATTTACCACAGCAGCAGTCAGTGCCTGGGAAACTAAGCGCTGAGTGCCAATGGCTCCAGCCTGTACTTCAGAGGCCAGCTCCAGAAGAACAGTGCCCTGCTGGGTGCCAGCCCTGCATCTGTGGCCCCAGATTGGCACCTGAAGTGCACCACATCTATCCACTAATTTTTAAGACCAAGACATGGACCCAGGGTTGTGGCTCAGTGACAGAGAGTTTGCTCTGTGGATTACTGTAAGGCCTCAAGTTTGCTCCCTGGCACTGCCCCACATTGCCAAATGATATCCAAACACTGTTCTTCAGCGTCCCTGACACTACCAAGCATCACAACCAAAGGGTAAAAGTAATACAACCAATTTCCATGACCACAACGACACCATCACCACAACCAAACAGAAAGGGAAGGAGAAAGCCTAAATAAAAGTAAGGAGGAAATAAAAGGCACAACCCGAGACAACGAAACACTGGCTCTGAAAAACGGAAACCAGGGAAGGGAAGAATCCAGGAGACCAAAAAGTGATCTGTTGCCTGAGCTGTTTGGAACGGGGAGCTGGGGAATAGTGACTACTCTGTCCCACCCGACACCCTCGCTGCCTCCTCTCTCTGCTAACGACCTTCCAAGACAAGATGAAGCTGAGAAAACAAATGTCTCCAGTTATCCAAGTTGAAAGTTCAATGCTTCGCATGAAGCATTCCAGTCTTGCTTCACATGCCGCACCATACATCCCAGGGCCGCAGGAAGAGGCGCAGAGAGGGTGAGCGTCAAATGTTTCTGTCGCACCTCCCAGCTGGCCACTAACCTCCTCACTACCTCCCCCGAGAGAACCAGTACTTTCCACGGAACAGATGTCCAGATTCTACTTGGTGAGTGCTTGCTCCTGCATGAACGGAAGCCGAGCATATGCTGGTGCCTCTGGCAGGCTCAGTTCCTCTGCACAGAGCAGCATTCGAGTGTTTCAAGGCATACTTTTTTTTTTTTCAAGGCATACTTTTGAGGGGACTTTTCTTCAGGGACTATTACTGGCTCTATGCTAAGGAGTCTTTCTTGGGGGTACTTGGGGAACTTTATAGGGTACCAGAGATACAACCAGGGTCGGGTACATGCAAGGTATGCACTTAAGGGGCTGGCGTGGTGGCGCTAGAGGTAAGGCGTCCGCCTTGCCAGCGCTAGCCTAGGACGGACCATGGTTCGATCCCCTGGCGTCCCATATGGTCCCCCAAGCCAGGAGCGACTTCTGAGTGCATAGCCAGGAGTAACCCCTGAATGTCATTGGGTGTGGCCCAAAAACAAAAACAAACAAACAAAAAAGGTATGCACTTAAACCCCTGTACTAGCTCTCTGGCCCTGTAGTGCTTGGGTTTTGTTTTATTATTTGTTTTGGGGTTTTTTTGGGTCACATCCAGCAGCGCTCAGGGGTTACTCCTGGCTCTACACTCAGAAATCGCTCCTGGCAGACTCGGGGACCATATGGGATGCCGGGATTCAAACCACCTTCTGCATTCAAGGCAAATGCCCTACCTCCATGCTATCTCTCAGGCCTGTTTCATTTTTTTTTTTTGGTTTTTGGGCCACACCCAGCAGTGCTCAGGGGTTACTCCTGGCAGGCACGGGGGACCATATGGGACACCGGGATTCGAACCAACCACCTTTGGTCCTGGATCAGCTGCTTGCAAGGCAAACACCACTGTGCTATCTCTCCGGGCCCTCTGTTTCATTTTTTTTTTTCCTGTGTAGTCTTATTTCCCAGGTTTTACTGGGCATTTTTTTTTTTTTATTTAAACACCTTGATTACATACATGATTGTGTTTGGGTTTCAGTCATGTAAAGAACACCACCCATCACCAGTTCAACATTCCCATCTGTTTCATTTTTTAAACATACATTTCTCATCTAATACAGCTTTAAAAGCAAATCAACTCCTTTGGCAGGTGTTATCAGAATCATGTCCTGCATCTGTGGGAGAAGTTGGCTGTGCAAAGGGAATCTGTAATAATGACTTTTTTGGGGGGGGAGGGAGACACACACCTGACAATGCTCAGGGGTAACTATTGGTGGACATAGGGGACCATATGAAATATTGGGGTCAGCTGTTTGCAGGTGAGTGCACTACCTGCTGTATACTCTCCAGCCCAATACTCCCTTCTTTCCCCTGATAGCTTCTCCTTTGGAATTCTGACATTTTACCAGACATTATACTGACCTGAATGAAGATGACGTTTCCCAGCTGTGCAAGTTCAGACCAATGAAATGGGAGTAAAGAGGGTCATGATTTCTGTTTATGGGTGTATAAGTGTATGTGGAGAGAGGACTGTAGGGGAAACGGATGGTCTCTTTATTTTCATTTATCTCTAACTGAAAAAATCAGCATTTCTTTCAATTCAGAACGCAGGCAAACTGCAATGTTTATAAATGTCCCTGACAGAAACCAAAGGACTATTTTTGTTTGGTTTTTTAGATAACATCATTGCTCTTCCAGATATCTGGAAGGAAAAAACAAAATCCAGCCTGGATACCCATAACTTTGCCATTACTAGAATAACTGCTTGGGGCCGGAGAGATAGCATGGAGGTAAGGCATTTGCCTTTCATGCAGGTCATCGGTTCGAATCCCGGCGTCCCATATGGTCCCCCGTGCCTGCCAGGAGCAATTTCTGAGCCTGAAGCCAGGAATAACCCCTGAGCACTGTCGGGTGTGACCCAAAACATACACACACACACACACACACACACACACACACACACAAAAGAATAACTGCTAACTAGGCAGTTATCAGGCCTATCACTGAATTTGGCCATATCACAAATCTGCTTTGTATTTTGAATAGCATTGGTTCACTTTGCAATCCCACATGTTTTATGGATGTGAAACAAGACTCATAGACATAGATGTCAGAAGAGAAGATCCAATGTGTCAAATGTCAAACGCGTCAAACCTCCACCCTGCTCTTGGCAAAATGCAAGTGCCACAAGTCCTGTCAATTCTTGAGAGTAACAACCAAGAAAAAGGAAATCTATATCCATGGTACCCAAATGTTCAGAGAAGCATCATTCCTGATGTTAAATTAGTGGCAACAGTCCAAAGGGACATCAAATGCCATGTGGATAAGGAGACCTTGAAAGAGTTACATGCCAATTATACAAAGAAAGGAACACTGCATGGTACACCATGAACATAGGCAAGTGGATGGAATGTCACATGTGACATCATCCACTGGTGATGGACTGTCAAGAACAAGCATACCCATAGAGATGACTAAAGTACACTAGTAGTTCCCAGAGGAGAGGAATAAGAGAATTCAGAATGTCTTTGGGGTGGGTGATAAAAATGTTCTGCAAAGAGGGACCAGAGTACAGTGGATAGGACACTTGCCTTGCAAGTGTTCAAATCAGCACCCCATATAGTTACCTGAGTGCTGGACCAGGAGTAAGGCCTGAGGGTACGGACACCAATAGCATATATGTGTGCACACGCACGCGAGCACACACACAAAGTTCTGCAAAAAGACAGTGCCAATGGCTATAAAGTCATGTGAATTCCTTGAAAACCATCCAGAAACACCCACCCACTTGAAGTCACCCATTTTCTTTTTCTGTGTTTTTGAAGGATGTTGGGCTCAGGCCCAGAGCCTCACACATGCAAGGCAAGAGCTCCACCACCGAGTGACATCCCTGGCCAACCTCTACTCTCAGGTACTTTACGTGAATTATAGCTTGAAGATCAAACATAAGATGAAGAGGTAGTACAATGGTTAGGACACTTGCCTTATACACGGCAGACCTAGGTTTGATCCCTGGCACCCCATCGTCCCCCCAATTCTCATCAGAAGAAATGGCTGAGTGCAGAGCCAGAAGTAGGCTCTGAGCATAGCCAGGTCTGGCTCAAAAACAAACAAACAAAAACTCATAAAAATAACAGTTCCTAGGGTCCGGAGAGAGAGCACAGCGGCGTTTGCCTTGCAAGCAGCCGATCCAGGACCTAAGGTGGTTGGTTTGAATCCCGGTGTCCCATATGGTCCCCCGTGCCTGCCAGGAGCTGTTTCTGAGCAGACAGCCAGGAGTAACTCCTGAGCACTGCCAGGTGTGGCCCAAAAACAAAACAGAAAAGCAGCTCCTTCCCTAAGAGGAGAGGAATCCTGTTCCTTGGGTACCTCCCTTCCTAGGACAGACACGTGCTCATGCACACGAATGCACACATGCACGCACACACATGCACGTACACACATAGGGTGTCATTTGGAAGAGACAGGTGAGGGCAACTTGAGCTGCTCATCTTCAGCAGCCCCATGAACCTTGATCCAATTGCTCCTGATAGCTCACAGGCTGGCACCAAGTGTCACCCTGCACCTGTCCAAGTCAACCCTTCATGGAGGTACCCCCCCATCCTCAAGTACTCATAGCCCGGACTCCTGCACCCCAGTTTGGTGACCTCTTTCTTCTGAGTTGGGAGGCTGAGTAGATAGTAGATTGTAGCTTTAGAGAAGCAAAGAGACATCCAGAAAAAGCCAGCAACTGAAGAGAATGCAGCAATGAAGGGTGGCACTGGGTAACAATGGTGGGGGGGAGGGGCGCCTTGGAGGAATTTGGTTAAGCCAGTGTTCAAGTGCTTGATCGTACTTTCCTATTCCCTGGTCTTCTTTGATACAAGACGACAAACAGGCTAATTAAAAGTGTGTTAATCTTTACCCTCTAGTTAGCACGGGGAGGTTTTTATTGGGAGGAGATGCACCATCTCAGCTGGCCCAAGACTCCAGAGCAAGGTAACTTTGGGCACCATCACACCAATCCAGCCTATAAAAGTGCTGTGGCATGCATTCCAGTTCATCTACTGTGACACTTGCACTGACCCACACTGCTCGGCGAGTGTTTTGTTAGGCTTCTAGCCAGTCACTGTGCCATGCTCAATGGTGCACTAACCGGACTTTAAATGAATAAACCTTTCCATGTCAGCCGCATTCATTGAATAAAGTCGTACTAAACTCTGAGCACCTAAGATGAACCAAGAATGCAGTGGGAGGAGAGGAAAACAGGCCTGGGCTTGATCTCCTAGATTCACAGCCCAGTGGGGAAGACAGGCATTAAACATGTAAAGGCAAACAGAACATATAATTAAAATATTATGGTAACTGCTCTGAAGACTTGCCAGGCGAGACTCGCAGGGGGCCACGTTACATTCAAGAGGGCCCCCTGGAAGACAGAAGTATTAGATGCAGTCTGAGGGATCAGAAGACTCGGCAAAAAGTCTGCTGGGGGCAAAAGCAACTCACATATCAAGACAGACCCAGACTCTGAGAGAGGAAAGTACAGGCCTCGTTTCAGAGACAAAACAAAAGCATGGCTGCTGTGGGGGGTGTGAGTTGGGCTGTGTGTGCGGACAGAAGCCCGCATAGCCCCCAGCAGCCAACAGCGACTATGTGTTACCCAAAGGTGCTCGCTGTCTCTTTTCCCACAAAATACTTTCTTTTCATTTGTGGTCCACTTTGAGGCATCAGTGGGAGTCCAGGCCTAACTCCAGCCTCAAGGTGCCCAGGTCATAAGGAGTGAACACCTGCACACCTGATCTTAGCAGGCCCACAGGGAACTCCCAAATGTTTGCCAAAGTTCCCACACCAGAACGGTGGGAATCAGGGGCTCTGTCCCTTTACCATTGGCCTTGAGCCTAATAATCTGGGGCAACAGTTGTGATTATCTTAAAATTCCTGAGTAGCGGGACCGGAGAGATAGCATGGAGGTAAGGCGTTTGCCTTTCATGCAAAAGGACGGTGGTTCAAATCCCGGCATCCCATATGGTCCCCCGTGCCTGCCAGGGGTGATTTCTGAGCATAGAGCTAGGAGTAACCCCTGAGCACTGCCGGGTGTGACCCAACCCCCCCACCCCAAATTCCTGAGTAGCAAGCAATTTGCAGCTGGTACTGTGATAAACAGACATATTTTGGTCTTTGTCCCTGGCTAGGCTGCTGACATGGAATTTCTATAAATGCTTGAAATTTCCAGGATGAAAATGGTGATAGAAACTTCTTGTGCTACTCATAATCACCCACTTTAAACCATCCTCTAATTTTAATTTTGTGTGTGTGTGTGTGTGTGTGTGTGTGTGTGTGTGTGTGTGTGTGTGTGGTTTTTGGGTCACACCCGGCAGTGCTCAGGGGTTTTTCCTGGCTCCGTGATCAGAAATTGCTCCTGGCAGGCACGGGGGACCATATGGGATGCCAGGATTCGAACTGATGACCTTCTGCATGAAAGGTAAACGCCTTACCTCCATGCTATCTCTCCGGCCCCTAATTTTAATTTTTGTTTGTTTGTTTGTTTTGGGGCCACACCCGTTTGACGCTCAGGGGTTACTCCTGGCTATGTGCTCAGAAATCGCTCCTGGCTTGAGGGGACCATATGGGACGCCAGGGGATCGAACCGTGGTCCGTCCTACACTAGCGCTTGCAAGGCAGACACCTTACCTCTAGCGCCACCTTCCCAGCCCCTAATTTTAATTTTTATTATTATTTTTTATTTGTTGTTTTGTTCTTGGGCCATATCTAGTAGTGTTCAGATATGTCTTCTTACTGGGCCCAGGGGATCCTATGGGATGCCAGGGAGCTAACCTGGGTCAGCTGCATGCAAGGCAAATATCCTACCTGCTGTCTATCATTTTGGTCCACATCCCCAATTTTCAGCTAATCAAGGGACTTGGGGCCAAGAGTCCCCAGTGTCATGACTATAGGACATTGGTCACCAAAAGGATCAGGGTGAGAAATCAAATACTGCAACAGGATGGTCCCAGCTCTGTCTGGAGAGGCCAAGGATGAAGCCAAACACCTATGATTTCCTCAATCATGCCCAATACCAAAATCTCCATAAAGCACCTTGACAGCACATATGGAGTGCTTCTAGGGCCATAAGCACAAGAGGAACATGGAGGGGCAGGAAGGGGACTGAGTCCCTCCCCCACACATCCGCTCTCTGTGACTTTTCCACTGAGATTCCGTAACTTTCTAAGGTATAGCACCGAATATCTGATTGAGGTAGCATCGGTGAGAAGCAGCAAACTGGGCTGTGCCTACTTTGGAATTAGCGCCCTGAAGCTCTAGTGGAGGGATTGTTAGCAACATGGTCCTGTCCTGCTAGGGGTTGAACTGCATCCTCCGCCAAATCACCAGCTGAAGTTGTACGGGTGGAGTGGCACTAGTATGATTCATTCCATAGGAATGAGGGACATCAAAGATGCCAGCAAACTTCTAGTGGCTAGTGGTACGGAGGGCAACATGTCTCTACTCAACCTCAACCATACTCCTTGGCCTCAGGACCCTCTCACAGTGATTTCTACAAGATTCCCCTAATTCTCCTGCACCAGTCTCCCTACACAGGAGGAATTTGCAGGTCTGACTACACTAGAAGTTGTTTTTCTAACTAGAAGTTGTGTTTCTAACCGAGGTACAACTCTTTGGCCTTGTGGAAAATGCTCCTCACTACTGTCCACCCCACCAAGGCCAGCTGAGGTCCTGAGCCTAAGCAGGTAAGGAGAAAACAGGGAAGCACTTTGGACTCTGGAGGTAACAACAGAACAGAGCCCTGTGCTGTCCTGAGCATGAGAAAACACTGGAGAAAAGGGTGGAGACTGCAAATCCCTCCTCGCCCAGATGGCTGGCCCCACGCACTCTCCCTGCCTCTCCCACTGCAGCTTGGAGAACAGCGCCCGCCCCAGATGGACAGACAGAGGGAGGCGGGCCTCTGGCAGGAGTCATCCAGGAAACCAAGAACCAGCCTTGGGCCCATCTCTTTGGAGCTGACATTCTTCCAGTCCCCATGAGCCAAGGCGCCTGTCACTCTCCCCTTGGAGGGGCAGAAGGTGTGTTGTCCAAACTTGTCCTTGCCCTCTTGAGCAAGTTGGAGCAAAGTTGAACCCATGCAGGTGGCACATGTGGCATGTGTGAAGTGGTGGGTGCATGAGCTCCGGCACCAGCTCCTCCCCTGGAGGAACATCTCTTCCAGCAGAGCAGGGCCCTGGACCACAGCTACAGAGAACAACACAGAAATCCAAGTGGATTTGAAAACCAATTAGCACTTCTTTCAGGGGGGAAAACAGCGAGGCGTGGATCACACAGCAGGGAAATGGAGGGACTCTGTGTCTAGACCAAATGCTACTAGCGAAGGGAGGGGGGGATGGGTGAAAAGCCAGCCTGGCACACAGCCGGGCCATGCAAAATCAGGTGTTAAATCACAGTTTGCCACTTCTGAGGTGCCCAGTTCCCCAAAGAGGCCGCCACACACACAGATCAGAAACTTAGCAGGTGCTTCGGGGAGTTGGGGGAGAAAAAGGCAGTGGGCAGATGTGCTGACACGCACTGGTCCCTGACACGCACATGGGGACCCTGGGCGTGCAACTGAGGCTGAAACAAATTGTGATGAGGCACAGGAAAGCTCAGGGAAATGGGGAGACACAGTCTAGTATTTCCCTCAGCTTCTGTAGAACAAGTTATAAAGAAAAAGGATCTGGCAGAAAAGGAAGGCCCACTGAGCTGAGTCCATGTTCTGCATGGGGGAGGCCTGGTTCAATTCTCAGTTCCTGCAATTCCCAGTCCCACATTGTTCCATTCACAGGAGCAACTCCATGCAGAGAGCTGGGTGTAGTCTCCAAATACCACCAACCATGCACACCACCCCTCAGAAAAAGAAACACGAATCTAAATATTTAAAATTAAAATCTCAGGAACTCTTCAAGCAGACAGATTTGTCATCACTTGCCTTTCAGGGATCAGGGATGTGACCCTAGCATATAAGATGCTCTGGGTATGACCCCAATAATACGTATGCCCCAAAGCACATCCGTAAATGGTAATTCCCAAATCATAGCACTATAGAAAACATACACATACCCTTTCAGGAGAAGTTAAGAAATTGTTTTTAAAGGTTTATCTGAAACTCTTAAATAAACATAAGATTTGTGGAAACTGTACTATGTTCATAAAAACTGACCATATGACAAGGAAAGACCCTTGGGCTGGGAAAAGAGTTCAGAACACTGGGAATGACTCCTGAGCAATAAATGGAGAGCAGACTCCACCTATCAAGGCTATCCCCCACTCCTCAAAAATAAACCTAGAATTCAATTAAAAAAAATGTCCCCATCAAATACTTTGACCCTAACATTTGGAAACTAAAAACTAACAATTGGAGTGGTTGTTTTTATTTTGGGGTCACACCTAGAGATAATCACTGAACACAGGTCAGCTATGTACAAGGAAGGCAAGAGTCCTAGTGTACCATAGCTCCAGCGCCCCCACAATGAACAACAATTTTGGAAAAAGGATAAAGAGAAAACTAACCCAATGGTTCTTAATCTTGGCTACATGCATTATTACCTGGGAAATTATATATTCTGAAGCCAAGGTTTCAAACCCCAAAGAGACATCTTATTTACTGATTTTCTTTCCTTTACCATGGACCCCAGGCAGATGGACCCCAGGTGTGTGCAGTACTAGGGCTTAAGTCCAGAGCCTCCTGCTGGCCCAGGCACTTCCTGGACACATGAACCATGTCCGGGACCCTTTTCTGCTAGTGATTCCTAATAGCAAGGTTCCAGATCCCCTCAGCACTGTGGGTGAGCAGTACAGGATTAAAATTTCAAGCCTTGGGGCTGGAGAGATAGCATGGAGGTAAGACGTTTGCCTCGCATGCAGAAGGACGATGGTTCAAATCCTGGTATCCCATAAGGTCCCCCGAGCATGCCAGGAGCGATTTCTGAGTGTAGAGCTAGGAATAACCCCTGAGTGCTGTCAGGTGTGACCCAAAACCAAAAAAAAAAATTTTTTTCAAACCTTCAGTTTGCTACCACTAAGTCATCTTCTGGGCCCTAGAAATTTTATTTTTTCAAAGCTCCCCAAGACTATTTAATTATACTAAAGAATGAACATTGTTTTCATTAATAATGATGATACTGTAGTTATATTTTTCAAAACAAGGTCTCTTCCTTTTAGAATTACCTACTGAAATATTTCTGGATGAAAAAAATGGCTTGTTCCAAAAGAACAGGTAAGTGAGAAGGTGAAGTCAGAATATGAGACAAAACTAGCTATGACTAGAAAATATATGTTTGACTTCACCATGCTTGCAACTGTTCATATTAAAATATGAAAAATAATCTTACTGTTTGTGGATTAGAATGTGTAGATCAGTGGACCAGAATGTGCAGCCAGGGTAAAACAGTTATCATATATAAATTTACAAATCTTCTGATTACGATTTTTTTTTTTGGGTTTTTGGGTCACACACAGCAGCGCTCAGGGGTTACTCCTGGCTCTATGCTCAGAAATCACCCCTGGCAGTCACGGGGGACCATATGGGATGCCGGGATTTGAACCACCGTCCTTCTGCATGAAAGGCAAACACCTTACCTCCATGCTATCTCTCCGGTCCCCTGATTATGATTTTAAGTTAAATAGAAAATTCAAAGTCAAAACTGCCTAGCCAGAGCTGGAGTATATAGGTAGGGCACTTGCCTTCCATGTTGTTCAATCCCAGCACCTATATGATCCCCTAAGCCTGCTAGAAGTGATCTCTGGGCACAGCAGTAGGCCCTGACCAGTCAGGTTTAGGCCCTCCCCAAAATTATCCAAACAAACTGGAAAACAACCTCCCACCAACCAGGAAATTCTTTCTCCCCAAATTCAACACAATAAAACTGGACAAAATTGGGGCCGGAGTGATAGCACAGTGGTAGGACATTTGTCTTTCATGCGGCCAACCTGGGACAAACCCGGGTTCGATCCCCACCACTTATATGGTTCCCCCAGCCTGCCAGGAGTGATTTCTGAGAGCAAAGCCAGGTAGTAACTCTTGAGATCCAACAGGTATGACCCCAAAACAAGAAAACAAACAAACAAAACACAAAAACAAACAAAAAAAAAACTGAATAAAATTGTCCAGAACAACACTTTGAGAAACCCAGAAATCAACTGCAAGGTGTCCAACTGAGAAGCATTCACCTCTGCCCCCAGAAAGGCTCATGGAAGAGGAGCAAGTGTGAGAGACGTTTCTCTTGGGCCTCCATTCTAAACTCTGGCCACCCCTTTTTATCCTCTCCCAGTGCTACAGCAGAGGCGTGTGGATATTGAAAGGAAAAAACCTCACTTCAAAAATAAAAAAATTGGGGCTGGAGTGATAGCACAGCTCTGTAGGTTGTTTGCCTTGTACACAGTCCACCCGAGATGGACCAGGGTTTGACCCCTGGCATCCCATATGGTCCCTAAGCCTGCCAGGAGTAATCCCTGAGGGCTTCCGGGTGTGGCCCAAAAGCAAAAAACAAATAATTGTTTGTTTTTTGTTTTTTTTTTTGGGGGGGCGGTCACACCCGGCAGTGCTCAGAGGTTACTCCTGTCTCTAAGCTCAGAAATCGCTCATGGCAGGCTGGGTAGAACGCCGGAATTCGAACCACCATCCTTCTGCATGCAAGGCAAATGCCTTACCTCCATGCTATCTCTCCGGCCCCCAAATAAATAATTTTAAATGAAAATGTATGCAGGGGCCGGAGAGATAGCATGGAAGTAAGGCATTTGCCTTGCATGTGGAAGGTCGGGGTTCGAGTCCTGGCATCCCATATAGTCCCCCGAGTCTGCCAGGAGCGATTTCTGAGCATAGAGCCAGGAGGAACCCCTGAGCGATGTCGGGTGTGACCCAAAAAAACAAAAAAATGTATCCAGTTGAAAATTAAAATAATCACTAGAAGGATCCATCAGGCTTAAAATGATAGAAGAAATAATAAGTGAGTTTAAGAAAATAACCAGTGAGGGGCCGGTGCGATAGCACAACAGAGATGGTATTTGCCTTGCATGCAGCCAATCCGGGTTCAATCCCTAGCATCTCATATGAAACCCCAAGCACTTATAAGGATGATGCTCGAGTGCTGAGCCAGGAGTAACCCTGAGTGGCGCAAGGTATGCCACCCCCACAAAAGAAAAAAAAAAACCAAAAAACCAGTGAACTTAAGGTTAAGAGAAACCAGAATAAAAAGTAAAATGAAGACTCAAGAGACAGATGGAATACACATAGAATGTCAGCACAAGCATAACATAAATTCCAGAAGAAGACAAAGAAAATTAAAAAAATCAGAGTAAATAATGCCCCAAAATCCAAATTCCAAGGAAACATTAGTCTACACATCCATAAAGTCAAACAAACTCCATATACAACAAGGTACAACATAGGCAACTTGTTGGGAAGACATACAGGAAGAGTCTTTAAAATGGGAAGAGAAAAACAGTTCATCATGCATAGGAACCATGAATAAGCAACCAAAGCTTATTTCCCCTCAAAAGCAATGGAGGCATTGTAACAATGAAAATGCTAGAGGGTCTAAAAAGATAGTACAACAGGCAGGGTACTTGACTTGCACACAGCTGACCCAGGTTATATCGGGGGTGGGTGGGTGGGGGGGAACACAAGAATTCTTTAGCCAGCAAAACTATTCAAACAATAAAGAGTTCAAGCACACTGGTGGTCACATTAGATCCCTGGCACCACATGGTCCCTAGAGTACCTTAGGAGCCATCCCACATGTTCTCCCCCAACCTCCCACCCCTCCCAGCACTTCTAAGTAGGGTCCAAAGAACAAAATTCAAATGAAATTGAGGTGAGGCATTCACAGATAAAGACTAAAAGAATTCACTGCTATCAGATTTATTTGCAGTAACTATTATGGACAAGTCCTTTAGGCTAAAAGGAAAGGACATTATCATTCCAATTAAAAAGATATAAAGCACACCTTAAAAATATACCTTCTTGGGGCCTGAGAGATAGCATGGAGGTAAGGCATTTGCCTTGCATGCAGAGGATGGTGATTCGAATCCCAGCATCCCATATGGTCCCCTGAGCCTGTCAGGAGCGATAGCCAGGAGGAAGTTGCCAAGTGTGACCCAAAAACCAAAAACCAAAAAAAAAAAAGAAAGGTACATATAAAGACTATATAAATCTATTTTTCATTTGTTCTTGGCTGATTTAAAAGCAGTAAAATTTCTTTTCACTTTTTTTTTTTTTAAACCCCAGAAGCTCCTAAGGAAGTCTGGAGGCCCCAACAGTGATTCTCAGCTAACCAGACTATCACTTCAATCCAAGGGTCCAAGGACACTGTGATGCTTTTGTGGACCACTCCAGCAGAGCTGAGGATCTCCAAAGTCATACCTCATAGTGGACAGAGGCCTCCAGGCCTGCAGCCAGCATGGGGGCTGGTGGGAGACAACTCACCAGTTGTGGGTGGTGCAGTTGATGTACTATCTTGCAGTCTTCAAAGCAAGAAAATTTCACAATTTTAAAATGCATTGTGAGGGGCTGCATACAGCAGACCAGAGTTCAATCCCCTGCAAACCCATATAGTCTCCCCCCGGCCAGCCAAGAGTGATTTTCAAACACAAAGCCAAGAGTAAATCCTGTATGCTGCTTGATATGACCCAAAAGACAAAACAAAAGAAAAAATAAATAAAATAAAAATAACAAATAACAAAAAAAAGCTAGAAAATATGTTTTTTATCAGAAAGAAAACAGTATAGGAAGAATGGAGGACAAAAGATATACAAGAATACAGAAGGGGGGAGGCAAAATGGCCAATTATATTCAAAAGCAATACCAATCCAAATATAACAAACATGAATGGGCGAAATTCATTTCTATAAATGTAAAATTCAATGGCTTTTTGTATATTTACAGAGTTGTGCAACCATCACCACAAATTAGGTAGAAATAAAAACATTATGTCCACACAAAGAACTGTACATGAATGTTCATAACAGCGTTACTCATAATAGCCCAGCACTGGAAACATTCCAAATACCCATCAACTGGTAAGTGGATAAACAAAATGTGGTATACCCATACAAAGAACATTATTCAGCAGTTAAAAAAAAAAAGGGATGAGCCACAGTACATGCCACAACATGGAGCACCTCAAAAACAATATGCTAAATGCAAAAGCCAGGTGTAAGAAAATTGTATCTCAGTTAAGGAGTTTAAAAACTGCTTATCGGGGCCGGGAAGGTGGCGCTAGAGGTAAGGTGTCTGCCTTACAAGCACTAGCGTAGGACGGACCGAGGTTCGATCCCCCGGCGTCCCATATGGTCTCCCCAAGCCAGGGGGCGATTTCTGAGCTCATAGCCAGGAGTAACCCCTGAGCGTCAAACGGGTGTAGCCCAAAAACCAAAAAAAAAAAAAAAAAAAACTGCTTATCATTCAGAAATAAATGACTCACGGGAAATGACAGATCAAAATCTGGAGGGCATGTGGGGAGTAAAGAGGCATAGAGGTGAGTAGCTACGTAATTAAATTAAAATTTTACTCTAATGAAATAACACTGGGGCCAACAAAGCTAACAACACTTTTGACTAGCTCAGCCTCTGGAGCAGACTCCCAAACTTATCTGACCTACCACAACCTTAACCAAAAAAGTCCACTCAAGGGGCTGGGCGGTGGCGCAAGAGGTAAGGTGCCTGCCTTGCCTGCGCTAGCCTTGGACGGACCGCGGTTCTATCCCCCATTGTCCCATATGGTCCCCCAAGCCAGGAGCAACTTCTGAGCACATAGCCAGGAGTAACCCCTGAGCGTTACCGGGTACGGCCCAGAAACAAACAAAAAAAAAAAGTCCACTCAATACCAACCCCCAGAAATGTAGCTTCTTGTTTGTTTGTTTGTTTGTTTGTTTTTGGGTCACACCCGGCACTGCTCAGGGGTTCCTCCTGGCTCTATGCTCAGAAATCGCCCCTGGCAGGCTCGGGGGACCATATGGGATGCCAGGATTCGAACCACTGTCCTTCTGTATAAAAGGCAAATGCCTTATCTCCATGCTATCTCTCCGGCCCCAGAAGTGTAGCTTCTTAAACAGAAAGTGCTCCCAACTGTACCCAAGATCACTACAGGTCCCCCGGCTCCCCATCATTCCAGCTAAGGAGGATTTCCTAAAGAGGATATATTACCCACTTTATGAAACACTATTTGGAGTGATACCCTCTGTGTATGAGAATCAAATGAGGTTCCCAGGAGCTCACTAGTAGAACTGCTCTATTCTAACAGGGTTTTATCAAGTAGGAACAGAGGGTAGAACCAAGGCCTGGTCCGCCAAGCTCACCCACCAACTCCCACTGCAATTTGCAGGATGCAAGTAATAATCACTCTCCTATCATCAGTGTCACCCTAACAAATGGCACACATCTCCTCCTTTCAATGTGACAGAATGTTAACTGCTCCCACAGCTTATCTAATTTAAACCTCATGACAACCATGCTAGACAACAGTGCCATCACATTAGCTCAAATCCATCTTCCAGGCACAAAAAGGAGGACAATTTCTCATACCTGGAAGTTAGTTATGTCCAGAAGAGTCACTTTGGCCAATGAAATATAGACAGATGGCAGCATGCAGGATCATCTGAGAGATAATATGCCATTTACCATCCTCCCCTTACTGCATGAGTGACATTGCTTCAGAGGGTGGATCCCAGGTCCCTGAATAAGGATGGGAGGGCAGAGACTGGCAACACCTCATGGTCTTAAGAAGTAAATCTGTAGTTTTTAAGCCACTGTAAGAAAGTTTAGGGTTGTTACAGCAGCATCATGTGAACTATCATTACTGCTTGGTACCTCTGGGCTTGCTCCCTTTTTTTTTTTTTTTTTTTTGGTTTTTGGGCCACACCCAGTGGTGCTCAGGGGTTACTCCTGGCTGTCTGTTCAGAAATGGCTCCTGGCAGGCACAGGGGACCATATGGGACACCGGGATTCGAACCAACCACCTTTGATCCTGGATCAGCTGCTTGCAAGGCAAACGCCGCTGTGCTATCTCTCCGGGCCCAGGTTCAATCCCTGGCATCCCTTATGGTTCCCTGAGCTCGCCAGGCATGATTCCTGAGTGCAGAGCCAGGTGAACCCTTGAACACCGCCAATGTGGCCAATAATACACAACAAAACAAACAAGACCGACTTAAATTCTAATTCCAGGGCCACTAAAATTCTCTCTCGGAATCACTCAACATTTTATGATGACTACTCCCCATGCCTGCCTGCCTGCTAGTTAGGGGCTGAGGGGTGTTTTAACACTCCCACCAGTAATAAACACAACCAATATTTAGTCAGGGCTTATTATGGGGCTGGTGCCTCAGCAAAGAAAGGCCTCTATGTGAGTTAACTCTTCACCTGGTAAAATGCCTCTGTGATTTAACACTCAAACTTCACACGGTTTTTCTTACTTTTTGTATAGAAAATTTATGCTCTCTCTCAAAAGTCAAGATGAATTTCTTTCTTGTTTGTTTTGTCATGTATTATTGGCCACACTGGTGATGCTCAGGGATTCACCTGGCTCTGCACTCAGGAATCATACCTGGCGAGCTCAGGGAACCATAAGGGATGCCAGGGATTGAACCTGGGTCGGTCATGTACAAGGGAAGTGCCCTACCCACTGTGCTATAACTCCAGCCCCCAATATGACATTTCTAACAAAACATGTGCACGTAATCTCAAGGCCATTTCTTAAATACAACCACCAGATGTTCAGAGTCATGTGTGAACATTAGGTCTGCAGAGCATGTGAGGCTGAGATGAAGTGAGTAAGACAGGGATGGATCAGGGTGTAAAGTCAGAATGGCAGCTGGTGTGAACTAATACCAGGTTATGGCTAACAATTTGGTGATCAAGTGATGGTCTCGGTTTTTAAAGGCCTTACACCACAGTCGGGCTCTCAAGGATTGGGTCAGAGATAGAAGAGGCAAGCGCACTGCTACATTACCCTTTCAGAAACAGTCTTGTTGGACCAGAAGGCTGGGGCTGGGGGCCAGCACCTGAAAGCAGACCGGGCTCCCACAGAAGGAGGAATCGCAGAGTCAAGGAAATGAGCCCAGCTGGGTCTGCAACCATCTCTGTAACCGACCCACCTCTGTACATTTGCACCGCAAGAGTTAAGTAACCAATTTAGATATGCTTATCCTGAGGTTTGTTCGTTTATTTATTTACTAAATTTATGGAGGGTGGGAAATCAAAGTACTTTACGGGGGACATGGGGTACTTAGGAGAGGACTGAAAGTGGACATCCTCCTCAGGGCTGGGGCGATAGTAAAATGGGAAGGTGCTTGCCTTGCACATGACTGATCCAGGGATCCCTGGCATCCCATTTTGTCCCCTGAGCCTGCCAGGAGTAATTCCTTAGCACAGAGCCAGGAATCATCCCCTGAGCATCCTGGCCAGGCATGCCCCCACTCAAAGAAAGTGGACAGATTCAGCTGGATCTCCCCATCCTTACAGTTACAGAAAGCTTGTCCCAGGGGTTTATAGGCTTCAAGAGCAGAAGTACTGAAGGGAGGGGTTGTTTCTGTTTTTCTGGAGTGCATGGGAGGTAGCAAGGGTCGAACCCAGGGACTCACACACTTGAGGCATAAATGATTTGAAGAGAAGCTATGCTCCTTTCCTCAACTGTCTCACCCTCCCAGCCCCCAAACTGATCTGGCTACAAACCAGCCTGAGAAGTCAGCGGCCCTCCCCACAGTGATCAACCACAGCTTCCCAAGAGGCTCTCTGCCCAGGGGGTATGTAAACCTCCTGGATGCCAATCACAGCAAACATCGAAACACTGGTTTCAGGAAATAGTTACTAAGGAATAATAAGACACACTAAGCCTTCAGATTTGCCTGCTTTTCCCCTGGCTTATACATCTGTTAAACAAAAAATTTGGCTTTGAAAACAGCCATGCCGGTGTCCCCAAAATTCAGAATCCTCAAGCCAGTATAGGTCAGCAGTTTTGATTTGGTTATGTGGAATGTTTTTTGAAGGATCACAGATTCTTCAAGATCTACCAGGAAGAAAAAAAAAAATCCCCAAGAAAAGAGTTATGTGATTTCTTCCACATTCTGCATTTTGTTCAGCAAGGTAGAGAAAACCTATTTTAGACCAACCATATTGTAAGTTTTTATTTCAATTACAGTCAACAATCACTTCATGTTACAAAACATGTAACATGAGATGTTTTTCTTTTTTTTTTCCTCCTGCAAGTAGGAAAAAGATATAAAAATTACTATAAAATTGAACTAGATTTTAGCATTGGCGCCTACAGGAGGTAAGGGTATATCAAGAATTCTTTGGAAGGGGCCACGGAAATATTTGAATACGATCAGTTTAAATTTGAATAATTCTGGCCAGTGCACGCCTTAATTCCTGAAGGCTGAGCCACACCAACTCAGCAAGGGGTACAAATCCCAGGGGAAAAACACTTCAGACAAAGGCAAAGTCACACGTGCCTGGGTTAGAGCCAAGCACTTGGGTCCCACCCACCACTCCTCAAAAACTGCTGCTGGGCTGAATTTGAAAAGGGATTTTCTGGCCTGAAGGATCTACTCAAAAGACTCCCTTTCACAGAAGCACAAGGACTGTGGCCCTTCCTTCACCTCTAAGTGTGGATGCACACACAAACACACACATGAGGCCAGCATTCTCCACTAGCCAGCTCAGGAGTCCATGAAGCAATTCCCCTAGAACAGTTCACCCACTTACCCAGGATCCTCTTGCAGGGTAGACTGTTCTGCATTTGAAGCAACATGAGGCAAGAACTCTTTCAAGCCTGCCTACCTGGGCGGGATCTATACACAGGGTTTAAACATGAGACCCTTCTTTCCCAAAGAGGGCGAAGGGCGATGCCTACCCACCTCCACCTTGCAGGTCCAGGAGGGGGGCACAATCTTCTTGTACTACTGGGGTAGGGGTTTCTGTTTGTCTGAAACAAAAGCAGATTTTCCAGAAATGCTGAGTGGTTTGTTTGTTTTCTGAAAAGGAGCAATAGGCCCAAGAAATGTGGGAACCTCTGTGCTATGCTAATAAAGCTCACAATTTAACCAAACTTCCCCTGAAACGCAATGTATTTGAGCCAAGTTTACAGTGAGCCAGCCAAGCAGAGTGCAGGCAGGTAAGGAAGAATGTTCACCCAAAGAAAATCCTAGCTCAGAAGCCCAAGGACTTTCACTTCTTTCAGAATACTCCCTAAAGGGAGTGGAGTGGGCGTTGACTCATTTCTAAGAGCTCTTTCTAGAAAATGTGAAGAATACATAAAAGTATACAATAGAAAATAAAACTAGGGCCCAGAGAGATAGCACAGCGGCGTTTGCCTTGAAAGCAGCCGATCCAGGACCAATGGTGGTTGGTTCGAATCCCGGTGTCCCATATGGTCCCCCGTGCCTGCCAGGAGCTATTTCTGAGCAGACAGCCAGGAGTAACCCCTGAGCACTGCCGGGTGTGGCCCAAAATCAAAAAAAATAAAATAAAATAAAACTATCTATAGTCATCCAATCTTTAAACTTAAAACTGTGGGGCTAAAGCGACAATGGGTGGAGTGTCTGCCTTACATGTGATGTAGCAGGGTTTAATCCCAGGCTATCCCCAATCCCCAATGGTTCTCTGAGCCTGGCAGGTTTGATCCCTGAGCACCACTTGTATGCTTCAAAAACAAAAAATTAATTAATTAAATAAATGTACTGAGTATGGAGGTAAGGCGTTTGCCTATCATGCAGAAAGACAGTGGTTCGAATCCCAGCATCCCATATGGTCCCCTATGCCTGCCAGGGGCGATTTCTGAGCATAGAACCAGAATTAACACACACACACACACACACACACACACACACACACACACACACACACACACACACAAAGATAACATTTTAGTGATTTTTCCCCCTGTAGTGCTAAGGATAAAAACCAGGGCTTCACACATGAAAGGCAAAGCCCAGCTCTTATTTAGAGACTTTTATGATAGTTCATCTAAGACTGCTTTGCCTCTTCCCCTTTCTGTGGACATGATCTTGTTCTTAGCCACTGTAATGGCCAGTGGGCAAAGTTTCCAGGGGACTGTGACATTCTCTCCACCACAGCATGGTAATTAAAATGAGGACGTGACCATGAAGCCATCTGCTCCCAACCTATAAGATAACTTTGACTTACAGAAAACTTGTTACCCAGTTTGATTTTCAAGGGCAGGGCTTTGTGACTAGCAAATTCTCTTCCCCATTCTGTAGGGCTCAAAATGCAAATACTGGATAGTAGTTTCCCCAAATTAGATTTGCTGGGCATTCCCTGACCCCAGCAGATACCCACCTGCTCCCTCCACTTGCCCTAACAGAAGCTCCAAGAGGGAAGCCACAGCTATGGGCAAGGCTCCCTGGGTGATGACTGTTTCCGGATGAGTTTTGGAATCGTTGTCTGGGGAACGGGTAGGACCAGCACAAAGCCTTTTCCTGAGCGGCTTCCACTTAGCACTGCATGCCCAGAGGCTGGGAACAAATGGGGCAGCCCGGGGTCTTGTCCTGGCAGAGCAGAGTGTCTGGGGGCACAGATGCATTTACAGGGAAGAAAAGCAGAACTGGGAGAGAGTGGCCCTGTATGAAGGTGGCACTGCAGGGAAAACCACCATGATCATGTCAGTAGCATAAGAGGAACAAGGAGTCAGGGCTGTGGAGCCCAGGAATTCTCATAGCCACCCTCAAACTTTGAACAACAAATGTCCATGCAATGACACCAGTGCCTAATTCTTCCTATGACACAGGTGGAAAAAAAAATCCAAGGTTCCAAGAAAAGGGACTTTCCTGAGGTCAAGTACAGGCTCTTTATTTCCAAGTGATGAGGATGAGGATGAAGATAAGGATGTCACCCAAACTTAGCTAATGCTCCAGGAGTTGGAGATATAGTAGGCAAGTACTGAGGGCCTTGTACAAAGCTGATCCAGGTTTGATCCCCAGCACCCCTGAGCACTGCCAGAGTGATCCCTGGGCACAGTAGTTCTGATCGCTACTTAAGTATGAACTCCCTAAGGTACTATGGATCTGGTCTGGCCTCTGTTCTCAGCCAAAGGAACCTCAACAACCTCAAGTGAGCACTTCTCACTTGGTACCCACCCTGCCCCCTGGCCCAGCTGGCTCCTTAGTGCCTCTCAGAACTCGCTCTCTCAAGAGCCTGACCCATAGCCTTCACAGCTCTGTGCCTTCTCACACGTTCTGTTCCTAGAGCTGCTAGGACTGGTCCCTGACATGGCTTGCCCTCATTCCCCAACGAAGTTTCAGTCATTCCCTAGCTGTTTCCCTGGTTGTTTTTCCTTCCAGTCCATTCCACAAACTAACAGGACCTTATGGGTCCATTAGGTGTCCACCTTGTCTCTGGAATGTCCGCGCCCCAAATGCAAGAATTGTGTACTTCATGTCACAGGAGCTTTGCAAATACCAGAGTGATGAGATCTGCCCACATGCTCTGCTCACATTTCCTGGAACCTTTGTCTCTGCCCTCAGCACTGGAGAAAGGGGAAGAGAAAGCGACAGTGATGGAGGCTTGCATGATTATTTCCTAGGAGCCAACCACAACGCTGAGCACTATTTGTCAAAGCCTACACAGAACCCAGGGAGTGTGAGAGATTCTACTCCCATTCTATGAGAACATGTCAAGTCACAAATACATGAAAGCTCTTGCCATGGAATCCCAGCCAGGAAGAGGCCAAAGCCAAGATAAGAGGTTGACATCTAGTTGTCAGGCCCCACAGATGGAGGGTGAGCAGGGCATCTGAGACCATCCACAGATCCAGCAGCAGCAGGACCTGTAGGTCTTGCAGCCTCCTGCTGGACATAGTGAGTGGGTCACTTGCCTGGATTCAATCCCTGGCATCCTTTAAGCACCTCCAGGGGTGTTCCTGAGTGTAGAACCAGGAGTAAGAAAGACCACCACCAGTAGAGCCTGAACACAGGGTATGGATCAAAAACAAAACAGAAAGAATGTTCTCCACTGCGGTTTGAGCTCACTATTGCCATTTTCTGTCCTGGTCTGGCTCAGGAACAGGGATGGATGAGTCTCCCAGAACACTCACAGACTGAGTGGCAACAATAATCTTTTTTTTTTTTCTTTTTTGATTTTTTGGGTCACAACCAGCCGCACTCAGGGCTTACTCCTGGCTCCATGCTCAGAAATCACTCCTGGCAGGCTCAGGGGACCAGATGGGATGCCAGGATTCGAACCACCAACCTTCTGCATGCAAGGCAAACGCCTTACCTCCATATTATCTCTCTGGCCCCAACCATGAACTTCTTAAGGGGAGTCAGGAGACTGCTGGGTGTCCATCACGGGGGACCTCACAGGATAAAGTATGAGGGCACCCATACCTGTCTATTGTTACTGGTAGTTAGCCTTGTTTTGGACAAGGCGAGAGGGCAATAAGGCAGGGGACAGGCGTAAATCTAGCATCTCTGCACAGAAACACAGAGTGTCTATCACTAGTGGAAGATAGGCCAAGAAACTGCAGAAAGGCTTCTAAAACTGCATTTGGAATAAAGAGGTTGGTGACCATTGAATAAATTCTCAATACCCCCAAGCAGCCACTTTCCTATTTGGGGAGAAGAATATCTTCAGTGACCAGCCTGTTGTGCACAAGTCACACACACACACACACACACACACACACACACACACACACACACACACACACACACACAGTGACATGCCTGTTGCACTGGTCCAGGGTCAGTGCTTGGGGGAAGCATGAAAACACAGAGATGAACTCTGGCTCCCACTGAGCGTTTCAACTGGGCAGAACTATTTAGTCATTACTACAGCAAAAAATGGTTAACTATAGGCTCAGGGGTATAAAGGGAATGTCCCATACTTACCATCAAAACAATTCCAGAGGGGCTGGGCGGTGGCGCTAGAGGTAAGGTGCCTGCCTTGCCAGCGCTAGCCTAGGATGGACCGTGGTTCGATCCCCTGGTGTCCCATATGGTCCCCCAAGCCAGGAGCGACTTCTGAGCGCATAGCCAGGAGTAACACCTGAGCGTCACTGGGTGTGGCCCAAAAACCAAAAAAACAAACAAACAAAAAAAAAAAACAACAATTCCAGGTGTTAGATATAAAAACTGACGTCAAAAAGTAACTCCAAGGAAAATATAGCATTATATCTCCTTAAAAGCATGAGAGCAAAAATAGTGGGATAGAGGGGGAAAAGAAGGATCCCTGATGCTTATTGACATAAAACATTAAATGATATTAGTATGGGGTTGGAGAGATAACACAGGGGTTAAGGTGTCATCCCCAGTTGTTCCTGGCATCGCATATGATCTCCTGAGCATGGTCAGGATTAACTCCTGAAGCACAGCTGATGTAGCTCAAACCAAACCCCCAAACAGTCATAATTAGAAATAGAAATTTGTAACATATAAACTTATTCTAGCTTCAATACTGTGATGCATCTCTAACAAATTAGTAAGCAATAAATAACCACCCCTAAAACCTGAGCAGACATGAAGAAATGAGTATGATTAAAGATCAGATCCCAAGAGATAAGATCAGTGACATTCCCAGATTTAAAGGCCATAAAAATATTCATGTACGAAGCAGGGGCGAACTCAAAGGGCTGGAGCAAGGCCTTACACATGTGAGACTCAGGTTCAATCCCTGGTAACAAGTGGTTTCCCAAGTCGCAGCACTAAACTATAAGGTTCATATAGCCTAGCATGGTACCAAGCCCCCAAATACCATGGGGAGCCCCCCCCCCCCCGAGCCTTTAAAATAAATTTTTGTTAAGAGGGCCAGACTATTAGAGGCTGGAGAGATAGCACAGCGGCAGGGTATTTGCCTTGCACGTGGCCAACCCAGGACAGACAATGGTTCAAATCCTGGCATCCCATATGGTCCCCCGTGCTTGCTAGGAGCAATTTTAGAGTACAGGACCAGGAGTAACCCGAGTGCCACTGGGTATGACCCCAAAACAAAAACTGGAGGGGAGCAGTGGTGCAAGCAGTAGGGCATTTGTCTTGCACGCACTAACCTTGATGGTCTGCAGTTTGATCCCCCAGCGTCCCATATGGTCCCCCAAGCCAGGAGCAATTTCTGAGCACATAGCCAGGAGTAACCTCTGAGCATAACCAGGTGTGTCCCAAAAAGCAAAACAAAACAAAACAAAGAGGCCAGAGTGATATAGTACAGTGGTAGGGCACTTGCCTTGCATGTAGCCAACTTGATTTCTATCTCCAGCATCCCATAAGGTTACCTGAGTCTACCAGGCGTAGGGCATTACCACGTATGGCCCTCCAACCAAACAAAAACATTTTTTATTAAGGCACCATGATTTGCAGAATTGATCATAATCGAGTTTCAGGCATACAATTTTCTGACACCAACCTCATAATCAGTGTCAACAATTTCCCTCCCACCCCCCAACCTTCCTCCTTGACAGGAACATTTTTAAGTTTAGGTCTCCTGCTTACAGTATTGTTGGCTCTGTGGTATAGCCACATCCACATACCACACCTCTATGCCACCCATGTGACCAAAAGGCCCTGACTTCTGCCCCTGTTACCTCCCATCCACATTTCCAGTGATTACAACTCTAGGACTTTGTCCTAAGAAAATTCTCAGCAGCCAAGGTTTCTGTGTAAAGATGTTAAAGATTCTGATAACACACTAGGAAACAACCAGCATATCTACCACCAGGCCTGACACTGATGACCATGAAGTCCTTAAAAGTGAGTATGGCTCCCTTTGGCCCCTGCCAGGGAGATTCACTATTAATGTGAAGTACCAGCTGCAGAACCCCACATCAGGTAGCATGCAAACAGCTACTGTGAGAGCTTGTCCTATGCCAGGTGCCACTCTGACTTAACATGGGAACACCAGTTGGGAAGCATCATCAGTCTACAGAGCACTTATGGAAGGGCTCGGGTCAGTTTACAACAAAACTGAGCTTAGAACCCATGTACAGGCTCATTCAGAGCCCAGGCTCTGGACAAACACAATCCATTGCACAAAACCAGCCCAGGAAGGATGCCCTTCACATCCCTCTTGATGGGTGACAGAGGCTGGGGTATGAATGAACAGAGAGCCAGGAGCTGGAACTCATGACAGGAACACAGAGTCCACCAACTTTCTACATATACTGCTTTACCCTTTCAATCACTTTATAACCAGCCTCTGACTTTTGTATGTCTTATTTATTTATTTATTTGGGCTTTGGACCATACCCACTAATACTCAGGGATCACTCCTGGCAGGCTTGGGGGACTATCGGGGATACCAGGGATCAAACGCTGGTCGGCTGTGTGTAAGGCAAATACCCTACCATGCTACTGCTCCAGACTCTGGGTTCTGTACATTTCAAACCAGAAAGATGATTTCAAGTACTGTGAGAAGGGGCCAGAGAGATAGCATGGAGGTAGGGCATTTGTCTTACATGCAGAAGGATGGTAGTTTGAATCACAGCATCCCATATGGTCCACTGAGCCTGCCAGGAGCAATTTCTGAGCATAGAGCCAGGAGTGACCCCTGAGCACTGCCGGGTGTGACCCGAAGGGGAAAAAAAAAAGTATTGTGAGAAATCTACCACTAAAAGATCTTCACCCTTAAGTCCAAATGAGAGCAGACTGGCATCTCTCAGTGCCAATGAAGCAAGGCGAGGACACAGGACTGAACTTAGGTCTACCATCCAGAGGGGGTGCTTGGAGGGCAGACACACCTATGTCCTAAAGGACACCAAGCAGAGTCATATGGTTGACTGAAAGTGACACACAGCCATGGGCGTGGCCCCCTTTACACCTGGGGCCCTGGAAGCAGAGGTTAGAAGGATCTGATGGGTGAGAGACTTTGGGCCCAATCAGTTAAGTGGGCCCAGGAGCTCAGAGTCCGGGTCCCATATACACCTTATCTTGCCATGTGTCAGCTTACTGCAGTGTTACAGTGAACCCTGTAATAAACACTGCAAGACTGGGCACAGCCAGATCTAGGTTACTGGGGATGGAGACGGGCAATGCCATGGACTCAGCCCCTACTAGTGTCCCAAATATAGGGCAGGGATATCTGCTACTTCCTGGCCATAGGCTGTGTCCACCTCATGAATGAATGAAGGTCTATGTACCCCAAGGAAGGACAGAGAAGAGACTGACCTCAAGCTCGTAGTGCTCCCTCTGTCCACCCTTTGGTAGGGTATTCTGGTTCCTTTTACCCCAGGTTCCCAGTCCATTGGCACTGGCTGGTATAGACGGTTTTGTCCACAGAGCTTCCACAAGGAATCCCCTCGGGGCCTCAAGTCTCAGCTGACATGTCACTATCCCAGAGACACTACCAACACCCACACCCACCCATTATCCAGCCTCCCACAGCCCCTCCACCTTCCAGGTGTGGGTATTGAACCAGTCTGCACCTGTTGACTACACAGCATAATTCAACTCCACTCGTATGATGGTCCAAATGTGCTTACTAGGTAAGACCAATGTCCCTCAACCACACAAATGCTCCAGCACCTGCATCTCAGCACTCGGAACTGTGCCGATCCCAACACAAGGGTGATCACAGAAGGAGCCAATGATCAATGTCTCCATCATATTCCAAAATTCCCTGCTCCCCTCCCCTCTTTGCAGAAGCAAAGAAAGCTGGAGATTAGCAAGAGATAATGTCAAAGAGACCCAAGGAATCCCCATGGTCTCACATGCACTAAGAAATGTGAGCCCGGACAATGGTGACTGGCTGAGGTCCAACAAACAGGAGGACTGACCCCTCCCTAGGATGAGATGTGATCAGCCTTTTATCCAAGAACAGACTTTCGGAGCATTTTCAAAGGCTTGGAAATCGATTCCCCAAAGCATAAAGGTATAGGCAGGGAGGGAAGGAGGAAGAGAGAAAGAGGGAGGGGGGGGAAGAGAGAGAGAGAGAGAGAGAGAGGAGAGAGAGAGAGAGAGAGACAGAGAGAGACAGAGAGAGACAGAGACAGAGACAGAGACAGAGAGAGACAGAGACAGAGAGACAGAGAGAGAGACAGAGAGACAGAGACAGAGAGAGAGAGAGAGATGCCAGCCATAGGTCTAAAAGTACAAGGGCAAAAAAAAAAAAAAAAGACACAGATTGTCAATAGTCTAGATCTTCTTCCTGGTTCTAAGACATAACCAGGCTCCACCTGGTCGAAGGTGAGGCTTGGAGCAGCTATGCTAACATGATAAAACTATGGAGAAGGTTCAGCCTCTGATTTTCAAGTCCTAGACAGGGCGTGAGCAAGAGCAGAGAACAGAAACTATTAATGAATGAACAAAAATGTAAAGACTGAAGATGTGAATCACCAGAGGAGAAAGCCTGTGGATTAGAAACCAGTGGGCCAAATGTTCAATACTCATCTCTAATGTAAACAAAAGTTCAAAAGAGTCAGTCCCCTTAGGATAGCTGAATAATAGATGAGGGAGGTTCTCTCCAGAGGAATATTCCAGCTAATAAATGAAGCAGATAGAATTACAATGTCACCATTTTTGCAAATCCTAAAATGAAGTCATGGATCTAGGCAATGAATGGCATTTATGGCCATTAACACCACAGAAAATCCTGAATGAGACAAGAGGCTTTACCTCCTAATGTGCACACACTCATAATACCCCTAAGAGAATGTCTTGGGGCCAAAGAGATAGGTAAGATTCTTACCTTGCATCGAGGAGATCTGGTTGATGCCCCTGGCACCCTGCATAATTCCCCCAAACACCACCAGGGGTGATTACTGAAAGCAGAACCAGGAGTAACCCCTGAGCACCAGTAGGTGTGGCTCAAAAATAAAACAAAAGGGGGCCAGAGAGATAGCATGGAGGTAAGGCGTTTGCCTTTCATGCAGAAGGTCATCGGTTCGAATCCCAGCGTCCCATATGGTCCCCCGTGCCTGCCAGGAGCAATTTCTGAGCATGGAGCCAGGAGTAACCCCTAAGCACTGCCGGGTGTGACCCAAAAACCACACAAAAAATAAATAAATAAAATAAAATAAATAAATAAATAAAATAAAATAAAAAAAATAAAACAAAAGAACAACAAGTGAAAGAAAATGTTGTAATCCATATACACATCCACACACACATCATACCTAGGAGCAGTCTTGTTCCCTCCACACATAAAAACATGTATATCTCAAACCTGCATCTGATCCAATCTAAACCCAACTCCATCTGCAGGAAACACAAGGGCAGAACAGATTAAATAACACCTCAGAGGCACAATCAGCCAGAAAAAGACTCTGGGAATCCACAGGAGAGATGACATCGCCTTTCAAATCAACAAATAAACTGTTAGAGGTTACAGTGACACACAAATTTAAAGGAGGAATGAATGGGTCAAGGGACGTGGTTCAAAGCGGCACAGCAAGTACAACTTGTGTGAGGTCTAAGGTGCAATTCTCGTCATCACACGAGGACTATGATGTGGGGCTGGTACTCTTTACCCCAGCCATGGTGAGTCCTTGAAGAGCCCCCTTGAGCAATGCTGAGAAAAGCCTCAAATCATTGTGATAACAAATTAAATTAAGGTCGTCTTCAAGTTGGAGCTGCATCCTGGTAAACAGGTCGAAAAGCCGGCCACCCAGTCCACACACCATGGTCCACCTTTATATGACCATGTGACTAGCCAGGGTAGGGACACAAATCTAAACACCACCACTCGCCCTGGAAAAGAGTAAAATTTCCAAGTATGGTCACTACATTAATAGAACTGTTTTCATACCGTTGCAAGTCAAAAATCCTAAACTGAGCCATTGTAAATTGAGGCCAGTCTGTAATCTAGTGAGTACAGATAATTAGTTATACAAGAACTGTCATCATGTAAGGGCGGAAGCTGTTTCCTATTTAAGAGGTATTGGCAAGGGATAAAAGCACTGAGTGACCATGAAGTCAGTTCGTGTTCAGGGGTTTCAAACTCGAGGCCCTCCGTACAACATTTTGTGGCCCTGCCCTAGAGGAATCTTTTTTGTTTTGTTTTGTTTTAGTTGTTTGGGTCACAGCCCCCAGTGTTCAAGGCTTACTACTGACTTTGCACTCAAGGATCACCCCGACTTTGCCTCCTGCGGCCCCCAGGTAAATTGAGTTTGAGACCCCTGACCTAGACTGTTGTACCCCTCTCAACCTTCACTGTGCCCCCCATGCCTTTCAGTCACCTCCTTTTTTTTTTTGGTTTTTGTTTTGTTTTGTTTTATTTGGCCACACCCGGCAGTGCTCAGGGGTGACTCCTGGCTATCTGCTCAGAAATAGCTCCTGGCAGGCACGGGGGACCCTATGGGACACCGGGATTCGAACCAACCACCTTTGGTCCTGGATCGGCTGCTTGCAAGGCAAACGCTGCTGTGCTATCTCTCCGGGCCCTCACAGCCCTCCCTCACTTCTGACCACTCTCAGGGCCTCAGGCCTGTCAATGATCTCACCTGAGGATTTTTCACTGACCCTTTCCTCTGTCCCAAATGTTCCCCCAAACCCCCAGATAGCCACATGTCCAGTCCCTCGCTCCCTTCCTTCATGTTTGTTCGCCTGACAAACACCCTCACACAGCTCCACCCACCCCCACCCACCCCCGGCATCAATAGCCTTTCCATTCACAGCATCTGTCGTTTCTATACTTGGTACTCCTGGAAGCTTTGTCTCCCCCCCCCCCTTATTCTCTTATAAGATCCAACTTCTATGATAAAGCCTGTAAAAGAAGGTGCTTAATACATATTCAATAGTATTATTAAATACTGTAATGAATGAATCACAAAATCAAAGAATCCAAAGGGATAAATTCTAGAAGCTCCACCCAAGCATCTGGTAGTTCTTTTAAGAATTACCTTTAGTGGCCGGAGAGAGCACAGTGGTAGGGCGTTTGCCTGGCAAATGGCCGACCCAGGACCAACGGTGGTTTGAATCCCAGCATCCCATATGGTCCCCCATGCCTGCCAGGAGTGATTTCTGAGCACAGAGCCAGGAGTAACCCCTGAGCATCATCAGGGGTGCTCCCCCTACTCCAAAAAAATAAACACCTTTAGGGCTGGAGAATTTGTACAGCATTTGAGGCACCTGCCTAGTATGTGGCTGACTCTCCTTCCAGTCCCTGGCATCACATGGCCCCTGAGCATTGTTGGGGTGGCCCAGGCAAGCCCCACACCCCACCTCAGGGTCAAGCAGCACAGCATCATCAGGCCTTAAAGTGAACTAACTGCTAACCAAATTAGAGAAGTATCTCAGGGAGGGGCATACTGCTGGGAAGGTCCTTCCTCCCTCTGCAAAAAAAGGCCTGTTTTAGGAACACCTTGAAGCTAGTCAAGTTGCTGGGTGCCAGGCACAATGTTTGGCTTCCCCTTTTTAACCTAGTAATGAACTCTAGTTTTAGCAAAAAGCAAGGCCATGTGACACACAGACAGTATTTCCCAGATTCCCATGTGGTCACAGACCACATAATGGCATTTCATCAACAATAGACCACAGTGGCCCCTATATATAGCCATGGTGGGTAACAGGCTATGCAAACTAGCTAGGTTTGTAAGTACCAGGACTTTCAGGCAAAGCTGAAATAACGTAGCAACCCATTTCTTAGAACAGGTTCCTGCAATTAAGTGACCGAGGGTAGTCTATGGTACTGTGTCTAAGTTCTTGGCAAGAGTCTGTAAGTGGAATTACTGTGCACAACTCCCAGTAAGTCTTTTAAAAAGATCAGATTTTATCTTCATCTCTTCTGTCCTAAAAGGGCTGGTGTTTGACCTTCTTAGACCCTGAGGAAGTACATAATGATGGTGGAACTATAAGGCAGGAGCTGAGAGGCAGGAGTAAGGCCTGGCTGGCTAATCACTGGACATCTTTATGCTGAGAGAGAAAAAATTTTACTTTGTATTGGTCACTGTCATTTTGTCTTAGGTACATTTTTCTATTATAAGCAATTGCACTTAATCCTAATAGGCTGGGGCCAAGAAGATATTGCAGAGTGGATGAAATAGATACAATCAAATATCAATAAAAATGCCTAAAAATGTCCCTAAATTAGGACTGAAGAAATAGTACAGTGGGTAAGGCACTTGCCTGACAAGGAGTAATTCCTGAGTGCAGAGCCTGGAGTAATCCCCAAGCATCACCAGATGTGCACCCCTCACCTCAAAAGAAATGTCTCTAAATTAAGGACTGTTCCAAAGAATAATCTAGGTATAGATTATTATGTGAACTAGGGCTATACAAAGAGATGCTGTGGAGGCCGGAAGGATAGTATGGAGGTAAAGACACTTGCCACGCAGGAGGCAAATCCTGGTTGGAATCCCCAGTAACACATATGTTCCCCTGAAGACTGAGGGGGGGTCGCTCTTGAGCACTGTGGGGTATGCTCGAAAGGAGAGCTGCCCTGGAGCTGGAGGAGGCTATAAAGTGAAGAGACAATCCCAGAAACGATGTCTTAGAGCCTCAATGGCGAACCTGTGGCATGCTAAGGCCTTGTAGCTGGCACATGGGAAGGTCCGCAAATAAGATATGCAGCGTGGTGGGAGGCGAGTGTGCCACTGTCTGCTTTGCAGCTCACCTGGCAACAGGGCCAGACTGGCCATTGTGCAGCAGTTTGGGCACTTGGGCTCAAAAAGGTTAGCCATAACTGTCTTAGAGTTATAAAACTTCCGTTTGGTTAGTAGACTGCTGCCCAGGATGAGTAATAAGAGCAAATAAAAAACATTTATAGATTAATAAGAATCAGGACTGGAGAGAAAGAGATAGTATAGGGGTTAAGCCTGCAGGGGTCTCAAACTCAATTTACCTGGGGGCCACAGGAGGAAAAGTCGGGGTGATCCTTGAGTGCAAAGTCAGTAGTAAGCCTTGAACATTGGGGGTATGACCCAAACAACTAAAACAAAACAAAACAAAAAAAGATTCCTCTAGGGCAGGGCCACAAAATGTTGTACGGAGGGCCGCAAATGGCCCGCGGGCTGCGAGTTTGAGACCCCTGGTTAAGATATTTGCCTTGCATGCAGCCAACCCTGGTTCAATTCATGGTACTGCATATGATCCCCTGAACACTGCTGGGTGTGACCCTCACTAAATAAATTAGGTAATTTTAGAAAGAAACAAAACTTGAATAAACCAGACCCAGGGGAAACAGAAAAGAACACTTTGTTAATCCAGTCTTCAGGGGAATGCAAATTAAAACCACCATGAGGTTTACCTTCCTATCCCTAAGACTGGCAAAATTAAAAAGCTTTATAAAATGAAGAAATTGTATTTGGTGGCAGTGTTTAGAGAACAGCTTGACAAAATTTGGCAAAGCTATAGAGGCTCACATCCCACAGCATTCAATCTCCTCATAGTACTTATTCCAAGAAATTCTTGTCCACGCACCCAGGACATATGTGTGACAACATTCACAGCACCGATCTTTAGCATGTGCACACACACACACAGACACACACACACACACACAGCCTAGAAACAAAGAAAATATCTATAAGCATGCAAACTCTAAAACTAAAAAAGAGTGATATATAAATGCATATATTTTTTCAGCCTGTAGAATATTACACAGCAATGAGTAATGAATTAAAGCCACCAACTTTATCACTAAGGTAAAGTATAATAAAATAATAATTTCAAGTCAATAGCCACCTCTGGGATAGCAGGCAAGAAATGCAAAGGGAACAAGGTTTAAAGACATTAGCAGTAATGGTCTAGTTCTTAGAAAACAGCCGGCTAATAGCTATTCAAGAGACATTTTTGCACAGACCAAAAACCAGTAGTTTCATGCACCACAGATTATGATTAATCCAACTGTATCCCATTTAGAAAGAAGTGAGAAAGAATGTGCACCAAGTAATGAGCAGAAGGAATGAGTAAGACCTGAGGTAGGAGTGGAAGAATGAAATAGTAAGTGGTTTTTGTTTTCCATTTTGTTCTGCCATCACTTACATGTTCACTTCAACAAAAAACGAAAGTCATGGATGTAGCACAGTACATGTACTACATGGAATCCAGGCCAGACCCCTGGAGACTGTATCTCCTACCCTACTGCTTGAAGCAACTAATTTCCCTCATCTGTGCTTCTGCTCCTGCATGTAAAAAGGGGAGAAGATGTTAGCAGCACTGCTTCAGAGCACTGGGAAGACCAAATAGCTCAGGTTCACAGTTCCACTGAGAAGCCAGTTATGGGATTACTAGTAGTATTATTTAATTTATATATTTATTTCTTTTGGTTTCTGGGCCACACCTGGCATTGCTCGGAGGTTACTCCTGGCTTTGTACTCAGGAATCATTCCTAGCAGGTTCAGAGATGCTGGGGATCAAATCGAAGTCAGCTGTGTGCAAGCTAAGCACCCTGCATGCTGCAATATTTCACCAGTCCCAGTAGTATTATTATTTTAATCTAACTACACACATCTTCACAAGAAATACAAGCTAAGCAATGATAGGGTTCAGGGCCTCGAATGGTCCTGCTCAGTTAAAGTCTTAGTTGAGTCCTCCCTGATCCACAGAGCTTCTGCACCTTCACCATCCCTGGCACCAAATAGCTGGCAAAGGGGTACCTGCAGCTTTAGTCTATTCATCACACCAATGGGCACTCCTAGATGTCCACCTGTGACCAGTCTCCTGACTGACTGTTCAGTGATGACAAGCCAAGCTTTTTTTTTTTTTTGGTTTTTGGTTTTTGGGTTTTGGGTCACACCTGGCAGCGCTTGGGTTACTCCTGGCTTTATGCTCAGAAATCGCCATTGGCAGGCACGGGGGACCATATGGGATTGCCGGGATTCGAACCACCATCCTTCTGCATGAAAGGCAAATGCCCTACCTCCATGCTATCTCTCTGGCCCCAAGCCAAGCTTTAAAAACTATATTTCCAAGACTTTCTGTGGCAAGGGTGGTCATGGGTCAGTTCTGGCTAACAACACAGCAGAACTCTGCTATGGGTTTTAGAAACAGCTCTGGTTTCCTTCCTTATCTGCTGGAACTGGAGAGAGAGTGCAGCGGGCAGGGTGCTTGCTTTACATGAGACCTACCTGGCTTCAATTTCCGGAGTAAGCCCAGAGCACCACGGGGTGTGTCCCCAAAATAAAACAACAAACAGAACAGGTGCCTCTTTCCTAAGAGTTCTTTTCCTCCTGCTTGTAACAAGTAAACAAGGATGGAGATAGTGACACTAAGGCCCAGGGTAACAGTGCTCATAAAGGAGATCCCAAACCCAGGAAGCCAGTAAGCTGCAGCACCAGCCTGTCCAGCTGGCCACACACTTGCCATTTTGTGAGAAAACAAACACTGTACAGCTAGTCTCCAAAGAGAGATCACACAGGCTGTTGCTCAGGGAATTCATCTTCCATCATGACTTGCACTGAATCTGGGCTGCCTTGCTTTGACCAGGATCTTGGCCAGTTCTGGACCTAGATCTTAAAAAGTCTTAAGATACTGACACCAGAGCTGCAACTCGTCTACCATCATCTGGAGAATTAACTAAATAAATCCTAATTTCTTTCAATAAATATAAATTAAGTTCTGATATTATCAATAAACACAGGGACCAATAAAATAGTACAGCAGAAAAGGCACTTGCTTGCCTTTCACAGAGCTGGGTTCGATATCTGCTACCCATACGATCCCTCAAGTACCAACAGGAATGCTCCCTGAGCACAAAGCCAGGAGTAAGCCTGGAGCACCGCAAGGTGTAGTCCAAAACACCAAAAGGAAAAAAAGAGTATCAACAAATAAACTAACTTTCAACTATCTGGCAGTTTTTTCTCCTTAATGTACAAATTTTATGAGCTACCATACACACTTGGTAAGAAAATGAAATGTGAGACAGCAATAGTCCGCACCAACAGTTAAGTCACAAGGCCACACAGAAGGAGGGGAGCTGAGAGACTAGAGGAGCACTTAGGAATCTACGTGGTGCCATCTTAAATGTTTCAGCCCCATCTGCTCTCTGATATGGCCACAAAATAGACCCCAAGCAGCCCAGAAGTGTCACTCAGATGAGCTCTACACTCAGAGATTTATGAGAAATAATAAACTTCCATCTTTGCCAATCACTAAGTTTTGGGGTAGCTTGCTATGTAGTGACAAAACCAACCTCAATCAGGGTATACCCGAGTACTGGTTTCTTGAAACTAAACATATTCCTTAAAGGACCCACTGAAAAAGAAACATATAATGAACCACCCCTTCCCTATCTCTTGCATATTCTGATTTGCCCCCAAAAAAGATAGCTAATATGAAAAAAGTACCTTCTGTTTCTTATTTTGTAGTAAGTAGTCATTAAATACAACTAATATATGTGAAAGGTGATGAGTCTATTAATCATTTTTATAATTAAAAAGCTTTTTAAAGTAGATGGTTCAACATTGTTCTGAACCCGGTGGGAACCCTCAGAAAACCAAGCTCCTATCTGGACAAGAGGCGTCATTACACTAATGTGACTTTACACTTGGGGTTCGGCTTAGAGCTGAAATTAACAAGGTGGCCAAGCAGGTTGAGCGAGCTTGCAATGTAAGGAAAGGCTATCAATAAAATCATTTGGAAGGGGAATAAAAAGAGAAACAAAGGGAATGCACAGCAAGTCAACCTGGCAAAGAAATTACAGTCCGCCCACAACTCCAGGCAGTGCACAGAGGTTAAAAAAAAAGCCAACGTAGGGCCAGAGAGATAGTATAGTAGGTAAAGCACCTGTCTTGGACATAGCTATCCTGGGTTCAATCACTCCCCCCCCTGCACCATATATGTCACACCCCCACCTGCCAAGCACTATCAGGAAGTGATCCCTGAGCATATAGAGCCAGAAGTATATAGGCCAGCATAGAGCCTGACCACAACTGGGTGTTCCTCCATCACACACACACACACACACACACACACACACCTGTGCAATATGAGACCTATCTGACAACTGGGAGACATCACCTCACACTGCTGCCATTAAAAAGAAAAAGGCAAAATGCAGGAAAATTAGGGTGATATTATCCCTTATAAAATACATTTCTGGGACCAGAACAATAACACAGCAGTAGTGCATTGCCTTTTTTGTGGCTGACCACGGTTTAATCTCCAGCATCCATATGGTCCCATAAACCTGCCAGAAGCAATTTCTAAGCAAAAGCAGAGCCAGCAATAACCCAACTCCTTAGTGCCACCGGGTATGTCCCAAAGCATAAATAAACAAATAAATAAAGCAAGCAAGCACCTTTATTTAAAAAAAAAAATACTCCTTTTGGGGCTGGAGCAGTAACACAAGCGGTAGGGCGTTTACCTTGCACGCGCTAACCTAGGATGAATCGTGGTTCAATCCCCCATCCCCCATATGGTCTCCAAGCCAGGAACGATTTCTAAGCGCATAGCCCTGAGCACCACCGGGTGTGGCCCAAAAATCCCCCCCAAAAAAACCAATTCCTTTTCTCTGTAAAATTACAAAACTATGGAGAAAACCACAGAAAAATCTAGCCAAGGGTGGGGAGGAAACATGGGAACACTGGTGGAGAGAACCTGACATTGATTGTGGGATTGGTGTTTGAACACTATATACCAGAAAAAATTCATTGGAAGGAAGGGAGGAAACCTAGATCTACCCAGTGTCAATTGCTACCATGGGTGAAGGATTATGGGAGAAAGCTGACAGAGGGACAGGGCAGAGAGGCAGAGGAATACATGGGGCACTCAACAAATTGGATTAACTAAAAGCAATTAATTACCAAGTTATTTGGGTGTAGGGGAGAGAGTTCTCAAGCCTGGGGGTGACTCCTGACTTCCTAACATTTTTAGGCAAACTGGGTCCATAGTTCAATACAACTGCCCAAAGCTACAGCAGCACCAGGCCAATACGCCTCCACAGGGACACATTAGAATGGTGCGCAGGGGCCCATGTAGTACTGGGCTTGAACCGGGGTCAAACTCCTGTGAGACATACACCCTAACCACTGTACTGTCTTCCCAGCCCATGTAATAAATTCCTAACAATCTTCATTATGCCCATTTACTATCTGCTAGACCAAGAGCTAATTAGGCCACCAGGTCTCATTTTAACTTAATGTACAAACTAACGAAATACCATACTTTCAGATAAGGAGACTGAAGCCCAGAGAAGGTAAGTACTGCACCCAGAAATTGGACAGTGCAGGAGCATGAATGAGCCTGGGGCCTAATCGCTGCCAATACGGTCACCACCCCCATGACCATTGCACCAGGAGAGCAAAGGGTGCGGTGAAATGTGGTAGGAACAGATCTTCTTACAGTTGGCACGGTCTTAAAAAAGCAGCAGGCCTGGAGGTGTGATGATGGGTGACGCACAATGAAGGCCACAACATCTCGGTCCCTGAGAGCCTTGAGCTAGCAGGAGAAATTTGAGAGCTGCTGACCTCGCTCCACAGAGCTTGGGGGAGTCCTGCCCAGGGTATTTCTACAGAATCACTTGCTGACACCAGGAGCCAGAAAACAGATGACGAGGTGTTAACTATTACACAGTCAGACTCTTCAAGTGCACCAGTTAATTAAAACTTGTTCAGCTCAGAAGAAGAATTACTACCCGATAAAGCAGGAGAGACCGATAAACTATACCTGGCCAGTTAATTCTTATTTCCCAGGATCCTCCTACAGGAATGCAGCACACAGTTTGACAGAGAAATGGACTGGCTTCTTGTTCCTATCTGGATGTAAGTGCAGGTGGTGTCTGGACAGGAACTTCCCCAACTGAACCTGAATAGGCTATTCCTATTCAGACCTATTCTGTGTCACAAGTACCCAGGCCATCCAGATGAGCTGCTGCCAGAGCCCACAATGCAGAGGTTCAGGGCAGAAAGCCAGAGAGCCGGACACTGCAGACAGACCCAAGGACCACCGAGTGTCCAAGGGTGTCACCTGGTGTCCACAGTCTCAGTGGACAGTCTCACAGTGTCCTACTTGTGCCCCAAGTGGGGAGAGCCACCCATCCTCAGGCAGTATCAAATACATTCACGGAGTAACTGATCCCACATCTACCACGTGTCATAAACTGTTCTATAAGAGACACCCGTGTGCTTTCTGGGTGCTGGGGAGATGGAAAATATCAATGGGTCATAAAAATGTGATTAAGTGGGGCCAGAGCAATTGTACACTGGGTAGGATGCTTGCCTTGCACACGGCTGACCCAGGCTCAATCGAAGGCATCCCATGGTCCCCAGAGCACCGCAGGAGTAATTCTGGAATGCTGAGCCAGGAAGAAGTGATCCCTGAGCATGGCCAGGTGCAGTCCAAAATCAAAAACAATGCTACTAAGAAAAATATAGTAGTGAAAAAGGTCAGAGTGGTAGAAAAGGAGCACTCTGAGAGAGTGGGGCCTCCCTGAGAAGACAACATGTGAGGGGCGGGGGCCAGGTGGGGCGCAGCAATACTCTGGATTGAGGCAAGAGCCAGGGCAAAGGCCTAGAGGGGGCCAGGGAAGCTGGGGTGTACCCAACAACTCAGAGGACAGAGATATGGTCTAACAGGGACTATGAGTGCTAGATGAGGTGGGGATACAGGGAGTGCCAACTCTGAGCCCCAATCCCCTGTGCCCAGAGGGTGCATCACATATGACTCATAGAAGGGGGTGATATTGCTATTTCCTGTTTCATCACATGAGAAAACTGAGGCCAAGAGAGGATAGAGCGCTGACCTCAGACCACACAGCTGGGGCTACCAGGCCGGGTAGCCGGCAGTCCCTGGCAGCCAGGCTGGAGTCCCACAGGAGCTCAGCACTTCTGAAACGGCCTCCATTTCCTTCTCACTGGGCAAAACGCCGCCAGTCTCTCCTGCTGTTTGGAGCAGCCAGGTAAACATTCATGCCAGAAGAGAGAGAAAAGCCACCAGCCCAGCTCCCCAAAAGAGGAACCACCACCGAATGAACTTTCCTTCTCTACAAGTCTCTACGCCCCAAGGCAACAAAGCTAAGCCACTCACCTCAGAGATGCCTGAGCCAGGCCAGCTCACAAAGTGGGGGTGAGTGCTGGGCGAAGGCCACCTGGCTGAGCAGCTGCCTGGCACCCTGGGGTGCTGCCCCCCTACCTTGCCTGGAATGCGGAAACAGGAGCGGCCTCTTAACAGTCACTAACTCAACAGCACTCCAACCCTCCCACTGGGGTTCCCCTGAGATGTTGGGTCTCCAGGAGCCAGCTCCTGAAGCGGGTTGTTTTGCCAGCAGCCTCTTTGGGGAAAGGAATAAAAGGGCTTCTTCCTCATCAGGCATGTGGTCTGAGGCGCATGGATGGGTTTAGGAATGTTTCAAAGGTAACAAAGGCAACTAGGGATTTGGAGTGAGGTTTGATCAGAAAACCCCAGTTGTCATTGACTGAGCCCCAGCTGACCAGCTGACCTCCATCCTGGGTCAGCCAGTCTTTTTTTTTTTTTTTTTTTTTTTTTTTGGTTTTTGTGCCAACCCGGTGATGCTCAGGGCTTACTCTTGGCTATGCGCTCAGAAATCGCTCCTGGCTTGGGGGACCATACGAGACACCAGGGGATCAAACTGCGGTCCATCCTAGGTTAGCATATGCAAGGCAAATGCCCTACCACTTGTGCCATCACTCTGGCCCCTGGCCAGTCTTCCGGCTTCACTTCCCCCTCCCACTCCAGACACAGGCTCAGTCAGACCAGCAGAGGGATAGTAGAGCTGGCAGAGGCAGCAGAGAAGGTGAGGCCACCACAATCCTGGGCCACAGCCATATGGTTTTGCCTCATGACAACTGCAGGGGGTATGGGCTCAAAGGGCTGGAACACATGCTTTGTATGCAGGAACCATGGGTTCCATTCCCTGAGCACACTGGGAGTGTCCTTCAAACACTTCCAGATGTGGCCCCAAAAGCAAAATAGAAACAAAGAGCCAGAGAGACAATACAGGAGGTAAGGCATGTATATGTCTTGCTTTCAGGTGACCCTGAAATCTCTGGAATCTGAGCACTGTGAGGGGTCATTCCTGAGTACAGAGCCAGCAACTGCCCCTGAGCACCTTCAAGTGTGACCCATTCTCCACTCTCCTCCAAAAATTAATTCATTAAAATAAGTGTGTGACTCATGATCATGGAGTTTAAATTCTGGGCAGCCGAAGAGAGAAATTATCAGGTTGTTACTGTACTTCTTAGCCATCAAAACAATCATACGGTACATTGAAGTCAACACAAGGACACAAACCACAAAATCCTGCCCACAGGAGCTCAATCTCAGGAGAACACACAAGCGCTTCAGGGAAAGAAACCACTGCTTAATCAGGTCCAGCTCTGCCATGTTCCCAGCACTATGGGATCTTGCTTCTGTTATAACGGGGGCTGAACCCGGGGCCTCACACAAGTGAGGCATATGCTTTTACAGCTGAGCCCCAGACTCAGCACCTTAAATGTTAATGGGTTTTTAAAAATGTACTGGGTCACAGAGATAGTATAGTGGGTAGGGCATCTGCTCATGGCCAACCTGGGTTCAATGCCCAGCACCCCATGTGGTCCCCTGAGTGATCCTTGAGTGCAGATCGATGAGTAAATGCTAAGCACCACCAGATGTGACAAAAAATATATATACACACACATACACAACCAGAGCTCCTGACCTTGTCAAGAGCAGAGGCCAGCTGCTCACTGCAGATTTTTGCTACCGTGGCCCTCAGCTCAATTTCTCTGGGTTTATTTGGACATGAGATTTGGTTTCCAGAATAGGAGGAACACTTCTGGTAAGCAGGGACAGCAGGGACAGTGAACACATTCTCAAGGGAAACACAATCAGAGAACAAGATCTAGGCCCAGATGCTTACTCAGGCAAGCACAAAACAAAGTTGGTCAGATCAGAGACAGGGACTGCACAAGTGTTAGTTTCTGATGTGATTTTGTTCACTTCTGCAAAAATGCTCTATCTGCCCTTCTTCGTACTCCCTCCCAGTCCTTCCTTAAGCCATTCATTCGAAGGTTCTCTTGTAAGCCCTCTTGTGCTTTAAGTAAGGATGACTCCCTTTTCAGTCAGAGTGTGATCCCTGACAGGTCAATGTCACTGCTGGCCTAGGTCATGTGTCATGTGATGGCTGTGAGGTAATGAAGGGACCCTAGGAGGTTGGATCTATGAAAAGGTGATTCTGAAAAAGAGACACAGTGGTGAGATGGACTCATGTTACAGCTGGATTAGCCCTGTCAAGGTCTGACCACTGGAGCTGTGGCAATTATCTTGTAGATACGAGGGAAACCAGGCAAGGCACAGTAAGAATGATGGATGACGGAGAAGTCTGGACTCCTTACAGCTTAGTCAAACCCAGAGTTGCCTATCTACAGGCTTTAGATTTGTAGGACTTCAGAAATCTCTAGGTTCTGGGTCAGTTTCTAGTGGTTCGATCAGTAATCCGGAAAATATGCTCCCCAGATCAGAAGAACCAGCACCACATTAGGGCAGGTTAAGAATTTGGAAAAAAAGGGGCCAGAGAGATGGCATGGAGGTAAGGCGTTTACCTTTCATGCAGAAGGTCATCGGTTCGAATCCTGGCGTCCCATATGGTCCCCCGTGCCTGCCAGGAGCAGTTTCTGAGCACAGAGCCAGGAAAAACCCTTGAGCACAGCCGGGTGTGACCCAAAAACCACAAAAAAAAAAAAAAAAAAAAAAAAAGAATTTGGAAAAAAAGAAAAAAAAAAAAAAGAGTGTGAGGATAGGACTATGGATGAGATACTTGCTTCGCATGTGTCCAGCCTGATTTTTTTTTTCTCAGCCTGATTTTAATTCAGGGTATCCCATATCCTAACTAGATAACTAGGAGTGTTCTCTGAGTGCAGAGCCAGGAGGAAGCCCTGCGTAGGGCAGGTGTAGTCAAAAACAAAGAGCTAAGAGTGTGGCCATGGAGGTGAGTTCCAAACCCTGTGCCCACTATAGCTATGCAACCAGAGGCAAATTACTCAGCTTTTGATGCTTCATCTGCACAAGGGGAGTGAGAGGCCGTATGTTGATTGCTGGGAGACCTGAACTCTGTGGCAAACACCCAGCGCAATGGCTAGCAAAGATACATGCTGCTGTGGTTGTGATTTTTTGCAGCCTAAAGCATACCCCCTGGCTTCCTGCCTGTAATCCCCAAAAGGTGAATTCATTATTCCTTTAGGTTTTTATTTAACTCCTTACCCCAGATCAGCACCATGGGGATACAGAGACTAGTAGTGATTTGGTCCCATGAAGTGCAGCACCCAGGGGGCTGAAGGAACTTCCTCCTGCACCCAGATCACAATGCTTCAACTCTGCTCCTATGTCCTGAGCCTCTGCAGTTCCAGCAGACACTCCCTGAACTCCCAGGCTGGGCATTCTACCAGCTGCTCTGCCCAGTTACTGATCCAGCATGCCCATAAGCTCTGCCCACCTTCAGAGGGTACTCCCACCAACTGAGTCACATCAAAAGTCTGGCAAGCACCAGGGGTGCCCTGCCCTCTGAAATTTCAAAACTGGTGACACTAAGATGCAGAAAGACCAAGTGATTAACACCAGTCCTAGGTAAGATCCCAGGAGAGCCAGGCGGCCTTTACTGAGGAAGGGGCTAAGAGTGGGCCATAGGCCAAAGACAATGAAAGGGAAGCATGGGCAGCAGCAAGAGGGAAGAGGTTCTGACCTCAACGATCACCAACCCTAGGCAGAGGAAAGGCAGGTTATTTCCATGCTCCAGAAAAGAAGATATTAGGCTGAACTTCAGAAAATTGCCAATATTCAACCTTTCTTGACCCACAAAGAGGCAATTTCATGGGGCTCAACTTAAGTCTGGAAACTCAGTCAAATAATGTCAGTCAAGGAGCTGATGAGCAACAAGAGACAGAGGATGGGCCTTGGGGGAAAGAGTATCAAGTACCTTCTTTTCATTCTCATGGTTCTGTGCATATGTGACAATTCAACAGATACTGAGATCTAGAAGATCCATCACCCCTGAGAAAATTTCCCACCTGAGCCAAAGGAAAGACAGGACTCTACCAGCTCCTAAGAGTTCTGCAACCCATCTTCACTCTTCTCAGTTCCAGCCACTCTAGCCTCCTTGCCAGCATCTTGGCTGACTCCAGACACACCCCTCCCGCCAAGGCCTGTGTTCAGGCTGTTGCCTCGACCCAGAAAGCCCGCTGCTCACACTCCCCATCTCCTCAGGCCCAGACTCAAGTCACCTGCCCAGCACCACTGTCTGAAATTTCAACACCCTCCACCCTCCTGTGTACTTTATTCCACTTCCATGTGTTACCAGCTGACACAGCATGTATTTTCCTACTTGGCTACTGTGAAACCAACCTCAGGGCACCAGGAGGGGCAGAGCCTTGCCTGCCTTGCTCACTGCTCTATTCCCATACCTTGAACAATGCTCTGAACCCAGTGAAGAACTGGGACATTTAAATATCAGACAAGGGGGCCAGTTTGATAGTACAGCAGGAAGGGCTCTTGCTTTGCATGCTGCTAACCTGGTCTTGATCCCAGGCACCCCATTTGGTTCCTGGAGCCTGCCAGAAATGATCCCTGAGCACAGAGACAGGATTAAGCGCTGAGCACCACTGGGTATAGCACAAAACCAAAAAAAAAAAAAAAAAAATCAGAAGAATGTGGGGCCAGGCGGTGGCGCTGGAGGTAAGGTGCCTGCCTTACCTGCGCTAGCCTAGGAGACGGACCGCGGTTCGATCCCCTGGCGTCCCATATGGTCCCCCAAGCCAGGAGCGACTTCTGAGCGCATAGCCAGGAGTAACCCCTGAGCGTTACCGGGTGTGGCCCAAAAAAAAAAAAAAATCAGAAGAATGGCAACCAGAGAGTTAGTGCAGGGTTTAAGGCACATGCCACTTGTCTTGCATGTGGCAGGTCCCAGTTAAATGTCCATCACTGATGGTGGTCCCCCCACAGCACCACTAGAAGCGATCCTTAAACTCAGAGCCAGGGTCGGCCCCTAGCACTACCAGATATGACTCCTAACACCCAATTTTTTAATTAATCAGATACAGGGGTAATCACAGATGAACACAAACAAGTAAGAAGCTCATAGTCGGGGCCGGATAGATAGCATGGAGGTAAGGCATTTGCCTTGCATGCAGAAGGTCGGTGGTTCGAATCCCAGCATTCCATATGGTCCCCGGAACCTGCCAGGAGCGATTTCTGAGTGTAGAGTCAGGAGTAACCCCTGAGCGCTGCTGGGTGTGACCCAAAAACAAAAACAAAAACAAAAAAAAGAAGCTCATAGTCAATATAACAAAAGGAGTCATTTAAAAAATTATAGGGGGGGCCGGGCGGTGGCGCTAAAGGTAAGGTGCCTGCCTTGCCTGCGCTAGCCTTGGACGAACCACGGTTCGATCCCCCGGTGTCCCATATGGTCCCCCAAGCCAGGAGCAACTTCTGAGCACATAGCCAGGAGTAACCCCTGAGCGTTACCGGGTGTGGCCCAAAAACCAAAAAAAAAAAAAAAAAAAAAATTATAGGGGGCTGGAGTGATAGCACAGCTGGTAGGGCATTTGCCTTGCAAGCAGCCGATTTGGGTTCGAGAGTTCAATCCCTGGCATTCCATACAGTCCCCAGGCTGCCAGGAGTGATTTCTGAGCAAAGAGTGTGGAATAACCCTTGAGCACTACCGAATGTGCTCCCTCCCAAAAGAAATCCTGGAGCCATAGCACAGCAGTAGGGCACAGAGGTAGGGAGTTTGCCTTGCACTCGGCCAACCCTGTATGGACCCAGTTTGATTCCCAGCATCCCATATGGTCCCCCGAGCCTGCCAGGAGAGCTTTTTGAATGCAGAGCCAGGAGTAACCCCTGAGTACCGCCTGGTGTGACCCAGAAACAACAACAACAACAACAAAAAAAAAAAAAAAACATTTAATTAGATGTAGGGAGGTACAGTCTTTTTCAAAGTGGGTGATAACCCTCAAGGTCTGACACTGAACCATCTGGGGCAGCAGTAGCTGCAGGTACAAGGGGAAGGGGGGGCACTTATGTTTATTTGCTAAAATAAAGCAGATTTCCAGGGAACGCTGAGTAATTTTTTTTTTTTTCTGAAAAGGAAGCAGCAGACCAAGCAAGTCTGAGAACTGTTGGAAGTGAGGATGAAGTTCAGTGTTACAGAGTATGCCTATATGAATGAGATTCAATCCCCAGCACACTGGGGGGTAATATATATATATATATATATAAACCGTATTTTCCAGCATATAAGACGACTTTTTTTTTTTTTTTTTTTGGTTTTTGGGCCACACCCAGCATTGCTCAGGGGTTACTCCTGGCTGTCTGCTCAGAAATAGCTCCTGGCAGGCACGGGGGACCATATGGGGCACCGGGATTCGAACCAACCACCTTTGGTCCTGGATTGGCTGCTTGCAAGGCAAACGCCGCTGTGCTATCTCTCTGGGCCCATAAGACGACTTTTTAACCCATGAAAAACTTCTTAAAAGTCAAGGGTCATTTTATACACCAATATACAGTATGAAGCTTACTCCAGCTTCAGGGACTAGTGATCTGCCCCCCTCTTACCACCACATCCCATGCGGCTGCCAGGCATCATCACTCAGTCCTCTGCTTGTCCTGATTCATCTTTCAGGGCACATAGAGGAGCTGAGTTGCTGAGCACTGCATCCCATCCAGCCTCCAGGTGTCATAGCTGGCATGTGGCTTTCCAGTGCTCAAACCCTGTATTTTAAGAGGAAATGCCCAGTCATCTTATATGCCAGAAAAATCAGTAAATATATATAATATTATATACACACACACAATATTATATAATATACATTACAGCACATACATATATACCAGGGCCAGAGAAAGAAAGCGCAAAGTATAATATATGCCCTACATGTGCGAAGACCAAAGTTCAATCTCCAATACAACAGGGCTAAAGAGATAGTACAGTGGGTAAAGGATCTGCCTTCCGTGCAACTCACTAGGTTTGATTTCCAGCACCACATATGGTCCCCCACCCCTCCACTGGGAGTGATCCCTGAGCCCAGCCAAGTGCAGCCCCCGACCACGACTGTCTGAGCACCACCTGCTATGGGACCCAGTACTGTTTAGGAGACAACCCCCAACCCAATTATAAAATTAAGGGACCAAGAGAATTGTGCAAAGGGCAGGAGTACAGTTGTGCATAGTGAAAAGTCCAGGTTCGATCCCCAGCATCAAATGGTCCCCCAAGCACAGAGTCACAGAGTCCCTGAACACTGCTAGAGATGGCCCCAAACCAAAGTAACTTTATTTTTTGTTTTGTTTTGTTTTTGAGCCACACCCGGTGGTGCTCAGGGGTTACTCCTGGCTGTCTGCTCAGAAATAGCTCCTGGCAGGCATGGGGGACCATATGGGACACCGGGATTCGAACCAACCACCTTTGGTCCTGGATCGGCTGCTTGCAAGGCAAATGCCGCTGTGCTATCTCTCCGGGCCCCAAAGTAACTTTTAATTTGCTTTTTAATACTTTATTTTGAAAGGTTGTAAAAAATTTTAGCAAATATAGCTCCATTATTTGGGTTTTGCTATCTTCAGAAGAGGCCACACAGCTGCACAGGGACACATAAAAGAACTGGAGCTGCCCCGCCCACTTACCACAGGGCTCACCACAGAGGCTTTGAAAGACAGAGTGCAGGTGAAGACAGTACTGGTGCAAAGCAGGAGGGACAGTGGCCTCTGCCAGGCCTCCCCTCAGCCTGAATACCAGCGTGGTACTGAGGAACAGGGTCCTGGAGGCGAAAGCTGCTAGTCAAAAGGTGCAAATGTCCTTGCCCAGCAGGGTCAGACCCTCTACTCCATGCCACCCCCACTACTTCCCCATAGAAGTCATCCCCAATGCGGGAGCCCTCTGTTACTGACACTGCCACTCAAGAATTTCTGCCACATGTCAATTTAGAGATGCCCATGCCCCCCCCCCCACACACACACACACACAAACAAATTCAACAGAGGCCTCTCCTCCAAGAAGACGAAATGATGTGATGGGGGCTGTGTGTGTGTGTTGGTGTGTGCTTGTTTGCACAAAAGTGCTGGCTGCATGACAAGTATCAGCAGGTCCAAGCACTGGCTGCATCTTGCCCCTTTCTCCTTTTGTCACAAAGCAGCACAGAGAAACTGGAGGCACTTTCCCTGCCTACCACTGCAAAGGCAGGATTTTGGTTCCATGTGGGGACTTAACAAAGACCCATCAGAAGAAGGATCAGTTCCAGGGGAGGATGGGGAAAGGATCTGAGGCCTCCTGTAGAAACTTGTCTTCGGAAAAAATGTGGGAGGGACTGATCAGGTGTTGGAGGGAAATGGAGGGCGGGAGGAAGGACCTCAGCAAACCCTCAGATCAGAGCCAGGAACAATGGGGTGGGGGGCCTCACTGCAGCCTTCACCTGCGGTACCAAAGGAACTCCTAAAGCTTGGTTGAATGAAGACAAACAAGCAGCCTTGTTTTTATCAGAGGCAGGAAATCCCCCTGTGCATACAACTGAACTGAAAACGTAATGCTGTGTGGGCTTTGTTGTACTTGTTTCTACCTTTTAGTGATGAGGTATTTCAAACACACAACAGGGCAGGAGAGAAAGAACACAATGGAGAGGGCACTTGCCTTGCATGTGGTTGAAACAGATTTGACCCCTGGCACCCTAGATGGTCCCCCATGACCACCAGGAGTGATCCCTGAGCACAAAGTTAGGAATTAACCTTGAGTGTGCTCTGAGTGTGCTCCCCACCAAAATATAAACACAATGATAAAAAGAGTTTTATCAAACCCCCATTGCCTGGCTGCTGAGCTTCAACCCTCACCAACTCACACCAATCGCATTTCATCTCTTGGTCACCTCATCACACCTGACCCCTCCACTCCCTGCTCTCCTCTATATTTTGAAGCAAACCCCAAACAACTCAACAGTTCACCCACAGGTATGTCAGAATGTGTATTGTAAAGATAAGGAATTTGTTCTTAGCAGTGTCATAATATCACACCTAAAAAATAAATAATAATCCCTTAATATCAAATATCCAGATCATTTGTGTAGGTTTCAGAATCAGAAAACAAAATCTCATGCCTATGTGATGTTTGAGCCTCTAGAACCAAAGGACCTGTGATGGGATGTGGGACTAGCAGGAGAGCAACGATCACATGACATGGAGAGACCAGAGCTATCAGTCTGGGCCTGACTGTTTCCCCTGCCTCTCAACAAGGGCCACTGAGATAGTGCAGTGGATAGGGCAACTTGCTTTGCATTCAGCCAACCTGGTACCACATATGGGTCCCATAAGGCCCATCAGAAGTGATTCAAGAGCACAGAGCCAGGAGTAAACACTGCACAGTCAGGTGAGAGTGAGAAAGACTGAACTCCGGAGAAGACAGATAATTTGCTTTCAAGTATGGCTTTAAGACAGAATTCTTCTGAACTTCTGTCTCTTCTCACGAGAATCGGGAACAACAACTCACAACCAACACCCATGGGGTGATGAGGATTAAACAGGTTTATCACATGAGGTTCAGTATTGCCAGGTCTCCTGATTCATTCAGTCAACAGCACTAAGCACCATTTACACACCAGGCTCTGAAGGGCAGTAGGTGGGAAGGAGATTAAAATACTCATGAATCTTCACCCAGAGACAAGAACAGAACTGGTACCAGGCTAGGTCCTGGGGACAGGACATCTAGCACCTGCCAGGTTTGGGCTGGCAGCCCAGATTCTTTCTGGATGGGCTGAGGAACCCTGAAGCATGAGAGCAACTAGAATTCTAGAACAGTGATTTCTCCAGATGACAGCAGACACCAGGTCACAGCTGGCCCCTCCACAGTGATGTGCCCCTGCCTCTCCGGATCCCAACACGGTAAGAGCCACACACTGGCTGAGCTCACAGGGAGATTCACCACAATTCCCAGGAGAGGCTGAGGCCATGAGGGACAGAGCAGGTACATGAAAAAGAGACTTCTAGGGGGTTGGAGTTATAGCACAGTGGGTAGGGTGTTTGCCTTGCATGCAGCTGACCTGAGTTTGATCCCCGGCATCTCATACTGTCCCCCAAGCCTGCCAGCAGTAATTTCTGAGGGCAGAGACAGAAATAACCCAAGTGCTGCCAGGTATGGCCCAATAAATAAACAATAAAAATAAAAATTTAAATGAATAAGAGGCTTCTGACCCAAAGGAGTTGTTTAGAAATGAATTTCCAACAATCAAGCCCCTTTCTTAGCCTCCTCCACTTTTTTTTGGGGGGAGGGAGTGGAGAAGCAGGGAATTTGGGTTAAATCTGGAGGTGCTTAAGGGTTACTCCTGGCTCTGTATTCAGGGATCGCTTCTGATGAGGCTCAGGGACCATATGCAGTGAAAAGGATCAAACCGATGAGATGATTGCAAGGCAGGGGTCTCAAACTCGAGGACCGCGGGCCACTTGCAGCCGTTTTGTGGCCCTGCCCTAGAGGAATCTTTTTTTGTTTTATTCTGTTTTAGTTGTTTGGGTCACACCCCCCAATGTTTAAGGCTTACCACTGACTTTGCACTCAAGGATCACCCCGACTTTGCCTCCTGCGGCCCCCAGGTAAATTGAGTTTGAGACCCCTGTTGCAAGGCAATTCTTGCTGCTCTACTATCTCTCCAACCCCCCAACCCACACACACACACACCCTGCTTCCTCACCCTTGCTTCGTCCTTCCTCCCCACCAGTCCTAGAACTAAAGGATTATTTCCTCGCTTGGGCCTAAACCTACAGCCAACAAGAACACAACTCAAAGATGTAATCAGATAATGCTCTGAAATCCATATTGTGCTATGGTTTTCTCTGTTCAAAATTCAACCTTGGAGTAAAGGAAAGAACTCGAGTGGCAAAGTCCATGGCCCACAGGTACAAGAAGGTCCTGCATTCACTCCCTGGCATCATACATGCTCATCCCCTTCCCCAGTAGACGCAGACCCCACATGCACTAGCACCATTGCTGCCTATGTGGGACTGATATAACACCAGGGGTGGCCCAAAATGCACCGTCCGAAAACCAATAAATGTGGCCCCATACCAAAACCAAAGCAAAACCCAAATACCCTATGATCTCAGTCCCCTTAAATACCACCTAACACAACGCATTTAACAGTTTTAATGTCTCAGGGGGCTGGGGGGCCGAGAAATAGTACAGAAGTCAAGGCACTTGCTTTGAATGTGGCCAACCCCTGTTCCATTCCAACATCACTTGGTCCCCCCAACCAATGTCAGGAGGGTCCTCCACAAAGAGTTAAGAGCAGCCCATAAGCACTGCCAGCTGTGGCCCAAACTGCTGCCCCATCCTCTAAAAACAAACAAACAAACAAACAGGTGATACAGATGGATATGAAAAGTCCCTTGGACTTATGGGGAAAGTCAAAATGCTTTTTGGGTTACATGAGAGTCCCAAAGCCAAAGTACATGGTGACCCACACAAAGTGTGGCCAGTGCAAACAGAGATGTACTAGAAGTATAAAGTGCACAATGTGGGCTATCAATAACATGGATTAATCATGTTGAAATGGTAATATCTTAAATAAATCACAAATATTAATCTCCTGCTTCGTCCTTTGGAAACTACAGCCACTCTGATATGGTAAAAAACATCCATGAGCCGAACAAGTCAGCTCCCCCTGGGATTCCAAAGGATGGAAGTACGCCTTCTGCAACACAGTCACACCTGTGTCTACCTGTGGTGCCAGAACACACGTTAAGTTGGAAAAAACATTTCAGAGCTGGTTGAATGCATTGCACCTTCCCTGTTTCTTTGGCCCTTAAAAATACCTACAGCTCACAGCTAACCTGGGCAGTCCTTCATTTAAAAGATTGAATATGTTACATCACCTGGGCTCTAGACAGTCGAGATGCTAGGTCAGGGTCAGGCATTATCCTTTCATAGCTGGAATATGTTTTGCTGGACCAGAGTGATAGTGCAGCATGTAGGGTTGCTTGCCTAACTGGATTTGATCCCCAGCAGCCCATATGTCCCCCAAGCCTGCCACGTGATCCCTGAGCACAGAGCTATGAGTAAGCCCTGAGCACCCCCACAGAAAAACTAAACACACACAACAAAAAGGGTTTTTCTATCATAGCAGCCCATGATGCTATCTATCATGGTGCTTACAAATTCTCTCCCCACTATTAGTTCAAGTCCTTGCAAAACTCATCAAAATGAAATGAGACCCTTGTTTTGTTCACTCCTTTAACTTCACAACCTGTGGCTGACAATAGCAGGAAGACAAACAATTTTGTTTTCTTTGAGAACAGGCATTACTGAAGGGTCCCCAAATCTGATATGTGAAAATTAGCATATAAAAATTTAAGAAACCAAAGTAATAAATAGTACAGCAGGTAAGGCGCTTGCCCTTGCATGCAGCCAACCTGGGTTCAATCCCCAATACCTCATATGGTCTTTGAGTACAGAACTAAAAGTTAAGTCCTAAGTATTGATGGGTATGGCAAATTAAAATTAAATAAGGTCAGAACATGCCTACACATATGTACCAGCAAACTACAGGTTCTAGCATGCCTTGTACTTCTGACAGGAAGTGATGTTTCATGTTTCTTGTCAGCCCAAAGGAAAAGAAAGATCCCTCCTTGTATGTGAAGGGCCCCGACATAAAGGGCTGTAGAGGTAGTACAGTGGGCAGGGTGCCTGCCTTGCACCACTTATAAATCCAAATCCCCATCAGAAGTGATCCCTGGGCAAAGCCAAGAGTAAGCCCTGATGAGCTAGTGCAATAGCGCAGCAGATAGGCATTTGCCTTGCACATGGCCAACCTGGGTTTGATCCCCAGCACCATATATATTACCCTCCTCCCCCCAACCCCAGCAAGAGTGATTCCTGAGTGCAAAGTCAGGAGTAACCCCTGACTGCCACCAAGTATGTAAGAAAAAATGAGTAAGCACTGAGTACCACCAGGTATGCCCCAAATAAAAAAAAAAAATTATTAAAAACTATATAAGGGGGTGCTGGTTTTTAATCTGGGGCAGTGTCTTGTCATAGGACTGCTCTTTTCCAAATGCCGAACAGCAAACTTGTTGTTTCTGATTAACCTCATTTTTGTAGGGGCCACAGCAATAGTACAAGAGGTAGAGCATTTACTTCGCAAACAGCCGACCTACATTTGATCTTTGGCATCCCATGTGGTTCCCCAAGCCAGCCAGGAGTGATTCCTGAACGCTGAGCCAGGAGTAACTCCTGAGCACAACCAGGTGTAGCCCCAAAACCAAAAAAAGTAAAATAAATCCATGTTGTTGGTGAAATAACTGACAGCTTTTGGTTTGGGGTCAACAGAAAAAAACCAACTAAATTTCACAACAAAAACAAACCCCATTGTGTCTTCCTGACAGAAAATAGTGCCGTCACATCAGCATCCTCACATCCTGCCACAGATGATGTTGGAACTAAATACCAAAGTGATTCGCTGGTCAAACAGAAATGAGGGACTGGAAGGTTAATGAGCAGCTAGACACAACACTAATTCAAATCCTGGCACTGCATATGGTGCCCTGAATGAGCCAGAATTGATCAATCCCTAACACACACACACACACACACACACACACACACAAATGCGCACAAACACACAAGCATGCATTGTTGTGTACAGCTTAAAACTGCTTCCACCAGAATTGATCAATTGCCATCTACACACACACACACACACACACACACACACACACACATATACTCGCACTACGTCCACAGCCTAAACATCCTAAACCTGGTGAAGAAGGCCTGGCAAGAGGGCATCTGGCATGTGGCTGAAGAGCTGTTGTCTGGAGTCAGTCTCCTCATCTTTAAAATGAGTCTCATAAATACATCTTTTTCAGCCAGCATGAAATGCTTAGAAGTGTGTCCAGTATCCAGTAAGCACCAGTTACCGGTAACTACAATTGGTCTCACTGCTTTTCTTTTGTGGGGAGAGTTGGAGCCACACCCAGCAATGCTCAGGGGTAACTCCTGGCTCTGCACTCAGAAATCGATCCTGGCAGACTTGGAGGACCATATGAGATGCCAGGAATCGAACTCAGGTCCATCCTGGGTTGGCCGTGTGCAAGGCAAAACACCCTTCTTCTGTGCTATTGCTCCGGCCCATGGTCTCATTGTTTTTCAAAAAGAAATGGAAATCCTTCCTTTTCCAACTCCAATGCTGCAAATTTAATTCCACCTCTGGGCTTTTGCACAAGACCTCCACCCTGCCTAGAATGTTCTTCCAGCTCTTGGCACCATCAATGTCTCTTGCTTATGGAGATCTCCATTTACATGAGGAGACAGCCCTGATCATTCAAACTTTTCTCACCACCATCCTGCCTCAGCCACAAGATACCTTCACTGAAATTCCCCGGGAAACTTAAAACCACCTGATACGACATTGTTTATTATGTCTCCCCAGCTAGAATGTAAACTCGGAAGGCAAGGTTCTCGTTTGTCTGAACTGCTGTCAAGTTTATGCTTTAGTCACTATTTCACACTACCCACGTACTAAGATGAGCGCTGGTTGTGGAGTTTGTTTTTTGTTGTTGTATTTTTTTTGTTTTGTCACACCCAGTGCTGCTCAGGAGTTACTCCTGGCTCTATGCTCAGAAATTACTTTGGGCAGGCTCAGGGAACCATATAGGATGCCAGGATCATAGAGGACCATATAGGATCAAACTAGGGTCAGCTTCATGCAAGGCAAAACACTCTCTCTGCTGAACTATCGCTCCAGCTGGATATGTTCTGGCGGCAGTAAAAGGAGCAGAGGAGTGAGAGTAATTCAGTGCAGTCTTTTCAGACTGAAAAATGTGAGGTAGCGTTTCAGTCAGACCCATAGGTTGAAGGATTATGTCCTTCCATCAAGTGGCAAAATCTCCCCACAAATATAGGCACTTTGAACCTAACCTTCCTTTCCAAAAGAGCGAAAAAGAAAAGATTAGTATATGCATACAAGGTCCTCGCAGAGAGGGGAACACATCTGCCCAAGCAGCCAAAGCAGAGACGCCCACCACTGCATTCACCACTGCCCAAATCCCAAGGTGGCTAACACATGTCTGAGCACATGATTGTCTCTCCAGGTCAGAGGCTTGGGTTTTGTGTCTTGCTTTATTTTGGGAGACAACCACATCTAGTGGTCCTATGGTTACTCCTGGTCCAGAGGGGGAAGTGGGGGACACACAAGACAGCACAACAAGTGGTGATGCCAATGATTAAAACCCAGGATGCCTAGAGCCAAATGGCACAGCAGGTAGGGAGTTTACCTTGCTGAAGACAAACCCAGATTCACTCTCTAGCATCCCATATGGTCTCCCAAGTACTGCCAGGAGAGATGTCTGAGTAACCTGAGTAACCTCATCCTCTGATGAGGTCAAAAATAATAAACATAGGCTCTGGGGCTGGAGAGATAGAACAGCAGCAGTAGGGTGTTTGCCTTGCACACAGGTCCCCCCACCCCCCTGCCTGCCTGGAGCAATTCCTGAGCAGAGCCAGGCGTAACCCCAGAGCCTGGGCAGGTGTGACCCAAAAACAACAGCAAAAAAAAATTTAGGACTCTGCCTTCAGGCCCTTCCTGCTATCTTCCAGGCATTCCGGAGGAGAGGATTTTGTTGCAGTTGTAATTGTTTGGGGGCCACACCCAGATGTATTCAGAGCTAGTTCTGGACTCTGTACTCATGGAATCATTCCTGCCAGGCTCAAGGGACAATATGGATGCCAGAGATCAAACCTGGTTTGGCCACGTGCAAAGCAAGAGCCCAGCCTGCTGCACTATCGCTCCAGTCATGGAGGAAAGGGTTTTGAAGTAGAGCAGAACTCTCACTATTTTCCTTACATCTCTTTGAAATTTTTTTTACCATTTTACAGCAAATGTGTATTTCTTTGCCTAACTTTTTAAAAAACCAAATTCAACCCATTCTCACACATATACAAATTAAGACCAGGACCAAAGCAATCGTAAAAGCAAACAAAAACCTGTTAACAGACTGAGAGAAAGCAGAAATGCACAAACTGGTTAGAGCTAAAACAAATACTTCAAGGAAAATATCCTTCAATTCTTGTGTTAAAATGCAAATAATTTGAGGTCTGGGAGAGTTCCAAGGGTTGGAGCACAATATTGGCATACATAGGACACCAGGCTCAGTCCCTGGGATAGCATGGCACCTCAGCACCACCAAGGAACATCCCTGGCAGTTCTTGGCACATCTAAGAAGGATGTGCCCTGCCATATGCCCCCATAAAAGGGCTGTGGAGATGGCTCAAAGGACTAGAGTACAGTTTTGAGTGTAAGATCTCCAGTTCCACCCCTGGCACCCCATTATTGCCTAAGCACCTTGAGAGACTCTACGGACATGGATATAATCCTGGAGCAACACTGGTCATAGGACCCAAAACCAACCAACAAAATCCACAAAATGAAATTTAAGTTTTGTAAGTGATGCCTAACCAAGTTAAATTGTTGCCCAAGGCATGTCATTTTTCTTTTATGTAAGTTTGAAATAAATCAGCAAAATGTTTTCCAGGAAAAAAAAAAAAAGGCGCCACATTCTAAATTCCATTTTGATTTACCGCCTGACAACTGCAATGTCTGGAACACAGGCTCACATTTAACTTAGACCATTCCACCCCGATTGCTAAAAACCATGTGCTCTTGTCACTAACAATTAAAAGCAGGATTTTTTTAAGACTTTTATTTTTAAAAGTTTTACAAAGGAAAAACAAGTAAGCTTGATGACCATCACAAATGTGATTGAAACTACAGGTTCCCATCATCAAATAAAATCCCAATGACAGGTTTCTCACAACACTCAATCCAAATGGAGACACCCCCCCCCCCCAGATGAGGGCTACCTTCTCTTATCCAGATATAACTCTCTGACATAGTATATAACTTTTCACAAAAAAAATGTGAGCACGCGAGGCCGGAGCAATAGTATAGTGGGAAGGGAATTTGCCTTGCACACAGCTGACCAGCGTTCAATCCCCAGCATGCCAGATGGTTCCCTGAGCAGTACCAAGAGTAATTTCTGAGTACAGAACTAAAAGTAAGCCCAGAGCATAGGTGGGTGTGGCCCAAAAACCAAGAAAGAAAAAAAGAAGAGAGAAAGAAATTGAAGACTTGGCCTGAAAAAACCGTTGACAGGATCCTGCAAGTCAGGCTCTCAGGCCTCATGTGTGGCTCTTGCTGTCTGGCCAAGTCCATAATATCTCTCTCCCCACTAGGAAAACAACACTAATATGAGCATTGATTTTGGATGACTTGAAACGAACAGCTTGACCTTGTTGGGAAAGGCTACTTCCAACGCCACAGGACTCATCAGTATCTAGGAAATAGAGTCCATGATTGGCCCAGGCTGGAGAAGTGGCTTTTCTACGAGATAACAGTTTCATCCTTTCACCCATTACCAGGAACTGGGAAGACCGAGGAGAAGAATCAGCCTCAAGTAACTGGCTTAGGGTGTCAGCCCGTTTGCTGGTGATTACTGGGTCTGAGAAGAGAAAGCCATCAGGTCAAAAGGTTCAGGCTCCACATCTCAAACTACAGCTCAGTGGGCTAATATGGTTTTGAGTCAAGTGTAGGCAGCACTGGGACTGGACATAAGGCAAGAAGTGAAATTTGTGGAGGCTGGTTTGGTGGGGAGAAGAGTGTGAGAGCCCAGCAGGGGGCTGCTGAGAGCATGCCCGCACCATCTCTTCTCAGCCCCGAAACTGCAGTGTGGCCCACAATGTTAACCTGGAGGACTGAAATGGAGAAAGGGGCCACGAACCTGAACCCACGAACTTGAACCCACGCTGCCTTGTAACTAAAAACAGAAGCAGCAAAGGCCAATCAGGAAAAACAAGATATGCTTATTAAATGGTTACTGTGCACCGGGGCCAGTGCTAAACACTAACCATGAATTATCTCTTGGAATCATCTAAACAACCCTGGCGCAACAGCCCTGACTACCATTTCACAGATGGGACACTGAGGCTGGGAGTGAACATGTGGGGGAGCCCAGGCCTGTCACGTCCCTGCCCACATTTAGGCAGTCTTGGGGCCAGATGGAGAACATGAAGAACAATTACAATACATTAGAGCTGTTTCTTAGTGAGAGATGGCTCTGGACTAGGAAGACAATCTCAGCAAATCCTTCCAACCCTCTGAGACTGGTGTTGTTAAGCCCAAGCCACAAATAAGGCGTTGAGGCAGCAAGGAGAGGTCAACCAGACCAGTTCTGAGTCTGGCCTGCTGCAGAGATCAAGGCTACAGCCCCCAGCTCCCCCGTTGTTGAGGCTCTGTGGACCACTTTGAACCTAACAAATAAATGGTACATTTATAAAAAGCTGAAGACATGCCAGCAGCTGCTCTGAGAGCTGTACACATGGTATTCTCCATGAATCCTCAAGACACCTCTACGAAAGGGCGGTTAGTATTTTAGTATTTTCATAGCACCCTACAGAGAAACCGAGGCACAGAGAGGTTAAGTCAGTTGCCCAAGGTCACATAGTAGATACATGGCAGAAGCCAAAATGTGTCCCCGCGTCTCTGTCCGCCCCCCTCCCAAAAACCAAAGCCTTCATGAATAAAATAATTTCAGTTCATAGCGGCGACAACGCATGGAGTGCTTAAGTGTGGTCTCGGCTGCACACATGCAGCCGCTCAAGTAAACCTCTGCAGTTGATAGATCGTTCTCCCTCCCCATTTCTCAAGGGCTAACAATAGCGCATACACGTTGCAAGTGCCTTCTCGGTGGCCAATTCGCCTTTCTTCGCCCCGATCGCAACCTCTCAACGGAATGAATCCCTGAGCAAAAAGATGGTGACTCTTCTCCCTCCCGTCTCACCCAAGAAGAGACTAAGGAGGAGGAGGAGGAGGAGGGTTCGGCTCGGTGACCCCCCCGATCGCAGCTCTGGAGCAGCAATGCCAAGCAGCAAAAATAAAACCTCACGGACACCCGATTCCATGCATACTCCATGCATGCTTTTTTTTTTTTTTTTTTTTTGCAAAGCGCTGGGCTACAGGTCTGGAAAGTTGAGCCATGCGGGCATCACCAGCAGATCAGCAGTCCGGACGATCTGGTCCCGAGAGGTCCAGTCCCGGAGCCGCCGCCCCCCACAACCAACCGGTGCCTACACACACATACACACCCTGCCAAGCTACACATGAGCGGGGACCCCCTCGGGATGGGGTGGGGGGGATCCGAAGCTGCCATCGATTCCTCGCTAGCCTTGCGCGAGGCTTAGCCCTCGCACCCTGGCGCCACGTACCTCGAGTGGGAGTCCCGGCTTCCCACCCTTCCGAGAGGGATCGTCCCCCCCAAGACCGCGGGCGGTCCAGGGCGCCGTCCACGCCGCTCGCTACCTCGCTCGCTCGCTTGGAGACGCCGCCAGCTCCGGTGGCCCGAGTGACTTCCAGTGACTGCCCACTCTTGCAAGCCGCTTCGGAGCGCGCGGGGCCTTATGGGAATTGTAGTTTTCGCCGTGGGCAGCAGCTACTGGAAAGAGATGGGGGGAAAGAAGTCTTGCGCGCAAGGGCTGCCGGGAGTTGTAGGCGCACCGCGAGCTCCGCGTTGCACTCTGGGAGTTGTAGTCCACCTGTCGCCTCCGCGCCTCCTACCAGTGGCTCCAGGGCCACTTCCGTAGCCCTGAGGGGCGGAGGAAGGGAGGTGTGTCTGCTGAGACTCCCAACCCGGGGGCCGCGCTCCTTCCCGCAGAGAGCCTCTTGTCCCTCCCTTCTCCCTGAGGCGCGAGGTACTTACCCCGAGGGCACGCGCCTGCCTCGGGAGAGGCGGGGAGCCAGCCAGCCGGCGAAGAGCGCGCGGCTGGGGAAAGCAGCCGCGGAGCTGGGCAGCGGCGGCTATGCGCACTGGCGCACGCGCACACGCACGCGCACGCGCGCTCGCCGGCCAACTCCGGCCTCAATTGCCTCGGGTCCCCGCGGGGGAGGGAGGGGAGGACTTTTTCTTTTTTTTTCGTTTCGAACGCGCGCGCACGCTCTCCCCCGCCCCTTACACGCGACTACAGCCGCGCGCCACTGCGCACGCGCGTTGGCTCGCCCGGGTCAGTGAGCGCTGTGCGGGCTCTTGCAGGCTTAACCGCCTGTCATTTGAGTTCTCACACCGCCTCGCCGAGGTCGGAGCTGAGACGCTGCTTCTCCTATAGAGGTCGGATCCGAGCGTTAGGAGCAGCAGCACCTGAGTGCCTTCGTGGCCGCCCCCCACTTCGGGAGTCCAGTCGTTGCAGGTATAGGCACGCCCCCCTGAGATCCCTTCCCCATACCTTTGAGGCGATCACACACACAACCACACACACACACACACACACACACACACACACACAAACACACACACACACACCCTCTTTGATTTCCTCCCACCCCAACGCCAGGACTCACACACAGTCGTTGCAGGTATAGACACGCCCCCCTCAGATCCCTTCCTCACACCTTTGAGGCGATCACACACACACACACACACACACACACACACACACACGAGTCGTTGCAGGTATAGACACGTCCCCCTCAGATCCCTTCCTCACACCTTTGAGGCGATCACACACACACCATCATCTTTGATTTCCTCCCATGCCTATCACACACACACACACACACACACACACACACACACACACATTTCCTCCCACGTCAACACCAGGACAGGATTCCCAGAATTTAAGGGAACTGGATCTGATCGCTTCTGCCCAGCCTGCCCAGGCAGCTCCCAAATTTCTTCCTAAGGTTTCCTCTCTCCTCACCATCACCTAGGGGCTGCTGCACTGGAGAATCATCAGTTCTCTTCCATTTCTTCCTTCAGTTAGGGAATTCCCAGAGCAGCAATTCCTACAGCCTGGGAAACTTGGTCCGAGTTTACAGTACCTGCTTGACATGATCAAGGATCCAACCATGGTGGGGTTTTAATCCAGTCATTTTTACACATACACACACCATACGTTAACACAGTATTCCAATATGCACCTGTGGGCCACCTGCCCTGCACACCTGCCCACCGTCCCAAAGTTAGAACCAAGGCTGTCAACCAGGTAGGGTTTCAACCAACTGATCACCAGCACCAGGCGATCAGGACCACTGGATCATCAAACTGCAATGTCCTCTGGTCAGGAAGGATCTGAGAGGAGCAGAAAGATCCTACGGCGAGTACTCCATTTGCCTTGCATGTGGCTGAACCATGTTTAATCTCTGACACTCCATATAGTACCCCAAACCCTCCAAGAGTAATTAATCCCTGAGCAAAAAGTCTGGAGTAGGCCCTGAGCACCATGTGTGGGTCACCACCCTCCGAAAAAGAGGTCCTTCCTGTGTCATCCTTCCACAAAGATAGACTAGAAGCTAAGAAGCGAATTTCCCCTTAAGGAACTGGGCAGAGGGTCATTCATTTGCTAATTGTTCCAATAAAAACATTTAAAGCACCTACTTGATGCCTGGCTGGATGATTATGAAAACAGTCATCCAGAACTGAGCTCAGGGCTTCATATACATGTTTGGCATGTGGGAGGCTCCAGGAAGACCAACACCCAGTCCCCTCAGCACTGTCCAGAGCAAAAGTAACCCTGAATGCTGCTGACTCTACCCACACTACTAACCCCAAAGCAAAAACAAACACAAGAAATTAAGGCCAGCAGGAATATCACCAGGCCACTGGACAATTACAATCTAAAGTATTACTATGGTAATTGAAGGTGGGAAAAGCACACCCTGTAGTTGCTCCTGAGATGGTCCTGTGCAGAAACCCAATTTCCTACCTGCAGTGCACTCTATCTCTTTGCTCAATTCTGAAGTAGTACCAGCTGATAAAAAATATCCTGCAAACCGGGGCTGGAGAGATAGCATGAAGGTAAGGCATTTGCCCTGCATGCAGAAGGACGGTGGTTTGAATTCCGGCATCCCATATGGTCCCCCAAGCCTGCCTGGAGCGATTTCTGAGTGTAGAGCCAGGAGTAATCCCTAAGCACTGCCGAGTGTGACACAAAAACAAAAACAAAATAAATTCTGCAAACCACACACATACATATATAGTTATATATAATTTAGTTATATGCAAAACAAGTTAGAGCTGATGAGAAAGATTGATCTAAGAGGTCAAGGACAAGGCTTAATGGTATAGCATTTGCCTTGTATTTGTGAGGTCCTACGTTCACTCCCCCACACTGCAAAGAAAAGAAATACATATATTTGCCTCCATTTGTAGGGGTGGGGTGTGACTTGCAAATGTGAAGCTCTTCACCATCCTGATCCATTGGCACACCTTCACCTCTTGATCTTCACCTCTTGATCCAGCTGTCTGTTTCAAGGTTGAGGCACACCTAACTGTACTCAGAAAATGAAGCCAAGGCCCAAACTCTCACCTGTGTTCTCATCCTTGGCCTATGCAGTGATAGTCTTCTGCCATTACCTCTTTTCCTGAAGCTCCTTGCTTTGGTTATGGTTGGCACAGTGTTATTTCAGCAAATGAGAAAACAAGGTCGAGGCCGGCGAGGTGGCGCTAGAGGTAAGGTGTCTGCCTTGCAAGCGCTAGCCAAGGAAAGGACCCCGGCTTCCCATATGGCACCCCCAAGCCAGGGGCAATTTTTGAGCGCTTAGCCAGGAGTAACCCCTGAGCATCAAAAGGGTGTGGCCCGAAAAACCAAAAAAAAAAAAAAAAAAGAAAAAAAAACCAAGGTCATGTTGGGGTTGGGGAGACTGGTTCAGATGTTTCAAATTTGAAGCTAATGGGGTCTGGAATGTCGTTCAGTGGCAGAGTATATCTCTTGCATGCAAAGGACTGGAATTCAATTCTCGGGACCAAAAAAATACACATGTATATATTTGTTTATTAAAGTTAAAACTGAGGTATCAACAAAGGTATCCACTTGAGGTATGTGTTTAAGCAAAAGGTTGTAAACTGTCCAGTGTTCATTAATATGTTCAGATAAATTAAATACATCTCAGTGGCAAAGCACCTTGCCTTGCTACAATAGTTTGTACAATCTCTGGCACCCCACAACTGAGTATATGTGCAAATATCACAATTGTGTGGCCCCACGTGCAGGCACCACATCCAGGTGTCTTTAATTCTACTCTGGTCATCATGACAACAAAAAGGGAAGTTTTCTTTTTTTTTTTTTTGTGGTTTTTGGGTCACACCCGGCAGTGCTCAGGGGTTATTTCTGGCTCCAGGCTCAGAAATTGCTCCTGGCAGGCACGGGGGACCATATGGGGTGCCGGGATTTGAACCGATGACCTCCTGCATGAAAGGCAAACGCCTTACCTCCATGCTATCTCTCCGGCCCCAAAAAGGGAAGTTTTCTTTTTTTTTTTTTTTTTTTGGTCACACTTGGCAGTGTTCAGGAGTTACTCCTGGCTCTACACTCAGAAATTGCTCCTGGCAGGCTCAGGGGACCATATGGGAACCGCTGTCCTTTTGCATGCAAGGCAAATGCCTTACCTCCATGCTATCTTGCTGGGCCCTGTTTTTTTTTTTTTTTTAAATTAAAAATAGGGCTGGGGGGACGGAGTAATAGCACAGCAGTAGGGCATTTACCTTGAAAGCGGCTGGATGGACCTGGATTTGATCCCCGGCATCCCATATAGTCCCAGAACCACGAGTGATTTCTGAGCACATAGCCATGAGTATTCCCTGAGCGTCCCCAGGTGTGGCCCAAAAACAGCAACAAAAATAGGGCTAGAGGGGCCGGAGAGATAGCATGGAGGTAAAGCGTTTGCCTTTCATGCAGGAGGTCATCGGTTTAAATCCCAGCATCCCATATGGTCCCCCGTGCTGTGCCTGCCAGGAGCAATTTCTGAGCCTGGAGCCAGAAATAACCCCTGAGCACTGCCGGGTGTGACCCAAAAATCACCAAAAAAAAAAAAAAAAATAGGGCTAGATTGGATTGGAGCCTTGCATGCAGCTGACCTGGGTTTGATCCCCAGCATACCTTATGGTCCCCAGAGCACACCAAGAGTGATTTCAGATCATAGAGCAAGGTGTAACCCCTACACTCCTGTACCCTTTCTCCGCGGGGTGTAGCCAAAACAAAACAAAACAAAACATAGGTCTTCTTAAGTGATGGCTAACCTTTTTGAACCCGAGTGCCCAAACTGCCGCACAATGGCCAGTCCGGCCCTGTTGCCAGGTGAGCTGCAAAGCAGACACCGGCACACTCGCCTTCCGCCTTGCTGCATATCTAAATTGTGGACCTTCCCGTGTGCCAGCTGCAAGGCCTCGCGTGCCACAGCTGCCAAGCGTGCCATAGGTTCGCCATCGAGGGAGACTCTAGGATTAGTCACAAAAGCCAGAATCTGAAAACAACCCAAGAACAGCTCAATTATAACAGCTTATTATACAGGGGCCAGAGCAGTGGCGCAGGTGGTAGGGGTTTGCCTTGCTACCACTGACCTAGGACAGACCGTGGTTCTATCCCCTGGTGTCCCATATGGTCCCCCAAGCCAGGGGCGATTTCTGAGAGCATAACCAGGAGTAACTCCTGAGCGTCACCAGGTGTGGCCAAAAACAAACAAAAAAATACAAACTAAATGTGCTTATACATGGATGGATATGGGGAGTATTATGCTGAACAAAATAAGTTGGAGAGGGATAGACATAAAATCACATTCATTTGTGGGATATAAATATAAGATTGTTGGGGGGCCATAGAGATAGCATGGAGGTAAAGCGTATGCTTTGCAAACGCCTTGCAAAGGTTGGTGGTTTGAATCCTGGCATCCCAAATGGTCCCCAGAGACTGCCAGGAGCGATTTCTGAGTGTAGAGCCAGGAGTAACCCCTGAGCACTGCCGGATGTGACCCAAAAACCAAAAAAAAAAGATTGTTGGGGCCAGAGTGATAGCACAGTGGTAGGGCATTTCTTTGCACACGGCCAACCTGGGACAGACCCGGGTTCAATTCCTGGCATCCTATATGGTCCCCTGAGCTTGCCAGGAGCAACTTCTGAGTGCAGGGCCAGGAGTAACTCCTGAGTGCCACCCCAATAAAACAACAACAAAAAGGATTGTATGGCATCAGCATCCAGGGATAATAGAGACTAGGGCCAAAAGGACCAGCCCATGGTAAGAAGCTTGCCACAAATAGCAGAGTGTAGTTGGGACACTTCTCTATATAGTGGACACTATGACAATGAGAGTTGGAAATAATCACTCTGGACAAGAACTGGGTGCTGAAAGATAATTTGATATATATGATACCCGTTCAGTAACAATATCTAAAAGAAAAAAAGGGAGAGAGAAAAAAAAAGAGCAGGGAGGCTAGTGTGGAGGGCAGGAGGAGAAAACTGGCCTGGAAATGTGCACTGGTGAAAGGTGCTAACATTGTATGACTGAAATGCAATCATGAACAACTTTTGTTTGTTTGTTTTTTGGGGTTTTTTTGGGTCACACCCGGCAGCGCTTGGGTTACTCCTGGCTCTATGCTCAGGAATCGCTCCTGGCAGGCTAGGGGGACCATATGGGAAGCCAGGATTTGAACCACCGTACTTCTGCATGCAAGACAAACTCACTACCTTCATGCTATCTTTCCGGCCCTCTTGAACAACTTTTTAACTATGTATCCCACCATGGTTCAATTAAGGAATATAATTACATATATAATATATAAGTTATATATATATATGGTTCGAATCCCTGCATTCCATATGGTCCCCTGAGCCAGGAGCAGAACCAGGTGTAATCCCTGAGCATTGCCAGGTGTGACTTATAAACCAAAAAAATTTTATTTATTTATATATATATACACACACACACACACACACACACACACACACACACACACACAGGGGCCGGCAAGGTGGCTCTAGAGGTAAGGTATCTGCCTTGCAAGCGCTAGCCAAGGAAGGACCGCAGTTCAATCCCCCGGTGTCCCATATGGTCCCCACCAACGGGTGTGGCCCGAAAAAAAAAGAAAAAAATTAAATATATATATATACACATATATATTATATATGTGTATACATATATGTATATATAAACCTATTGCAAGGTTATAAAAAGGGCCAGGGCCTGGAACACTAGTATGCGGGGTAGAGTATTTGCCTTACACACCACCTACTCGGATTTGATCCCTAGCATCCCATAGGATTTTCCCCACCCATCCACTCCAAGCCCACTAGAAGTAATCCTGAGTGCAGGTCCAGGAGTAAGTCCTGGCCATTGCCAGGTGTCAGTGGTCAAAAAATAAAAAAACAAAAAACAACAAAAATAGGACAAGAGAGATAGTACAGCGGTGAAGGGATTTGCCTTGTATGCAGTCAACATGCAAGTTAGATCCTGGATCCTAAGCACAGCCAGGTGTGGCCCAAAAAGAAATGGGGCTGGAGTAATAGTGTGGCCAGTAAGGTATTTGCCTTGTACATGACAGTCTGGGTTAGATTCCCAGCATCCCATATCATCCCCAGGACCAGCCAGGAATAATTCCCAAATGCAGAGCCTCTGAGTACCACCTGGTGTGGCCCTAAAACATTACAAAAAATTAAATGAACTGATATAAGTGAAATGCCTAATACATTTTATTAGTTGCCTAATCAGTTTTGTATATTATAAGTCTCTATTAACTCAGCAGATACTAGCCCACTTTAATGTGTGTGTTTATTTTCCTTCCCTGTTTTTGCGGTGGTGAAGGGGAACACAAATGCATTGTTTAGCTGTGTTGCTTGCATACACTTGGTTGTGGTGTATCTGATCATATATTTGGGTATGGCACTAGAGTTTCAGTTGGCAGTACCACCGGTCTCACTCAAACCCTCACACACACAAAGCAGGTGCCCTGCCACTGAACTACATCCCTTGGCCTTGGAAAACGTTCTTTTTATTTTATTTTTTTGTAAAAGGCAGTTAAGTGTATTTCAGCCCTAACCCTAGTTTTAAGGACACCAATAAGGTAAAATTAGCATTCCTAAGACCTGGGAACAGACTTGGGCTCCTTATCAGTAATGTACTTAAAGAAAATAGAATAAGAGGGCTGATGGAGATAGCATGGTTTCTGCTTTGATTATTTTTTGGGGGGTAAGGAGGTTGACCACACTCAACTATGCTCTGGGGGCTATTCCTCACTCTGGGCTCTGTATGACCCTGGCAGTGTTGGGGGACCTTATGTGGTACAAGGGATTAAAAAAAGTGAAGTCAGGGGCCGGTGAGGTGGCACTAGAGGTAAGGTGTCTGCCTTGCAAGCGCTAGCCAAGGATCAGGACCGCGGTTAGATCCCCCGGCGTCCCATATGGTCCCCCCAAGCCAGGGGCAATTTCTGAGCCCTTAGCCAGGAGTAACCCCTGAGCATCAAACGGGTGTGGCCCGAAAAACCAAAAAATAAAAAAAAAAGTGACGTCAGTAGGATGCAAGGCAAGAGCCTTAAACTCCTGTACTATCTATCTAGCTCCTCAGGAAACAGCATTTATTTTGTTTTGGGGGTCACACCCAGCATTGTTTGGGAGTTTACTCCTGGCTCTGAACTCAGGAGTCATGCCTAGTGGTGCTTAGGAGACCTTATGGGATGCAGAGGATAGACGTTCAGGTTGGCTGTAAGGAAGGCAAGTGCCCTATCTGATATACCCTGATATGCCCTACCTGATATCTGGCCTTAGGAGATAGTTTTTCGAGGGCTGGAGTGCATGTCTTGTATGCAGAAGCCCCCAAGCTCCATCCTCAGGCCACATGTCAGCACTGCTGGGTATGCAAGCAGGCCCAGTGGCACTTTGTCAGGAAGTACACTAGAATGCACTGCAGCTGAGAAAAAGGATGTGATGCCAGCATCAAGGCCAACAAAGGCTTTTTCTAAATTGGTGACACCAAGGACCTGAAAAATAGTATATGGCGGGTAGGGTGCTTGCTGACTTGGGTTCTATTGCTGGCATCCCATAAGGGCCTGAGCTCAGCCAGGAGTGATTTCTGAGTACAGAGTCAGGAGTTCCTTGGAGCACTGCCAGGTGTGACCCAAACACTTAAAAATATTTAGCATTAGGGTGCCGGAGCAGTGGCGCAAGCACTAGGGTATTTGCACACGCTAACCTAAGACGGACTGTGGTTCAATCCCTGGCGTCCCATATGGTCCCCCAACCCAGGAGCGTTTTCTGAGTGCATAGCCAGGAGTAAACCCTGAGCTTCACCGGGTTTGGCCCAAAATCCATAAAAAAAAAAAATTAACATTTATCACCTTTGGATTATCAAGATATCAAGTCAAGACCATTAGGGTAATATTTCTGGAATCATTCTGAAACAGCTTCTAAAGCTAAGTATTAGAGAATTACATGTAGGGAGCATTTGGGGCAGAAACTTCCTTTGGGGGTAGCCCAAGGAAGCTGGTGTGTGGATGCAAAAGAGTGGCAAATTAGCAAGAGATTTATCTCTATAAACCCCTTAGGTGTCCAGTATCCCCCAGGGATGTGGCCCTGAATGGTCCTATCCTTTCCCTTTTGTAGGCTGGTCAAGAGAGGCTGGACCCAGGGGAAAGATTAGGAACAATGGGAACTGATGACAGTGACTGCAAATTGGCTACAAATGACTGTTCTCTCAGCAGCTTTGAGGCCTTGGGAGGGAGTCAGTGGGGGTAAATCTGCTCTCTGGAGCTCAGGGGCATCCATTGGAGGCGCAGGTTCTCAAGTAAAACCACTGGCTTCTGAAAGAGGGTCTGAAGGAGCATCACATGCAGGGTGGCAGAACAGAGTAGAACAAGATTAAACAGGAGAGCAGCGTGTAGCCTTGGAGAGAGAGAAGAGATGGTGATATTCGACAACCAGCCCCAATCTCCATTACATCAGGGCTTCATGATCTTTTTCCTCTAATGACCCCTTTTTGCCTGAGAAATTTTCTGGCTTTTCGTTTTGGCTTAATTGTATTTGAGGGCCACATCTGGTGGAGCATTAGGCTTACTCTTGGCTGTGCTTGGGGACCATATGTAATACAAGAGATTGAAGCAGGATTGATGACAATGAAAGGCAAACACCTTTTTTTTTTTTTTTTTTTTTTTGGTTTTTGGGCCACACCTGGCAGTGCTCAGGGGTTACTCCTGGCTGTCTGCTCAGAAATAGCTCCTGGCAGGCACGGGGGACCATATGGGACACCGGGATTAGTACCAATCACCTTGGGTCCTGGATCGGCTGCTTGCAAGGCAAACATGCTGTGCTATCTCTCCGGGCCCAAAGGCAAACATCTTAACCCCTGTATTATCTTTCTGCCTGTGCTTCCAAACTTTTTTCTTGGGGAGGGGGGTGTGTGTCACACCCAGCAGTGCTTAGGGGTTCCTCCTGTATGCTCAGAAATCGCTCTTGGCTAGCTCGGGGGAACCATATGGAATGCCGGGATTCGAACCACCATCCTTCTGATTGCAAGGCAAACACTCTACCTTCATGCTATCCCTCCGGCCCCTTGCTTCCAAAATTTTTATAGGACCAAAATGATAGCACAGTTGATAGGACACTTGCCTTGCATGTGGCTGAATCAAGTTCAGTCCTTGGCATTCCACATTATCCCTGAGCCCATTAGGAGTGATTCCTGAGTACAGAGCAAGGAGTAACCCCCTCTGCCGGTGTGAAGCCCCAAACCCCCCAAATTGTTTTTTATATGATCATGTGTATAAAAGTATATAGACACACAAAGTCAAACATTCACTGTTTGATTCAATAAATAAGAGACTTCTTTTTTGGGCCGAAGAGATAGCACAGTGGTGTTTGCCTTGCAAGCAGCTGATCCAGGACCTAAGATGGTTGGTTCGAATACCGGTGTCCCATATGGTCCCCCATGCCTGCCAGGAGCTATTTCTGAGCAGATAGCCACAAGTAACCCCTGAGCACTGTTGAGTGTGGCCCAAAAAACAAAAAACAAAACAAAAAAAAAAGTTCTTTTAAAACAAATTTCGCAATATCTACATTATATTATGACACCCCCCCCCCCTCATGGGTCCATGTTCCACAATTCAAGAAGCATTGTAGGGCCTGGAAAGATATGACATAGATAAAAGCATTTGCCTTACACACATCCAAACCCATTTTCTTTTTCTTTTTTTTCTTTTTGCTTGTTTGTTTGTTTGTTTTTGGGTCACACCCGAAAGTGCTCGAGGGCCACTCCTGGCTCTGTGCTCAAAAATCGCTCCTGGGCCCAGAGAGATAGCACAGCTGCGTTTGCCTTGCAAGCAGCCGATCCAGGACCAAAGGTGGTTGGTTCGAATCCCGGTGTCCCATATGGTTCCCTGTGCCTGCCAGGAGCTATTTCTGAGCAGACAGCCAGGAGTAACCCCTGAGCACCGCTGGGTGTGGCCCCCCCCACCAAAAAAAAAAAAAAAAAAAAAAGAAATTGCTCCTGGCAGGTTTGGGGAACAATATGGGATGCCCGGATTCTAACCACTGTCCGTCCTGGGTCTGCTGTGTGCACGGCAACTGCCCTACCTCTGTGCTGTCTCTCCGGCCCCTCAACCCAGTTTTGATCTCCAGTATCTACATGATCCCCTGAGCACCTCCAGGAGTAATTCCTGAGTGCAGAACCCTATCAACAGTATTGTTAATCATAGAACATAAAATAAAATAGCGATAGCACAGTGGCCTTGCACACTGTTGACTAGGAATGAACTCGGTTCGATCCTGGCATTCCATATGGTCCCCCAAGCCTGTGAGGACTGATTTCTCAGTGCAGAGCCAGGAGTAACCCCTGAGCACCGCCGAATATGGCCCAAAAACAAAACCAAAAGCCAACCCTCAAATTTTTGGGCCTTTGCCTCAGAATTTTCCATTTAGAAGGTCCAGTGGGGGTTTAGTAGTTTGCATTTCTATCATGGTCTCAGGTTTATGCTATTGGCGAGAACATCACAATTTGGGGGACCTTTCATTAAATTGCAAATCTGGCTAGCACAAAAATGGCCTTCATTGCCCTCTGCTGGCAGGACTACGAGTTTATCGTTATACATTTCCAGAGTAACTGATACCAAGTATCAGTTGGAAAGAAATGAGTGTTCCTTTTCTGAGAACCAGGCCAGCCTAAATAGAACAATAATCATTGTTGTGTCGAAGTGTACTTGAAAGGGTATTCATGGGGCCAGAGGGATAGCACACGGGTAAGGCGTTTGCCTTGCACATGGTTCAACCCAGGACTGACTCCAGTTCTATTCCCAGCATTCCATATGGCCCCCATTTCTTTCTTTCTTTTTTTTTTTTTTTTTTGGTTTTTGGGTCACACCCGACAGTGCTCAGGGGTTACTCCTGGCTGTCTGCTCAGAAACAGCTCCTGGCAGGCACAGGGGACCATATGGGACACCGGGATTCGAACCAACCACCTTAGGTCCTGGATCGGCTGCTTGCAAGGCAAACACCGCTGTGCTATCTCTCCGGGCCCATGGCCCCCATTTCTGAGCACAGAGCCAGGAGTAACCCCTGAGCGCCGCTGGATGTGGCTAATAAAACTGAAGGAAGGAGGGAGGGAGGGAGGGAGGGAGGGAGGCAGGGAGGGAGGCAGGGAGGAAGGAAGGAAGGAAGGAAGGAAGGACGGCAGGAAGGAAGGAAGGAAGGAAGGAAGGAAGGACGGACCTGTCCTCTTTCCCCAAGGACCCCAACCCCTCTCAAACTGGGGCCTGAGAGAAAGCACAGCTGTAGGGCATTTGCCTTGCACACAGTCTATCCAGGACAGATGGTAGTTCAAATCCCAACATCCTATATGGCCCCCCATGCCTGCCAGGAGCAATTCCTGAGCACAAAGCCAGGAGTAACTCCTGAGCACCACTGCGTGTGACCCCATACCCAAAAATAAATAAACAGATAAACAAATAAATAAAAATAAAACTCAGAAGCTAGAGTTTATTAATAAATTCTAAGAAGTTAGAATTTATAGCAGTTTAATTAGATTCAGGTCCCTTCAATAGTAAGGCCTCTTTTATCCATGAACAGTGTCACTCATCCTCCCTCAACCTGACCCTTAATGCTAAATCCAGTGTACTACTAAGTTCTATTCCTTGCCATGTGCTCACCCCCAGTGTATGATGGCCTGGTGTTATCCCTATGTTATATTCTAGCCAATATACACTTTCCTAATCTGAAATCTTGTCCCTGGGCCTCTATAGGACTATATTCCAGTAATATATTCTTTGTAATCCCAATTTTCCTTAGTCTCTAGCTATGGCCACATGTGTGTGGGTGAGATCCCTGTTCTGCCACCAATCTGATGTAAGAATACTACTTGGGGGGGGGGCATGGATCGATAGCACAGTGGTAGGCCGCTTGCCTTGCACGAGGCTTCCCCAGGATGGACACCGGTTTGATCCCCAGCGTCCCATATGGTCCCCAAGCCAGGAATGATTTCTGAGCGCATAGACAGGAGTAACCCCTTAGCATCATGGTCACCGGGTGTGGCCCAGAACAAAAACAAAACAAAACAAAAAAAAGACTACTACTTGGGAAGGAGAAAGTGGGGAAGAATGGAAAGGTGAAAGGGAGGAGGAGGAGAAAGAGAAGGGAAGAGATAATAGGGGGAATATATATATATATATATATATATATAAAACCTAGCTGGGGGGAGGGGAATTCCCTTATCTGCTGCTGCCTACCACCCCAGCCATATCATTATCTATCTTTCTTTTTTTTTTTCCTTTGGTTTTTGGATCAGACCCTGCAGCACTCAGGGGTTACTACATAGGGGCACTACGCTCAGAAATTGCTCCTGGCAGGCTCGGGGGATCATATGGGATGCCGGGATTCAAACCACTATCCTTCTGTATGCAAGGCAAATGCACTACCTCCATGCTATCTCTCTGGCCCACCATTATCTTTATGAGAGTTATTACTATTATTATTATTATTATTATTATTATTATTATTGATTTACTTTACTGATTTAAAACAATCAGATTTTTTCACCTGAGCACCATCAGGTGTGGCTCCCAAACCAAGACAACAGCAACAAAATATAACAAGTCCATCTGACACACTACCCTTTCACTCCTGCTATATCATCAGGTCATGGTAATCTCAGTCCTGTAATCAAAGCCCAAGGTTTGCCATTATTCTATACTGTCAATACCACAGTGTTTTTCTTTTATTTGGGGAAAGCAGGGGTTAGGTCAGATCAAGGAGCTATTCTTGGTTCTTTGTTCAGGAATGATCCCTGGTGGTGTTTGGGGGGGACCAAATAGTGGTTATAATGTTCTCTCTCTCTCTCTCTCTCTCTCTCTCTCTCTCTCTCTTTCTCTCTCTCTCTCTCTCTCTCTCTCTCTCTCATCTTTTTCCCACAGTTTCTTCAGCAGTGGTCACAAGAAAGTCCACAGGATAATCAGCAATGACTGCTCCCAGACTCATTCCTCTGTGGAAGGATTTTAAATACCACTTAAATGATGCAATAGAAAGTCAGGTAATTTTTCTGTAGCATATAAGTAAGTCTTCAATCTTAATCCATGGTATGGGCACTTCAAAGGAGCCATAGATTTTTCATGAAAGTAGGAAGAAGGTGGAGTAGACCATAGAGATAGCTGTCAGTTTAGTAGGAAGTGAGCCATCAGATTTCAAGAGTATAGGGCTGCATTAGATTATTTTGGATACTAGAGATCTACAGGCAAAGAAGAAAGATGTATACTATCCCTAAGGAAACTATGTTTGGGAAGTGATGGAAGAGGGAAAAATAGGTAAACATAAAGATAACATCTAATTTCTTCAGTGTTTCTCATTTTCATACTTCCTGTAGGTAGCCAGGGTATATGGGGTAACCAAGTTTAATTCAATAATTAATTAATTCAGGGGCTGGCAAGGTGGCACTGGAGGTAAGGTGTCTGCCTTGCAAGCGCTAGCCAAAGAAGGACCTCGGTTCGATCCCCGGCGTCCCATATGGTCCCCCCAAGCCAGGGGCAATTTCTGAGCACTTAGCCAGGAGTAATCCCTGAGCATCAAACGGGTGTGGCCCCCCAAAAAAAAAAACAACAAAAAAATTCTTAGATTAATACTTCAGAATGACTGTCAAATCTATTTTAAGTAAAAGTTACATCTTTGAATTTTGCTTTAAAATATTATGTTCATATTATATGGGTACATATATGTTTGCTATTTTAAATTTGTGCTTTTATTTTAAGCTTGTCTCACATTTTCAACTGTTACTAGTTTTGTACATGTAGAATATTTGTTCTAATCTAGGGTGTTTGAAACTCTGGGGTAATGTAACAGCAGAATATCAGTTAGGGGGTCTTCCTGTATCTCCACCACAGATAGGTTGTTTCAGCTAAGCTTGGGATTTACACTTTGTTGTATGTTCAGAAGTTGATACATTGAGTGAGAACTTGATTGAAATAACAAAATAGTTTATATCTGTTTTTTTTTTTTTTTTTTTGAGTCACACCTAGCAGCACTCAGGGGTTACTTCTGGCTCTGCACTCAGAAATTGCTCCTGGCTTGGGGGACCATATGGGACGTCAGGGGATCAAACTGTGGTCCATCCTAGACTAATGGGCACAAGGCACAAACGCTTTACTACTTGTGCAACAACTCCGACTCCAAATATATCTTCTTCTTTTTTTTTTTTTTTTTTTGGTTTTTGGGCTACACCCGGCGGTGCTCAGGGGTTACTCCTGGCTGTCTGCTCAGAAATAGCTCCTGGCAGGCATGGGGGACCATATGGGACACCGGGATTCGAACCAACTACCTTTGGTCCTGGATTGGCTGCTTGCAAGGCAAACACCGCTGTGCTATCTCTCCGGGCCCCAAATAGATCTTCTGAATTTATTTATTTATTTTTTGGTTTTGGGCCACACCCGGTAACGCTCAGGGGTTACTCCTGGCTATGCGCTCAGAAGTCGCTCCTGGCTAGGGGGACCATATGAGACACAGGGGGATTGAACCGCGGTCCGTCCAAGGCTAGCGCTGGCAAGGCAGACATCTTACCTCTAGCGCCACCACGCTGGCCCCATCTTCTGAATTTAAATGGTTAATGCTTTCCAAATAAAAACTGTTTGGCTCCAAAAAAAAAAAACACACACACACACACAAAACAATGATAGTGGAAGGTAAACATGGTGGGACATTGTCAGAGAAACTAGCTCTCTAGGAAGAGGGATTTTTCTTCTTTCCTTCCTTCTTCCTCCCTCTTTCTTCTCCTTCCTTCCTTCCTTCCTTCCTTCCTTCCTTCCTTCCTTCCTTCCTTCCTTCCTTCCTTCCTTCCTTCCTTCCTTCCTTCCTTCTTTCTTTTCTTTTTTTTCTTTCTTTTTTTTTTTTTTTTGTGGTTTTTGGGTCACACCCGGCAATGCTCAGGGGTTATTCCTGGCTCCAGGCTCAGAAATTGCTCCTGGCAGGCATGGGGGACCATATGGGACGCCGGGATTCGAACCAATGACCTCCTGCATGAAAGGCAAACGTCTTACCTCCATGCTATCTCTCCGGCCCTCTTTCTTTCTTTCTTTCTTTCTTTCTTTCTTTCTTTCTTTCTTTCTTTCTTTCTTTCTTTCTTTCTTTCTTTCTTTCTTTCTTTCTTTCTTTCTTTCTTTCTTTCTTTCTTTCTTTCTTTCTTTCTTTCTTCCTTCCTTCCTTCCTTCCTTCCTTCCTTCCTTCCTTCCTTCCTTCCTTCCTTCTTTCTTTCTTTCTTTCTTTCGTCTTTCTTTTTTTTTTTTTTGGTTTTTAGGCCACACCCGTTTGACGCTCAGAGGTTACTCCTGGCTATGCGCTCAGAAATCACCCCTGGCTTGGGGGGACCATATGGGACACCGGGGGATCAAACCACGGTCCATCCGCTTGTAAGGCAGACACCTAACCTGTAGCGCCACCTTCCCGGCCCCTCTTTCTTTCTTTCTTTCTTTCTTTCTTTCTTTCTTTCTTTCTTTCTTTCTTTCTTTCTTTCTTTCTTTTCTTTCTTTCTTTCTTTCTTTCTTTCTTTCTTTCTTTCCTTTCCTTCCTTCCTTCCTTCCTTCCTTCCTTCCTTCCTTCCTTCTTCCTTCCTTCCTTCCTTCCTTCCTTCCTTCCTTCCTTCCTTCCTTTCTTTCTTTCTTTCTTTCTTCTCTCTCTTTCTTCCTTCTTTCCTTCCTTCCTTCCTTCTCTCTATTTCTTTCTTTCCTTTTCTTTCTTTTTTTTTTGGTCACACCTGGCAGCGCTCAGGGGTTACTCCCTGCTCTACACTCAGAAATCGCTCCTGGCAAGCTCAGGGGACCATATGGGATGCTGGGATTCAAACCACCATCCTTCTGCATGCAAGGCAAATACCCTACTTCCATGCTATTTCTCCAGCCCATCTTCCTTCCTTCCTTCCTTCCTTCCTTCCTTCCTTCCTTCCTTCCTTCCTTCCTTCCTTCCTTCCTTCCTTCCTCCCTACCTTCCTACCTTCCTTCCTTCCTTCCCTTTTTTTTCTTTTCTCTCTTTCTCTCTCTCTCTCTCTCTCTTTTTTTTTTTTTTTTTTGGTTTTTGGGTCACACCTGGTGACTCTCAGGGGTTACCCCGGCTATGTGCTCAGAAATCACTCCTGGCTTGGCGGACCAATGGGACACCGGTGATTGAACTGAGGTCCGTCCTGGATCAGCCACACACCCTACCACTGTGCTATTGCTCTGGACCTCGGATTTTTCTTTTTTTGATGTTTTATTTTGTTTTGGGGCCACACTTGGCTCTGTGTTCGGGAATCATTCCTGGTGGTACTCGGGACCATATGGAATGCTGGGGACTGAACCTGGGTTGGCTGCTATGCTATCATTGCAGCCCCTGATGTCTTTTTAAAATATAAAATAAATTATTTAATTGAATCACTGAGATACACAGTTACAAAGTTGTTCATGATTGAGTTTCATCATACAATGTCCAACACCCTTCACCAGTGCACATTTTCTGCCACCAATGCCCCCATTTCTAGCCCACCCTCCCCTGCCTGCTTCTATGGCAGAAATCTCCCCGCACTCCCAGAAAGAGAGATTCTTCTAAAAATATAAAGGTTGGCTCAGAGTAATAATACAGCAGATTGGGAGCTTGCCTTGCATGTGGCCAACTCAGGTTTGATCCCCAGCTTCTCATATGGTTCCTTGAACTTGCCAAGAGTGATTCCTGAGTGCAGATTCAGAAAGTAATTAACCCCTGAGTATTTCCAGGTGTAACCCAAAATAAAAAAACTAAAAACAGACAAGAAAGAAGAAGATATGAGAAAATACTTGCTATGGTTGGCTCTGTAGCAAAGTAACCCAGGTGCAGGTTTCCCAGGACATGGTTTAACACTACAGGATAATAAATGCACAGTATCTGTCTATTCAGTCATCCTTTGTGAAATATAAAGGTAATGTAGAGGGCTAAAAGCTTTATTCAATTCAGTTTCAAATCACTTATTTATTGATTTTCAGGCCACTCTTGGCAGTATGCACTCTTAGCTTTCTGCGTAGCTTCTGCAGATCCTTTAGTTCTAGTTTTTTTTTGTTTTGTTTTTTTTTTTTGTTTTGTTTTTGTTTTTTTTTTTTTTTGTTTTTGGGCCACATCCAGCGGTGCTCAGGAGTTACTCCTGGCTGTCTGCTCAGAAATAGCTCCTGGCAGGCACGGGGGACCATATGGGACACCGGGATTCGAACCAACCACCTTAGGTCCTGGATCGGCTGCTTGCAAGGCAAACACCGCTGCGCTATCTCTCCGGGCCCTAGTTCTAGTTTTAAGTTATAATAGTTTAAACTGACTATAGGTAAATTGAAAAATAAGATGAGTGAATAAAGTAGTATACTTGTCTCGATGATTTGCATTAGATATCCACATTTTAATATAAAGAGAAATATTGGAGGATAGGTAAAGCCAACTTCTTTTTGGGATGGGCATTGTTGTTTTTTTTTCCTGTGCTTATACTATAATATTTGTCCATAGAAGTCCTAATTAAGGGGTTTGGTTTGCTGTGCTGAGGATTTTTTTTACATGCTTATGAAGGATAAGGCATCCTGCCAATATAAATTGTATAGATGTAGGTATAACAGGAATAGTCTCTGTGGTTTAGGCATAACTTTGGGAATTATTTTAATTGTGATATGTGTGAGAATGCGACCTGACCTCTTATATTTATGCCATACTTCTTTCCAGGAAAAAATTGAAGATCAAAAGGATGATTTAATTATCCTCAGTGACCGTTCACAGATATTGTACAGAGATTCTCGCTATCCTCAAAATATGCCACTTATATGCCATTATGTCAGTGATGCCAATTTTTTTGTCTCCTTTTCTTGGATAACAGCAGGCACAAAAGAAATACAGGTAACATTGTGTGTGTCTTTCTTCTCCTTAATCTTCGCTCGTTCTTTGTTTGTTTGTTTGTTTGTTTTTGTTTTTTTGGACCACACGGGTGAAGCTCAGGGCTTAGCTACTCTTGGCTCTGTGCTCAGAAATCGCTCCTGGCTGGGGGGGACCATATGCTAGGGGATCGAATTGCGGTCTGTCCTAGGTCAGCCACGTGCAAGGCAAATACTCTACTGCTGTGCTATCGCTCTGGCCCTCAGCTCATTCTTTAGGGTATATGCCCACATAAGCTCTCACACCAAATTGGCAAAGAAAGATTTATCCTTGAAAAAAAAATCTGGATTCAGGATTTTCCTGCCATTGACCATTCTCCAAGGACACACTACATGTTGAATAGATTTTATGGTTCCCCTAAAGTAGGATACGGTTAAGGAAAGAGCTTTCCTTAACTTTCCTAGCTTTCTACTCCTTTATTTGCAACCATTTTAATCAGGGGAGCTTTAGTTCTAATCTTCCAATTTTTCTGCTTAGCATCAGAAAAGGGGAAAATGGCTCAATAGTCTACCCTTTACCCTTTATCTTTTCTGGCCTACTTTTGTTTGTTTTGGTTTTGGTTTTTGGGTCACACCCCATGGCACTCAGGGGTTACTCCTAGCTCTGTGCTCAAAAATCGCACTGGCAGGCATGGGGGACCATAAGGGATGCCAGGATTCAAACCACCATCTGTGCTATCTCTCTAGCCCTTTCTAGGCAACTTGTTTTGTTTTGTTTTGTTTGGGTCACACCCAGCAGTGCTCAGAAGTTACTCCTGGCTCTGTGTTCAGAAGTCACTTCTGGCAAGCTCAGGGGACCATATGGGATGCCGGAATTCAAACCACCATTGGTCGGCCGCTTGCAAGGCAAACGCCTTGCTGTGCTGTGCTATCTCTCCGGCCCCTCTAGGCTACTTTTATCTTTTTTTCTTTTAGGCTGTAGCATGGATGAAGAACAAAGACGAAGACATGGTTGAGAAAAGAACATTCTCTATGACGGAACGTTTGCCTCCAGTTCAATCCATGGTTCATACTGGTTCCTTTCATATTATTGTGGCCTACTGTGGTGACCTGAATCTTCGACTCTTTGGGGACCACTTTCGGGCATTCAAGCCCTTGGGTATAGTTCCATGTCGCTTCAATATCAGCTGCCTGTGCTATGACCCAGAAATGAAGATGCTTCTGACTGGTATCATGGGGGGAGTCGTCTCTTGGATCATAGAGCAGAGTGGCAGAGGCCTCCAATTAGCCTACACAATGTCCATGCCTGGTGATGAACTTGTCCAAGACATCATGTTAAATGGTCCAAATGGCACCCTCCTAGCTCTCTGTGAGTCGGTGGTGAGGGTTCTTGAGCGCCAGGACAAAGGAAAGCTGGCAGAAGTAAAGAAGTTCACATCCATCACCAGTGGCTCCTCTATTACTTGCTGTCATATCTGTTTTGGTCAGGGCTTCCTCTATGCTGGAAATAAGACTGGGGGAGTCCAAGTATGGAACCTTCGACGGGGCCAGTCTCTTCACAGTTTCATGGCCCATACTTTATCAGTGATATGTATCCGTAGTCAGCCAGAAGCCCACACCTTGTTAACAGGTGGCATGGAAGGTATAATCAAGGAGTGGAACCTGACTTCAGGGAACCTGTTGCGGCGGCTAGATCTTGGCGAGGAATTGTTCGCACTCCAGTTCATTGATGCAGTTACTTTCTTCTGCCAGACAGTCCATAGTTTCTCCTTGCGCCGTATGCCCTGCTTCTATAACCTCTTCAATGTCTGTGGTGCTCCACCCAGGCAACTGCAGCGTGTCCACTGCAGTGGTAATTGTTTCCGGATCCTATGCCTTACTGAGGATGGCTTGATGCACTTTATATCCCCACTCACAGGTGAACTTTTGATTGTCACCTGGCCCTTCCTATTATTGGACAGGGCTGTGGATTGGGCCTATAATCCAGAAATCCAGGAACTTTTTGTAGCAGCAGGTAATGCTGATATACTGGTATTTGACACCACTCGCAGTCCTTGCCCAGTTAAGTATATCCTATGTACCTCACCAGACTCTCGAGACAAGATACAGTGTCTGGCTTATGGGAATATCTGCCCAGGTTATGGTGTAGAAGGACTGATATTCTCTGGTCACCGGAGTGGTATGATCAAAGTACTCTCCCATCAAAACTTTGCCCGAATAGAGAAATTCATGCATTATGGGGCTGTATTGGCACTCTCTACCCTTCCTGGAGGGCAGTATAATGACAGAAAAAACTCTCTGCTCTGTTCCTATGGAACAGATGATTATATACACCTGTCAGAAGCTATGTTTGAGGCTAAAAGGGTAAGTCTGTATCCCCTCACTAGTATTCTCAGCAGCTGTCACCTAAGACACCTGATGCTCTTGCCCAAGTTTGTTGGTGCCATCACAAAGTCGAACTGCCTACGTATCTGGAAGTTTAGTGATTTTCTATCTTCTCAAACTCAAGAAGGTGCAAAATTCATAGAGACACTGCCTCTGCACCAGTGTAAAATCACATCTTTCGATGTCTGCTTGTCTTTGAAACTTCTTGTCACCCGTGGTAATGATGGCTCTGTCCGGGTATGGAACTTCCATGGTAAACTCATAACCTTGCTGGACTCATCATTGCACTTTGGCCCAGTCTGCTTTGCAAATGATCGAGGAGATCTGCTTGTGACTTTCAACCAGAGCCTTTATCTGGTGTCTTGTTTAAAACTGCTTCCTATAAGCCTTTTAATTAATCTTTCCTTTATGAGCATTATAGATGATGTGCCAGAACTTCCAAAACCTTTTACACCAAGTTTCTTCTTCTCTTTTGAGATCATGCTTGTGCCCAAGTATAACTACTGTGGATACGGGAAACAAGAGTTAGTGGGACTATATAGTCTTGTCAATAAGCGGGGAATTGCTTTTGACTATACTGTGCCTCATGTCATAGAAGAAGATGAGCAAGGAAGCACCGTTTTTGTGCCTAAAATCAGGTACGAATCCCAAAGTCAGATTTGGGATGCTGATAAGATGGACAAAGAAGAGCCTTATTATGAGGTTACTCCTCAACTAAAGCTAACTACCTGGGATGGACTCAACCCTTATCAGATATTGAGGTCCTACTTTGGTCAGGGACAGAAATGGCCTATTGCTCCTGATTGTTACATCCCCAACTCAGTGATTCGTGCCCGACTTTGGCCAGACGGAAGCCCTGTATTCCTGCAATGTACTCTTCACTCACCCGTACGGGTATTAGATTGGGACAAATCTGAACAATTCTTTTTCTGGCAGAGTGAGACAGGCATTAGGGAACACCATATAAAGTACAAGGAGGAAGATGACTTCCTAGATAGAAGACTCTCTAGTGATCACACCTACTCAATCCTTTTAAGTGTAGGAAATCGCAATTGGCTGGGAAGAAGGATGAGTGAAATGGCTCTTAATAGCCTGATTGATACAATCCTTACTATTACAGCTCACGCAACTCCATTAAAGTACCAAACCTGTGTCGGTGTGCTGGGGCAAATCTTTGCCACTTACCAGGTATCTCCAGCCATGCGCTCTGAAGTCGTCCGTCGACTACTGGATGATACCATCAATTCCAATTCATTGATCCGAGAGCTAGCCTGGGAAGGATTCAAACGTTTAGGAATAATTACTCATCTCTTTGCTGTGCCTCTGGCAAAAGGATTATTGGACAAGGAGCAGAACGTGAGGGAAAAGGCCCTCATCCTCATGCCTGATACTGGTATCAACTGTAAGACTTCACTCTTAAATTTGATCCAGCACCGAGACACATTCCGAGATATGCAGTAAGTTCTTTGTGCCTTCCTAAATTCTTTACTAGTTTCTGATTTTCTTCTACCCTTTCTCTAATATCCCAGACCCTTCCCTTGCTCTTGACCCCATTCATGAGTTCTTCTTTTTCTTTTTTTCTGATTCATAATCATTTTTTCATTTATAGGCTATCCTGACAATTCACTGACCTTAGTATTTATTCATTATAATAAACAGCATACCTTATTCAGTATCTTTCCTATTCCTATCTGTCCCTAACTTTTCTTTTCTTTTTTTTTTTTTTGGCTTTTGGGCCACACCCGGCGATGCTCAGGGGTTACTCCTGGCTGTCTGCTCAGAAATAGCTCCTGGCAGGCATGGGGGGACCATATGGGACACCGGGATTTGAACCAACCACCTTTGGTCCTGGATCAGCTGCTTGCAAGGCAAACACCGCTGTACTATCTCTCCGGGCCCCTGTCCCTAACTTTTTTTTTTTTTGGTTTTTGGGCCACACCCTGTGACGCTCAGGGGTTACTCCTGGCTATGCGCTCAGAAGTTGCTCCTGACTTCTTGGGGACCATATGGGACGCCGGGGGATCGAACCGCGGTCCGTCCTAGGCTAGCGCAGGCAAGGCAGGCACCTTACCTCCAGCGCCACCGCCTGGCCCCAGTCCCTAACTTTTCAAGTTCCTTTTTTTTTATTCTTCTATCTTTGTTTTGTTTGTTTGGGTCACACCCGGCAGCACTCAGGAGTTACTCCTGGCAGGCTCCGGGGACTATATAGGATGCCGGGATTCGAACCACCATCCTTCTGCATGTAAGGCAAATGCCCTACCTCTACGCTATCTCTCCAGCCCCTTTCTTTCCTATCTTTGTAGTCTCTATACAGATCATTCCACTTGGTTTCCTGGGTTTTTTCTTTCTCCTTTGTCATCCTTTCTGCTGTCTCTGTGGCTACTTTACTAAACAGCCTGTCTGTTCCAAAGTAGTTCTTTTCTTCTCAGTCCTCTTGTCCCTGATTTGACATTATTTTTCCTATTCTTTGACTTTCACAGGCAGGAAATGGTTGGAGAGGAATCTTTGGACCAGTTGCTAGGAATGCGACCCACGGATTTTCAAATCCTTCATACTCAAATAAAGCAGCGACTGAATGAAGACCTGACCTTGTGCCAAGGAGATTTGGCTTCTTTTTCTTTTGAGGTCTCAAAGCCTTATGAATTTGAACCAAGGAAATCTGAGATAGCTGAAGACTTGGAAGCATCCATCAAGAAAGGCCAAAGGATTCGAGCAGGAGTGAAAAGACCATGTATGTATGGGGTGATCTGACTCAGTTCTTAGGGCTGAAATGGATCAGAAGATAATCAGGCAAGAGTAGAAATGAACTTTTCATAGAAAGAATTCAGAAAGATATAACCAATCTCATGGGTGCCTCTTTTTTTTTTTGTTTTTGTTTTTGTTTTTGTTTTTGGGCCACACCTGTGATACTCTGGTTACTCCTGGCTCTACACTCAGAAATCTCTCCTGGAATGCTCAGAGAACCCTACGGATGCCAGGGATCAAACCCGGATCTGTCCTAGGTCAACTGCATACAAGGCACTGTGCTATCACTCCAGTCCCTTGTCTTGCCTCTTCGTAGTTGGGTGTGTGTATTTGAAGTAACTGGGAATGAAGCAAGGAGAATGTCTTTGGGGGTAATGTTGGGTACCTACCAGCTGTACTCAGGTATTACTCTTGGCTTTCTTACTCAGGGATCGCTCCAGATGGTGCTAGGAGAACCGTATGTGGTGCCCAGAGTCAAACAATAGTTGGCTGCATTCAACGCAAACATCTTAACACCTGTACTATTTTTCTGGCCAATAATGTATTTTTATTTTTTGAAAGGCTTTGCCCATCCCTTAAAGCATCCTGTTATATCTACTACTATATGAATATCTCTCTTATCTCATATCAGATATAGGAAAGTTTTTTTGTTTTTTTTTTTTGGTTTTTCAGGCCACACGCATTTGATGCACAGGGGTTACTCCTGACTAAGCACTCAGAAATCGCCCCTGGCTTGGGGGACCATATGGGATGCCAGGGGATCGAACTGAGGTCTTTTCTTTGGCTAGCGCTTGCAAGGCAGACACCTTACCTCTAGCACCACTTCGCTGCCCCGAAAGGTTTTTTTGTTTTCGTTTTTGTTTTTTTGGGCCACACCTGGCGGTGCTCAGGAGTTACTCCTAGCTGTCTGCTCAGAAATAGCTCCTGGCAGGCACAGGGGACTATATGGGACACCGGGATTCCAACCAACCACCTTTGGTCCTAGGTTTTTTTTTTTAATGTAAGCCATCTTTGCTTTCCTTATATTTATCTTCTTTGATTTTCACTGCAGCTCGAAAGTTGTTCCAAAGCAGCAAGAAGACAAAAGAGACTGTACCAGGTCCATTAGAGGGTGAAGTTGATCAGAGTGAACGAAGCCTATTAGAGGATAGAGTTGAAAAGAGTGAAGCTATACCAACTGAGGGAGAGGATACAACCATCCATTCAAGAAGGTCTTCAACTCAAAGTCTAAAGGATGATGAACCAGAGAAAGAAACTTCAAGGGATCATGTTGCAGTGGCATTGAAGATGTTGAGGAAACTACGTGAAAAAAAAAGCAAGAAAAAGAAAATTGTTAAGTCTGTAAAGAGACAAAAGAAGAAGACAGATGAGTCTCGTACTGTAATTACAGAACCACTGCCTCCTCTAAAGAAAGAAAGAATTTTGAAGAAAGAGAGTGGGCGAGGTGTTTCTGGATTTTCTGGCTACCAAACTGACAGCGTATCATGGCGGGATGATCTATGTCGTCTTATGACTTTCAGGTTATCTGGCTCTCAAACAGAAATTTCAGAAGCTTTAAATGCTGAACTGGTGAGGACAGCTCAAACAGTACTGTCTGATCGGAGCCCCAGCTGGGAGCTCTTTAAGAAGATCTGCCCTGTGTGGCAAAAAGAAACAGATAAAACTGACTGGGATAAAGGCTGGCCAGAGACGAAATCCTATTTTATTCATGAAGGAGAAATGAGAGAGGACATGACTATTGGAGACAGGGAAAAGATACCAATGGAACAAGATCTAAAGGAAGAAAGGGATGAGATGGAATTGAAGGAAACCCAGGTGATTCCCCAAGAAATGAAGGACAAAAAAACAGAAAAAACCAAGAGAGAAAAGATACTGGAAAAAGATAAGAAAATGTCTATGAGAGGTTCTATAATAAAGAAAAAAAAATCCCCAAAGGATGTAAAATTGGATAGTAAAGAGAAAATAATGACCACAGCAATGGAGGAGGATAAAAGTGTAAAGGAAAAAGTGCCTGGAATACAAGAAAGGTCAGTTAAAGATGGGAAGAGGATGTCTTGGGAAGAGAGGAATAAATGGCAACCGAGCATATCTTTTGTTGAGAGGCATCTTAAGGAAGAGCAGAAACCACATGAAGATAAAGAACAACTGCAAAGAGAAACACATATACCTTTGGTTGAGAGTGATCTTGAGGAAGAGCAAAAGTTACACAAAGAGAAGTTTTTCCCAGATAAAAAAAGGATGGATATGGATGAAAATAAACAAACATGGCATAAATGGGAAAAATTCTGGGAAGAGGAACTGCCAGAAAAACCCGGAGAGAAATTGCCCAAAGATGGGGAGAAAGTGACTTTAGAGAAAATAGAGGAGGAAGAAGTAACAATATTCTTAGAGGATGAAGAAGAGGAGGAGGAGGAGGAGAAGGAGGAAGAGGAAGAGGAGGAAAAAGAAGAAGTAGGAGAAGTAAAGGAAGAGGAAGAAGAAAAGGAAAAGGATAAACAGGACAAAGAAGATAAGGAAGAGGATGAGTATAAAGAGAGAGAAGAGGAAAAGGAAGAAGAGAAGGAAGTAGTAGAAAAACAAAAAGAATCAAAACAACAAAAACGAGTAAAGCCAAATATAGAGTTACTAAAACAGTTGCAAAAACGACGAGCAAAAATACAAGAACAAAAACGAAGACAACTAGAAAAATTAAAAACACCAGAGGAACTAAAACAAGTAGAACAAGAACAACATGAACTAGAACAGCAACAACGAGAACAACAAAAGCAACAAGAACAGCTAGAAGAATTAGAACAGCTAGAACTAGAAAGTCAAAAGCAACTAGAAGTGCTAAAACAGAAACTTGAACACAAACGAGAACAACAGCAACTAGAACAGCAGCTAAAACAACAAAAGCAACTAGAGCAACAGCAACTAGAACAACAGAAACAACTGGAACAGCAACTAGAAAAGCCAGACCAACAGAAACTAGAACAGCAGCTAGAACAACAAAAACACTTAGAACAGCAACTAGAAAAGCAGCAACTAGAACAACAAAAGCAACTAGAGCAACAGCAACTAGAACAGAAACAACTTGAACAGCAACTAGAAAAGCCAGAACAACAGAAACTACAACAGCAGCTAGAACAACAAAAATACTTAGAACAGCAGCTAGAAAAGCAGCAACTAGAACAACAAAAGCAAGTAGAACAGCAACCAAAACAACAAAAACAACCAGAACAGCAACTAGAACAACAGCAAGTAGAAAAGTCAGAACAGAAACAATTAGAACAGCAACAAGTACAACAAAAACAACCAGAACAACAAAAAATAGAAAAGTTAGAACAAAAATTAGAACAGCAGCTAGATCAACAAAAGCGACCAGAACTACAACAAATAGAAAAGTTAGAACAGAAACTATTAGAACAGCAACTAGAACAACAAAAACAACCAGAACAGCAGCTAGAACAGCAAAAACAACTAGAACAACAGAAACTAGAACAAAAACAACCAGATAAACAAAAACTACCTGAACAGCCACTAAAAGACCAAAAGCAACTAGAACAACAAAAATACCCAGAACAATTAGAACAGAAACAGAAACTAGTAGAACAAAAGCAACTAAAAGAACAAGTAGAAAAGTTAGAACAGAAACAACTAGAACAGCAAATAGAAAAACAAAAACAACCAGAAAAATTAGAACAAAAGCAACTAGAACAACCTCAAGTAGAAAAGTTAGAACAACAGAAACAACTGGAACAGCAAAAGCAACTAGAACAGCAACTAGAGCAACAAAAACAATTGGAACAATTAGAACTAGAACAACAGCAACTCTTAGAACAAAAGCAACTAGAACAACTGCAAATAGGAAAGTTTGAACAAAAGACACCACTAGAACAGCAAAAACTAGTACAACAGCAACTAGAACAAAAACAGCCAGAACAATTAGAACAGCAACTAAAACCACAGCAAATAGTATCACAAAAGCAATTAGAACAAGAAAAACAACCAGAACAGCAAGCAGAACAAAGGCAACTAGAACAGCAGCAACTAGAAAAGCTAGAACAACCAAAGCAACTAGAACAGCATCTAGTTCCACAAAAACAACAAGAAAAACAAAAACAACCAGAACAGCAAGAACAACAAAAACAACTAGAGCAACAGCAACTAGAAAATCTAGAACAACTAAAACAGAAATCAGGAAAACAAAAAATCATACAACAAAAACAACTAGGAAAACAGCGACTTGAACAACAAAAACAACTAGAGCTAAAGCCAATAAAGCAGTTAGAGCAACAACAACTAGAACAGCAGCAACTGGAACAGTTAGAAAAAGAACAACTAGAACAACAACTGGAACAATTAGAACAACAGAAATTAGAACAACAAAAACAACTAGAAGAACAGCAACTGGAACCATTAGAACAAAAACTACAAGAGCAGCAACTAAAACAAAAGCAACTAGAGCAAATAGAGCAAAAACAACTAGAACAACAACAACTGGAACA